>NC_092454.1:65719166-66049166 GCF_036169615.1 Heliangelus exortis | reverse complement strand
TTATGAATGGCAAGCTACCTATGCAGTTCCATCTTCCTGCAAGAACAATATCCATCTTACTCTTTTCTCAGCAATGAATGAAGAGTCAAAAATGTACAAATGGCGAAGTTAATGATGAAAAATCAATACTTGGCTACAGTTTCACAGAAAAAAAGTCTGACATGCCATAATAGTCTTCCATTTTAAAACAGATCATTGATATGATTTCCAGTTGCAAGTCTGCCAGTGGCAAATTTATCATAAAAAAGAATTTACAGAATGTTTTCTATGAATATATATTAATACTGGCTTCAGTAACCACTCAACTATACTGGAAATTAATTGCTGTAGAAAACAGGTAATGGGAACAGGATAAAGGAACCTCAAGTTTTCAGGATCTCCAATTTTACTTTTGAGTATTAGAATCTGTCCTGATAAGCCACTCAAATATTCCAGGATATATTTTATATATGCAAAGTAGCAATTCTCAGAGGACACTGTGCTTTTTTGTAAATTATTTCACTAACAAAAATGAAACATTCTTTTCCATTCTTCCATGACACTGGAAGAGAAAAAAACAAAACAAAACCAAAGAGAGAGAGTATTTTTTTCTTTTGTGAAATTGTGGTGGGGTTTTTTTGGGTTGTTTTTTTTTTTGTTTGTTTTTTTTAATATCTCTGAGACAAAAGGAAATGCAATTTTCAGCTTCTTCTCAGAGACTAGTCTCCTTCTGGAATAACTGGATATAGTAAAATTGTGGGAACAACAATCTGCTGGAGTATGTAATATTTATACCAAAAGATTTGATATGCAGTGAGGAACTTTATTATCACAAGTGGTGATAATTAGGAAAATCAAAAAATGAAGCTCAAAAGATATGGCAAAAGAACTAAACAGTCCAACAAGCTATTAAAAAAAAATACTAAAAGCTATGAAATATCTAGAAATATTCTGTTTTCTTACCCAAAGGATTACTGGTTTGATACTGATGAGGTGAGAACAGCAAAACAGTCATTGCCAAACCACAGATCCTCAGTCAGCAAATTAGTACCATCCTAAATGTTACAGCCCAGTGTCATTTTCTGACTTAGGAGATTCCACTTTTTAATGTGGACAATCTGAAGTACTTGTAAGAGCGCAGAGTAACAGAACTTCAAGTCATTATGAAGTTTATCAGGATTAATATTCATTAAACATAACAAAAAACTCCTATTTTTTTCAAGTTCAATTGTTTGTTCTGCTAGTACTGAAACACACTGGAAAAATTGAAGTTTTCTGGCAACTTTCATTCAGTCTCCCTTTGGAACTGTTCTATCTGTGCCCCATCTGCTTTAATGTCATAATATTCAATCTTGTACAGCATTGTTATGAGGCTTGTTCAATGAATTAATAATTGTTCATTTATTTCCAAGCGCTAACATTCAGTCCATAAATTTTCATATCTTAGAATGCTTGTAAGATTTTATTGCCTGTTTAGCTCCTAGATAAAGAGTAGATTGCTGGTATTAATTTTTCCTTTCTGCGCACCAAAGCATATATTTATATCAGCTAGCAATTAACCCTTAGTAAATGCTATATTAGAGCTAAACACTGATTTGTGACAGTTTGTTTGAAGTGTAAACACTTTGTGTACCAGATAGTTGGTTGGTTTCACAGAACTTTTCAATAAAACTTATTGCCATGCAGCTTTATAGGCAACAGTTGCAAAGGATAGGTGATGCCATGAATAATAACAAAAGAAATACTACAACAAAAATATTGCACTGAAATAGGGAACTTGCAGATTACTTTTTAAATGGGTGCTCTCACTGATGTCAGGACAGAAACAGTTTCTGTGCTCTTCATCCTTTTGTGAAGATGTAGCTGATGGTTTCGTATGCCTCTTTCTTTGAAATGTTGTTTCTGCCTGGCGCCAGTTCCAGAGCCTTGGCATTCTGCATGCTTGGAGGTTAATCTCTTTTCATTTATGCATACTGCAAAGGACCGAATTTTAACCAGAATTTAATTGCATATTGCACATGCATTAAAACAATTTAAGACAGTTTAAATACCCTTGTTCACAAAGTGGCATCTAAAAGCCCTCTTTGAATGCAGCTATTTGTATTATCAGATTTTTGTTTAGAAACGTTTTTTGATCAATTTTATCAATGGTGAGGTATTTAGAGAAAATTCAGCTGAAAAAGAAAACATTGTAAACACTGTAACATTTCTGGCCTCTAAAGCTAAGTGCTTCCTGTTGTTTTGGTGTGGACAGCACCCTCATCTACAGTGTCAGTGCTGCCACTTCTCACCACTGTATTGTGAGCCTAATGATATTTTCCTAAAACCACAGCTTCTGGGATTACTAACACTTGAATTTTAAACAAAAATGTGAAGTTTCTATATTAAAAGAAGAAGTTAAGCAAGCACATCCCAAATGTGCAGCAAGCCTGATGTTCAGGCTGCTTTTCCAATTTTCTTAAATTTATGATTTTTAAAAAGAAATCTGCTATGTTTCATTCACAGCCGTATGACAGATCCTTGCTAATGTATAAAATTAAAATTTCTTGGGAAGTTTTTAACCTGTTCAAAAAGTTAAATCCAAATTTACAGACAAGAGGACGATCTGTCCAGAAGGTCTCCTGTACCTAGTGAACCACCTAGGACTCGTCAGTCACCCCGTGTCCTTAGGACTTCTTCAATCAAGAAGGAAAGGAGAGTAGTTGTGGTGGGTGACTCCCTTCTGAGGGGGACAGAAGGGCCCATCTGTCGACCAGACCCATCCCACAGGGAGGTCTGTTGCCTCCCTGGGGCTCGAATTAGAGATGTTAAAAGGAAACTCCCTAATCTTGTGGGTTCCTCTGATTACTATCCACTGCTGATTTTTCAGGTTGGCAGTGATGAAATCATCACAAGAAATGTAAGGGCAATGAAGAGTGACTTCAGGGCCCTGGGACGGCTAGTTAGGGGGTCTGGAGTGCAAGTAGTGTTTGCCTCCATCCCTCCTGTAAGAATGGGTGGGGAGGTATATAGGAAGAGTTTACAGGTCAACGAGTGGCTAAGAGACTGGTGCCAAAGACAGGGTTTTGGCTTTTTTGATCATGGGATGCTATATGAGACACCTGGCCTGGTGGTGGCAGGTGGGATGCACCTGTCCCAGAGGGGGAAGAGGCTTTTGGGGCAGGACTTAGCAGGGCTCATTGAGAGAGCTTTAAACTAGATGTGAAGGGGGGAGGGGAGAAAACTGGGTCTGTTAGGGACAAACACAAGAAGGACGAACCGGGGCCCGAAGGCAGGTGGTCTAGGGAGGATTTAGTCCTACCAGTGTGCTCTGTTTGTTTCCTGAAATGTCTGTTTACTAATGCACGCAGCATGGGGAATAAGCAAGAAGAGTTAGAGGTCAGTGTACGGGCTAAGGGTTATGATCTGGTAGCAATAACAGAGACATAGTGGGATAGGTCACATGACTGGAATGTGGCCATGGATGGTTATGTGCTTTTTCGGAAAGATAGGGCGGGGAAGAGAGGTGGTGCAGTTGCTCTTTATGTGAGAGAGCAACTAGAATGTGTTGAGTTTTGTGCAGGGGCTGATGAGGGGCAAGTTGAAAGTCTGTGGGTAAGAATTAAGGGGCAGGCTGGTGTGGGCGATACAGTTGTGAGGGTCTACTACAGACCTCCTGATCAAGGCGAGGAGGTTGATGAGGCCTTCTACAGGCAGCTGAAAGCAGCCTCGCAACTTCAGTCCCTAGTCCTCATGGGAGATTTTAACTACCCCGATATCTGCTGGTTGACTCACACAGCCAGCTTTTCACAGTCTAGGAGGTTCCTCCAGTGCATTGATGATAACTTCTTAATGCAAATGGTGGACAAGCCGACTAGAAGAGGAGCGCTGCTGGATCTTGTACTAACCAACAAGGAGGGCCTTGTTGAAGCAGTGGTGGTCAATGGCAGCCTTGGCTGCAGTGATCATGAGATGGTAGAGTTCAGGATCCTGTGTGGAAGGAACAGAATACCCAGTAGGACCAGAACCCTGGACTTCCACAGGGCAAACTTTGGCCTCCTCAATCAACTGTTAAGAGAAATCCCATGGGACAAGGTGTTAGAAGATAAAGGGGCTCAAGATAGCTGGTCAATATTCAAGAACCACTATTTGCAAGCACAGGATCAGAGCATCCCTATGGTTAGGAAATCTAGTAAGGGAGCTAGGAGACCAGCATGGTTAAAAAGGAACTGCTGGGAAAACTTAAGTGGAAAAGGAAAATCTACAGATCATGGAAGGGGGGGCTGGTCACTTGGGAGGAATATAGGACTGTTGTCAGAGGATGTAGGGAGGCAATTAGGAAAGCTAAGGCCTCCTTGGAACTTAACCTTGCAAGTCGGGTTAAGGATAATAGAAAGGGCTTTTTCAAATACATAGCTAGCAAAACTAACACTAGAGGCAATATTGGCCCACTAAAGAATGAGCTGGGAGCCCTGGTGACAGAGGATATAAAGAAGGCAGAGGTGCTGAACGCCTTCTTTGCCTCTGTCTTTACTCCTGCAGGGTTTCCGCATGAGCCCCAGATTCATTTAACCCCAGAAGTAGTCAAGATAGATGAAGAGTTTGACATAGTAGATGAGGATTGGGTTAGGGATCAGCTGAGTAATCTGGACATCCATAAGTCGATGGGTCCAGATGGAATGCATCCAAGGGTGCTGAGGGAGCTGGCGGAGGTCATTGCTAGGCCACTCTCCATCATCTTCAATAAGTCATGGGTAACAGGAGAGGTGCCTGAGGACTGGAGGATAGCAAATGTCACTCCAGTCTACAAGAAGGGCAAGAAGGAGGACCCGGGTAACTATAGACCGGTCAGCCTCACCTCTATCCCTGGAAAGGTGATGGAACAACTTGTTCTTGTCACTATCTCCAGGCATATCAAGGACATGGGGGTCATCAAGAGCAGTCAGCATGGTTTTATCAAGGGTAAATCATGTTTGACTAACCTCATAGCCTTCTATGAGGAAATTACTAGGTGGATAGATGATGGAAGAGCGGTAGATGTGGTTTATCTTGATTTCAGTAAAGCATTTGACACTGTCTCTCACAGCATCCTTGTAGATAAGTTGATCAAGTATGGGTTTGGTGATCAGGTAGTGAGGTGGATCAGGAACTGGTTGAAAGGAAGGAGTCAGAGAGTTGTAGTCAATGGGGCAGAATCTGGTTGGAGGGGCGTGACTAGTGGAGTCCCTCAGGGGTCGGTACTGGGACCGGTGTTGTTCAATATATTCATCAACGACTTGGATGAGGATATAGAATGTACCCTCAGCAAGTTTGCTGATGACACTAAGCTGGGAGGAGTGGCTGACACACCAGAAGGCTGTGCTGCCATTCAGAGAGACTTAGACAGGCTGGAGAGTTGGGCAGGGAGGAACAAGATGAAATTCAACAAGGGGAAGTGTAGAGTTTTGCATTTGGGGAAGAACAACACGATGTCCCAGTATAGGTTGGGGGCTGACCTGCTGGAGAGCAGTGTAGGTGAAAGAGACCTGGGGGTCCTGGTAGACAAGAGGATGACCATGAGCCAGCAGTGTGCCCTTGTGGCCAAGAAGGCCAATGGCATCCTGGGGTGCATTAGAAAGGGTGTGGTTAGTAGGTCAAGAGAGGTTCTCCTCCCCCTCTATTCTGCATTGGTGAGGCCGCACCTGGAGTATTGTGTCCAGTTCTGGGCCCCTCAGTTCAAGAAGGACAGGGAAGTGCTTGAAAGAGTCCAGCGCAGAGCTACTAAGATGATTAAGGGAGTGGAGCATCTCCCTTATGAGGAAAGGCTGAGGGAGCTGGGTCTCTTTAGTTTGGAGAAAAGGAGACTGAGGGGTGACCTCATCAATGTTTTCAAATATGTAAGGGGTGAGTGTCAGGGAGATGGAGTTAGGCTTTTCTCTATGGTGACCAGTGATAGGACAAGGGGTAATGGGTGTAAGTTGGAGCATAGGAGGTTCAAGTTGAATATCAGAAAGAATTTTTTTACTGTAAGGGTGACAGAGCCCTGGAACAGGCTGCCCAGGGGGGTTGTGGAGTCTCCTTCACTGGAGACATTCAAAACCCGCCTGGACACGTTCCTAGGCGATGTACTCTAGGGGGCCCTGCTCTGGCAGGGGGGGTTGGACTAGATGATCTTTCGAGGTCCCTTCCAACCCCTAGGATTCTATGATTCTATGATTCTATGATTCTATGAAATTTGAAACATTAAATTATATTTCATCTGCTAGAAAAACAGATGAAAAGAAATTCGTCAGAAGTTTCAGAATTATGTCTTTTCCAGATGAACTTCCCTTTAGACTGGGATATACTCTGCTGTGGAACAGACTGTCTTCCTTCAACTCCACAACTCTAATTCTTTTAAAACTTTCCAAGAAGAATAATTTTTCTTTTCTATTGTCAATTCCACTTTTGAGAAACCATGATAATCTTGGTTACTTTAATTAAACATGCCTCAAAAATTTTTCTCCACCTGTTTGACTTGCTGACTAGGAAAATAAAACCAGAATACAAGTCAGAAATATATCAATCAATTAGGTAATGCTTTTTTAAATCTTTTCACGCTATTTATGCTGCTTGTAAAGAGTAAAACTGAAATGTGAGGAGGGATTGCCATGAGGAACAGTAAACAAAGTCACTTGCCTTATTTCTTCAAGAGGTACAGAACTCAGAGCATATGAGGAGTGATTTATATTATTTGCTCAGTTTGTTTAGTATAATTCTGCACATATATATGAAAAAGTATCAGCTACAAATTTGGTAGGATTCCATTTTCATACAATAAACCTTCTGTAATCAGGGATGGATTTTAATTTTGTGCCTTCTCTGGAGCAACATTGTTGAGTTTTCTTTTTCACAACAGACTTCAGTATTGTAAGCAGCAGAGGAGCTTCTGCTTCCTAACACCAGGATTTTGTTTTGTTCTTCCTGATTATGAGTTTTGAGTATCCTTGTAGGTGATATTTTGAACTTGCTTATTTTTTGGTAGAGGTAGAGGGAAAAATGAAGGAGATATGCAAAGAAAGATACCTACTCTACCAGGGACTTGCCTACAGTCCCTATCGTGCCTCAAGCAAGAAAACAAAATATCCCCTACAGCAGAGCTTGTATTAAAATTGATGATAGGGAGAGAAGTTTCCATGGAGAAAACACATATGGGAGATCCACAAAACATGTTGTCATTGAACTGGCTTTTCATTATCTTGAGGGTGGTAAACTGTATTGTCTATTTATCATCATGGGTCTGTTTTGGGAAGTTTTATGAAGTGTTTAAATGAACTATTCTTGTTGAGCAAACTTGAAATGTGGTTTCTTTTTTTTCCCTGGAATGTGATGCAGGGTTATATGGACAGGGAGAATGTCATGTGAATAACAGGATAGTTACATCCCCCCCTTAAGCACATTTTGAGACTCTGCTTCAGACCAGCCACTGCCTGTAATTCTCAGCTGAAATTCCATAGATATGATTTAATACCCTTGAAAACATTATGAAAAAGGATAACTTTTGGCAAAGAATAATGTTATTAATAAATACTATGTATCATTAAAACTAATGGGATATGAGGTCAGAACAGCACAAAAAGGAACACAGTATGATTTGTCTCATATACACTGGATTTATTCAATAATGCTGAAGCATGAAAATAAGAGCAGTATGAGGTATGAAACTGAATACAGATGTTAACATGGGGAAGAATCTTTGACTGTATCTAATCTTTTTTGAGCTTTGTTTTTATTTCTTGTCAAAGACAACATCAAGACAATAGGGTCAATAGCCAAATTTTTAAAGAAAGTGGCCTTCCAAGCACGCAGTAAGATGTCAAGGTGAGTCAAAAGCCTAATTGGATACTTGATAATGAGAATAACTAGCTGAAAATGAGAACTAGCTTCTAATTACTGTAATTGGAGCAAGGTGACCAAGCATGAAACCCTCAGTTAGATCCCAAAGGGGATTTAGAATGAGGCACTACAACAGTCTCAGCAGTCCTCAGAAGAGGTGATCTAAGGTGCTCAAAGGAAAAAAAGTGACTTTGAATGGGATTATTAAAATCAGGAGTGGAACACTACTCCTCCTAAATATGTTGGGTCTTGTCTCTATGATCTGAAGTGCTTAGCTCTAATCCAGGTAAAAGTATATCTCTTCAGAGAAGACAAATGCATAAGCATTTGCATAAAGTCAGTCTTTGCAAATCAGATAGTCAGTTTTTCTCTCTGTTAGTCACATCCAAGAGTCAAAGGTTTGGAGCCCTCAGCAACATATGTAACATAAGCATTCAAATGTGTGCTCCAAAATTGACTTGAAGAAAAATCTGAAGCTGTCTCTCACTGGGATTTGCACTAAACCCAGTTCTATATAAGCAAGAGTTGAGAAAACCTTTCTGTGGGATCAAGTTAGCTTGGTGTAATTCTTTTACACCAAAGGAAAGATCAAGACATCTTCACCTGAGCTGTGTTAATTTCCTTCACCTTTTCACAGAGTTCTTCTATGTGCCAGAAATTGCTTGTGTACTTAGAGCATTAATAGAAGGTGATTATCTAGCCTCATTTAGATGCAGTTCTGGGATATTATTATTTCCTGTCTTGCATAAATCCTCAAATAAAACAAATTGAAAAAAATGAGATAACGCACTCCAAATAAAATATGCATTAGCAGGGAAAAAAGAAATGGAGAGCTTCTAGTCTTCTAGCCATCTAACAAAAGGCATAAATTTTGATTAAAACATTTGATTTGAACAAGCTATTGCCAGTATATGAAATAGATCAGCAAAAAGGATTAAATGTACTCGTGAAACACATCATCAAATCTATTCCACGAATGCCAGGCCTCAAAAAGAAGCAGAATTAATTGAATTGAAATGTAGATTTGCAAAAGGGAATGCCTTTATCTTCTTGTTGACAATAAAAGAAATATAGTTATTAAGTCAGTTTCTGGTTTTACCATCTTATAAGAGGATAGAGTTTGCTCTATGCAGAAATCACATCACTTCTAGTCATCAGGAATAGATTTTATAAGTAAAGATTGTAATGATAGGACTATCCAGTTCCTGGAAAAATGACACGAGGCACAAGTAAATAGTAAGGCATTTTCTGCAAGTCTATTGCCTCTTATATGAGCACAGGTTTTTTTTTTAAGCATGCCACTTTGCAGACGTTTCAAACTAATAAGTACTCTCTAAGGTATTTCTTACTTGAGAAATACATGCCCTTCCCTGGCAGACAAATCTGTTGTCATTGAACAAAAGGAGTTATCCTACTTTCTAGTCCCATCTTCCAATAGAAATAGATAGAACTTGTCTATTTGTACACACAGTGTACCTTCTTATATCTCAGAATTTTTTTCCGTTATCATTGATAAATGTCTTTTAATGATAGATAAGGATAAAATTTTGAAGTACTCGGAAGTTTCTCTAGCTTATCAACTTAAATTCCTTTCTTTTCACCCTTGAGGTAAGCAGGGAGGGGAGGAGGGAGAGGTGGTCCAGTCTATATGAAGGTTTTCTCCTGAGGGCTCAGCAGAAGCATCAGTTTGGAGGTAGTGTGAAACTTTCTTCATCTCCCATTTATGTTATGCTAAAGATGGTGCCAGACATGCTCTTCCAGTGAAGAGATTATGTTCCCAGTTGTCTATTCCGGCTGATAGTTATTAAGTTATTGTCCTCTCAGATATGTGGTGTGAAAAGCTCTTACCCACATTCATGAGTATGTGTTCGGTTGGAAGTACCTTCTTGGCCTGACCTGCTCAAATACTTTGGTATTTCAAACAATATTAATTGTTTGAGTGGGTTAGAAAGTGCACTGGTAAGCCACTGAATAAACTGATCTGCAAAGGAAATGATTTTTCACAGTTATTAATAACCAAAGAATTGCTACCCCTATATATGCCACTCTTACTTCAAAACTCATCTTTGCCCATGGCTTCAAAGTAATCTGAACTGCATATGACAATTGTAGCCTCTGGTGGACAAAGAAAAGTTTGTTGTTATCTATTTGCTGAGGCTTGGGCCTGATTTTTAAACCATACCCTGAAAGGTAAAGCATGACATTTTTCTCTTTGCTAACAAGGGGGCTAAAAGCTATAAACAGTTGAAAAGGGAATAATCTATCTCCTTGATACAAACCAATTTCTTTTTTCCAGATTCCTTCCCATTCTGAATTGAACAAAAATACTTCAAGAAATTCCAGTATACTCTTATTCATTTAAAACTTCAGATTCACAGTGTTGTAAAATATTTATATTCTGTCCCAGGCTGACATTAAATTTTTAAAAAGAATTAAGGTCATGATTCATGAGAGGGCTTAAATGGAATAGTTTGTCATGTTGAGCTGCTGTTTTAATTTGTCTCTTTTCATGTGTCTACTATTCCTGCATGCAGTGTTACAATTAACATTGAAACTCTTGGTTCAGAAGATTTGTGTAAGTGAAGCTTTGTTTATGGGAATACCTCAGTTAAAACAACTCTGTATATCATTTTGAAGTAGCTTTATTGCTTTTCTTGTTGGTGCATATTTATAAGATAGTTTTTAAGGACAAAGAAGTCATACTATGCCTACAAGCAATCTTGAATTACACGAGAATAGGATTTCCCAAAAGTATGCATCTTCTATAAACAGAGAAAACTCAGAGAGGCATGAATGCAACACCAAAAAGCAATTATTTAACAGCATGATAACAGGATTAGTTTAATGTCCATTATGGTTTTATATTTACACTTAGAAGACTTCCTCTGCAACTACAAGTCCAAAGTTATGGCAAGCATTGATGCATGGACTTAAAATCCTTCTTAGGGACACTTTAGTGAAAGGTAATCTGTGCCTGTAGTAACTGGACCTTAGTTTGCCCTTTTCAGGAGACTCCTTCTGAAGCCATAAAGGAGGTGTTTCCAGTCTGAGTTGCTTTTACTTCCAAAGCATGTAAACAAAATAAAAAAAGGAAGAAAAAACCGAATTCCCTTCCTCCCTCCATTATATTTCCTCCTGATTGCAACAAAATACTTTTAGAATAGTTAAATGTCTTCTGGATATGGAAACAATCTCATGCTCAGTGTTCGAAGTGAGATGTGCAACCTCACACTAGTCAGAGGCAAAATGTTACACAACTAAAACCATTACAAGGAAGAGATGCAGTGTAACATCAAATAAGGACATAAAAATCCATTTTCCTTGTAAGAATGAATTATTTCGAAGTCAATTAAAAAAACGAATCTCATCTGTACTGTACCTTACACACTGCCTAAAGTAACATGGTGCATGTAAGCCTGAGTCATACACTTTTTTTTTTTAAGTGAAATTCATTCTCCACTCCTGCTGCTATTATAATTTACAGACCTATAAATACCTTACTTTCAGACCCCAAACTTGTCAAGTCCACTTTTATATGCCCATATCTGAATTTTGGAAGGAGTTTTGAGCAGCTTTTTTCTGGCCTTCTATTTAACACTGGGTGGGATAGGCAAAGTAGACACCAGTATACATGAAATATTCTAGATTCTCAGTTTTATAAACTGAGAAGTTGATTACTTATTCTGTGTGTTTTTCGAGTTTGTTTCACTTGAATGTTTAATCCTGCCATTTTTTCTCATCATCATAAATCAATTTTAGAAGTGATTCTTTCCTTAGTACATGCAGTACCATTGAAATGGGCCCCAGCTATTAACTATAATGTGCTATTTGCTGGTCATGCCATCCATCTGATATAATGTTAATGTGATTTCAGGAGTGTGTCCAAATTAATAAGTGAAGACTTTGATTTTGATACCTCCACAAAGCACATTCAATAGATTGAGCAATAGGTTATTAATCTGAGTATGCAATGTGTCCTTTACTTACAGTCTCCCTCTTGCAAACAAATTTTACGTAGTGTTGACTGTTTTGTAAAACAGTTTTGTCTGTTGTCCAGACCAAGGCATGAGTATGCGTACTGATACTCCAAGAAAAAAATGTTCACTAGGAAGTATTCCTGGTAGAAGTCATATATCCGCTCTGCAGGTTTAATTTTTGGTAAAATGTTCCCATCCAGCAGTGAACATGTCACATAGAATTATGATTCATCTGCTTGGACTCTTTTTTCAGCTGTAACTAATATTATAGAAGTCTGGGTCTGTGTGTGTCTCTCAAGAATATGCACACACAGGTTTGTGAAAAGAAAAGCTCTCCTATAATCTGTATGCACTTTCCAGTAGCTGTTACCACAGCTGCTTGCTTTGAATAGAAGAATCTTAAGCAGTTAATGATCCTCAGTAATGGTATTAATTTATTTAATTTTCTATTTTGAGGCCTCTCATAGCTCTTGATTTAACATAATAGAGATAATAATAATAGAAATACACAACAGTAGAAATGCATATCTGATAAATCAGCTTTTTACCTATCTTTCTGAAATAGTTGTGCAACTAAGCATCTTCAAGGAGGCTGTTCCTAAAATGGCATTTAAAAATTACTTATTTCCACTGAGTTTCTGCTGTTAAGCATTTCTCAAAATGAGGAGAAAAAAATTACATTACTGTTCATTTTTACATTTGTGACAAAATTTCAAATGCAGTATGTGTAGCACTGGTGTTATAGCGTTTGGTAGCTGACTGCTTACATCAAATATGAACACAAGCATATTTGATTTTATTACAGGGTGTCAAGAGGCCTCAACAGAGACTAGGAAAAATATTTTTCAGTGCAATATGTACACCTCAGAGGACTGGAATATGGCTTGAAGACCTTGAAATAATGCCAGGAAGTATTTCCAAGTAAACTGATTGCACTAAGGATGCCTGCAGCTGAATTTTTGCAGTCTTGGGATTACGAGTCTCCTCGTTCTTGTTGTGTTGCTAGTTAGATTTAAATTTTTTAGGGAAGAAAGATTGTCCATTTGAGCCACCACTATGAAACATGGTGCAGATTAACTTTAGGAACCCTTTGCCAACTGCTTTTATCCTGTCCCAACATAATCTTTGGTTTTTTGCTAGTCCAGAGTCATGTGCTTTTAATCACCACAGCAAGCAAATGTTGAAAAAAATTGGTGAATCATATGTTACATACTGGAACTCCAGAGCATTTTCACAAGAATAAAGCAGATATGCCACTAGGTGACTCTCTTTCCCTCCTGGCTCATCCCATTAGCTTTGGCAGGCATAAGAAAGCTCTTCTGATACAGGTGAATACCTGAGTATGCTGCAGGGCTGTCTGCCAGTTCAGCAACTGTGAAGACAATCTCAAGTCCATGTACCTCTGGCAGAATATACTGAACCAACCTGAAAACAGGAAGCAATTTAGAAACTTGAGAACAGGCAGTTGAAGATTAGTGTGCACAAGGTAGACTTCAGTGCTAAGACGCTTCTTAAATATTGAACTAGTATCTCAGGTTTGGTGGTTTTCATTTTGTCATTAAGTGTGAATTCACATTCCCTTTTACAAACTCTTACCAAAATCCCTTCTCTATTGCATGCAAATGCATTAGAATGTAGAAGGTGGTATTCCTTGAAAGGGACATGGGTCTTAATTGTTAAATCCTCTGTCTTCCTTCCCTCTTTTCTTCAGTCATAGAGAAACTTACTTATCATCTAGCTATTTAAAATTACTTTGGATAGCTTCTCTGGTGCATGATGGCAATCACTAGGACTTTGATCTAGGAAAAGAAAGTCTTGATTGTAGTCTCCTGACTCTGCAAAGGTTAACCTTTCTCACATTAGCAAATTGAGGTTACTCTTGATACTTCAGAGGTGATGTGGAAAATAGGTTGCTGAGGGATGGTGAAAATGGGTTGCTTTGAGTTATTAGAGGAACACATAGGAAGTATTTTGATGGGTGGGGTGGCTGTGCTGAATTAACAAAGTGGTATCAGATCACTTCTGTATTATGTTAAGACTGGGCATCATATTTTAACCTGTATGTGTTTACAGTGTGTTTTACCAAGTGTATAGGTGTACACATTTATAAGCTTCTATATGAACCTATGTTTCTCATAAATGAGGATTAGGACAGAATGGAGTATCAGTAATGCCTGTTTTGCATCTGGTTTGACAATGTTGGAAGACCTTTCGGGGAGAATTATCTCAGGGATAGTATCTCAGTTCTAGGCTAATGATCCACAGGTAATAAGGAAATTTTTTCCTCTGGGTCCAGAAAAACAGAATTATGTCTGTTCTTTATGAATCTGTATGCAATTGAGCTTAGTCTGACAGGTGGGGATTGATCTCAGGGGAATTTATGTTCTGGCTAGTGTTGCTTCTGCTGCCAAGGGATATTTATACATTGCATCTAAGTAGCAACTCAATAACTTTCTGCCAGAGAGAAATCTGCTACTTCTATTTTTGTTTAGTATTTTTAAAAACAGTATTTCACATTCTGCCATGTAGAATTCACATTCAGCTCCTTAATAGTCATAAGCAGATTTCTCAAAAGTTGATGGCCTTTATTATCTTTATTTTATTCTCCTCTAGTGCCTTCTATTCTTGCACATCCATTCTTCATGTCATTGTTTGCCTTTTATATCACCCATATGCTCTGAGATGAGCACAACCTCTCTCCAGGCTTGGTCAGAGAGTGTCAGTTCAGCAGCACTCAAGCTCCTATTCTGAACTGCAGGTGTGAATCTGTGTGTTAAGATTATAACTTCAAAGGCCCTGGCACCAGTTTATGCAAGGCTTTCACTCCTTACCTAGCATCATTATGGCCAGTCTGTATTATGCACAGATAAGTGACTCTAGTGTGCCACATAATACTGAGCAGAAAATAATGAGTGTGATTTTAAGATGTGCAAAATGTCAATTTTCCTATGCTAAGGAGCCTTGCATAATTCAGACAGTGTCCAGTTTTCTCTCAACCCCTTAGGCTAGCACTGAAATAAAGTTCGTGCTTGGGACTTTGCATTACCATAGTACTTGCCTTCAGCGTAGGCTTCTTTGCATGGAGCTAGGATATATGAGGTTTTGCCTTTATTTTTTTTGCAAAAGTATGACTTTCCACAGATCAAATTATTTGGAACTAAAGAAGGCAGCTACAGATTTGTAATAGCCTTACTGCAGAATTGCAGTTGTGACTTTCTGTGATTCATGAAACTCTTGGCAATCTGGTTTTGAACTTGAAGGCTTGTCAGTAAAATATCAGAACATATTCTACATTGTTCTGTCCCATTTCCTTCCCCTTAACTTGGTATGAGATTGTGAACCAAGGTACATGGAAGATCCAAGTGTTACTTCCCAGTAATTAAAGAAATGGAACATCCATGCTCACCTCTGGAAGTTATCTAGAGAGTGAATTAAAACAGTTCAATTTACTGCCTTCAGTTTTGGATAACCACTATCCACACTGCTAGGACAGACATGATATTTTAGGAAAAGTAAGAGTGGAGAATGTACATGATTTACTTAGTGTACACCTTTCCTGAAGATCATTTTAAACAGATACAGATACAGCTTCCCCACAATAAATATTTTTGAAGTCTTATTTTAACTTTCTCTCTCACAAATTTGTTTCACATCATTGTGACAAAGAATCCTGAAGACCTCTATGTGACAACTTTTTTCAGTGTCGTGCTGTCCGCTCTTATATCTTGAACCCACAGCAGCACAACACACCTTTTGTCCATGACAGTTCAGCAGGACAATTATCAAATGGAACTGTAAACTTACTTTGCATACACTTCTAAAAAAGGTACATGAATGGCAATGCTTTAAATATCCAGAGAAACCAGCAGCCCAAAGAGGGAAAACACTATTCAACAAAATATTAAATGGCAAGTAATTTGATGTGTCCCAAGCAGTCCACTACAACTCAGACATTATGCAGGGGGTGGATTTGTTTTGGTTTTTGTATTTTTTTTGTTTTTTGTAAACAAATAGGTCTCCAGATGCACGGCACATTATTTCCTAAAGCTACCAAACTTTGTGACCTATAAATAAAGATTTTTTCTCAGGTGTTATGATGAGATTGGCTATTGCTCTGCTGTACTGCTGAAACTACTATATGCCTCCACCTAATTTTTTTTCTCTTGATATGAGTTGATAACTGGAGTTTTTCATGATCTTCCTACTGGAATAAAATCTAGTTAAAAATAGTGGTTTGTAACACATCCTGTCCCAGCAGTTTGTGCTCTTGAAGTTCCCTGTAGCTGCATGGTGAAAGTGGAGAAAAGGGTATCTCATTCTCTGAATATCTTTGCTTTAAGCACATCTGAAACAAGAAAAATAATTAAAGAAACCAAAAGAAACCTGTCTTGTGGTAATTACTGGCCAGTTCTATTAATAATGTGACATACAGCTAACAGTTTCCAAAGAGGTTCAGACTGCATGAAATTGTTGTTGGTTCTGTGCCATCAGAATAATGTGTCACTTAAGTGGAAAATTGGGGTTCTCAGTTCAAATTAACCTCAACAGTACAAACATTTGACCAAATAAAATCCAGGCTGGACTGTTCAGTCATGAGGTTATTAAATCCACTTTGTTTCTGACTTGCCTTTAAGGTTTGTTGCATGGAAATTTATGCTATCAACAAAAGAATGTCTGATTTCATATCACTCTCATGTAAGCACAAAATTTCACTCCAACCATTTAGAGCCCTACCCCTTGCCCTTCAGACTTTGTTTTTCTTGTACATATTGGTGAGTAAGACTTTGCACGTGCTTTCATATCTGCAGCGTTTTTTTGAGTTTGGGAGAGCTTTCAGGGACAAAGCTTTTATTTGCAAAAAAGTTCATGTTTGAGGCCATTAGTAAATTTGTGAGTGCTTTCTAATTTGCATTAATTTTATACTGTTTTGTGAACACTGATTTTTAAGGGGGCAAAGTGAAGTGACATATTTAATGAAAATTTTTCTAAAAAGTATTTTCACTTTCAAAATAATCTGTAAGTCTTTTTCTACAGAAGCTTTTATTTAGATTGGTTGGGATTTGGGATTTTTTCCTGTTACATGTGTGCAATCATATGAAGAAGGCAAACAGCAATACCAAAAAACCAATACATCTGTTTATTACAGAGGCTGTATTAATAAACTATCTCCCTACGAAGGGAGATGGTATGGAAAGCCTAAAGTTAAGTAAATTGAAATGCAATGTTACATTCTGTCTGAATAGTAGTTTCAGAACATTTGTATTTTTTCCTAATCCTGTAAGAAGCCTTGAATGCCTAAGGTTCAGACTTCTCTTTTTAGAGAACAGGTTTGATATGAAGACAAGACTGTCTGCATAAAGGCAGTCCACCAATTGCCACCACTGTTTTTTAATTTATTTTAAAAGATATTGCTAAATTAATGCAAACATGATGAAGAATTAAGGATGACCAAAACATGCAGATAAAATCCCTACTGCTTCTGGTAAAGGAGCCTTTTAATTGGTCTCATTTTTGTATTTCTTAAGCTTCTCACTCAAAATCTGAATGTAATTTCTGCCAGAATAAAAATCAGAAACTTGCAGGTTTCTCTTCAGATGATGGGAAGGAGCACTTTTTGCTTGCAGTTTCTCACAACTCGAACAAATACAAAGTATGGGTAAAAAGGAGAAAGAGGCAGATATCTGTCATGGAATGTGATAATGGGTGAGCCATGCTATCCATACCACTTCTCAATGTGAAATAAAAAACTGGTACTTTAATAGTTATTTTATTTTTCTCTTTTTAAAATTAAATAAAAAATTATTACTAAGATGGGTTTGTTTATTTATTTATTTATTTATTTGTTGTATAAAATGCCAAACTTCAGTAAACAGCAAAAAAAAAGGTGTTTCTTCTGTTCCCTGTTGACTGTGGAACCTTTGCCTAGGAATAAGCAGTACTTTCATGTCCCTATGTGATACCACCTTTTTGCACAGCTGTATTTGCACAGCTCTGTCTTCTTGGTGTCATTCTGTTCCTCATGAGCTGGGAAATCCTCTTTAAGGAGTGATCTTAAAGGCACTAAGGAAATGGAATCAAACTTTTTCATGTGGTTTTTGAAGTCAGTTTGACTCTTCTGAAGGCCTTAGCCCAAACCAAATTTGGCTTTTTTCAGCCTGTAGCACTTCCGTAAATTTTACTAGGTCTCAAAGCATTTTTGAACCAGAAGTGAGGTTGAGAAGTGAGGTTTTGCTGTAAAGACAAGGGTGCATCTAAGAAGCTTCACAAAGCTGCATATGTCACATATAAATCAGCAGGAAAAGCCTTCATGACCAGAAAACTGACAGTATTCTGTATTTATCCAATGATAATTTACAAAGATGAATTAAAATTTGGTTATTTGTTCTTATGATTTTATGGGGCAGCATGCATATATATGAAGACTGGATGGAAAGAACTAGAATTACATCTTCTGTGTAAAAATCTTTAGCGTATTAATAATGATACCTGTTAGTTATGACATCCTAAAAATTAAGCACTATGAATTTATAAAAGCTTTATATGGTGATAATTATACATAGGAGCTCCCCTTTTGACTGAGCTAAAGACATCCTAATTAACTGTAAGGTTCAAAAAACCACTTTACAACCTCAAACAGTCTTAAATATGTATACACATCTACTGTAGCAGTAAAAACTCAACAAAATCCATGAGTAGAAGTTGAAACTTAGTAAATTCAGGTAATAAATAAAACATATTCTTGCTTTTTTTTTTCTCTCAGAGTTTCACCACTGGACTAATATGTGCAGGGGTGCATTGGATTCCCCATTATTCATAGCACTCAAATGGATGCCAGACATACTTCTATTAAGAGACTTCCCCAATTCCAATGAAGCTATTGGACTTTGAGCACTAGAATTTGTGTTACATATCACCAGAGAAAAGATCACATCCTGTTTCTGAAATTCTCTCAAGAAAAACAGTAAAAACATGGGAGGAAAAGAGGACTTCACTAATTTTTTTTTTTTTTTTTGCAAAAGGAAAGAAACTGGGATCTGTACCCAGTAGCACTGAAAATCCATGACAGTTCAAACATAGCGAAAAAACTCTAGGGTATTTTCTGTGTGTAGAAGGATTGGACTATTCTGTTGTAGGCATGTGTCTTAATATGACAATGGTCCTTAATATGACAATGAAATTTAATGTACAATGACAGTAAACAGTAAACTGTTTCTACAGAACATAAGCACTGAAAAATCAATACAGTTGTAGCATTTCCAGACTGTAGTAGTCCAATATTGTAAACATGTAAACCTACCTGCAGAGAGGGAGGATTTTTTTTTGTTTGCTTTCATGGCAAACAGTGTCATTATGGGAAAAATTACAGCTGATTAGAAATTTGCATAAGAGCTCTGGGACCTGAATGACTTAAACTGCTTGTTAAAATTTGATTTATACATTAATCTGCCAGTAGAAAGGACAAAGTGTCTCTATATCTTTAAGCCCTGATATCCGTACCCTTGATCCCATAAATATCACTGCACAGCACACTAATACAGTGAGATTGTGTTCCATTCAGGAATAAATGATCTGGCTTTTCATAATTACCTGTTTAACTTGTCTATTGATACCAGTTTGTAGTGCTGGCTTGACACCCTGACAGATATTTGCCTATGACTGGAGACAAACTCAGTGTGCCTGATCAGTATACAGACCCATGTACAATGACATCCAGCCCATTTTTTGGTCCAGCTGTATAAACTGAAATTATGTCCTCACACTAGCACATGCTCTTCCTTAAAGAGTACATAGATCTTATTTTGGCCTGAAGGGGAGAACACCAATGCGTAGCCGTTTGAGAGCTTTGTTTAGCTGGAAAAGCTAAACAGATTGCTTTAGAAATCAGGCTGATAAAAAGCCTCCAGAAAAATGAAAACTATTTGTTCTGTTTAGTAACTATGAGCTGAGAAGAAGCCTAGATGTACTGAATTCCCTGTTCAGAGCTCATAACAACAGTTAGGATTGTGAAGTCCTCTGTTCTAAACATATTGTGTGACATTTATAAGATGCCAAGAGATGAAATGCATAGTTCTGTGAGATGAATTAATTTTCACCAATGTTGTTTTTGCTGCAGGAGTTTCTGACCCCAGTATTCTAGATGAAGAAGATTTTGCTTGCCTCCTGAGAAAACTCAAGAATGTGACAGGCAACACATGGATGTGCCAAGTATGGACTAGATGTCACCAGAACTCTGGAAAAAGGCTGTGAAAGCCTTTGATGTCAGCACTGTCTTCTTATGCTGTCAGCAATCCTATCTGTAAAGAACAACAGTATCCAGAAGCTTCTAAAACTGCTCACCCCTTGAAGTTAGAAGTACATCCAAACATTCCAGTAGAGAAGAGACCTCTCTGGTCCTAATCCTCTAATAGATAACTCAGGAATCTGTGGGACAGGCTTAAAAGACAACAGTCATACTGCTATACCGTCTCTCACTTTTTAATATTTAGTAATTTAATATTTTGGCTGCAACCACGGATAGTAGGATTCAATACAGATGTGCTAAAGAGATACACAAAGGAAGAAACAAGACCATCCTTATGTGATAGGATGGTCAGACAAATGTGTTTTTCAACTTTAGTGGCTTGTGTTCTGATTTCCCCCCCCCCTTTTTTTTTTAATTTTTACTCTTCTTCCTTCCTTTGTTTATTCATTCTTTTTCCATTTTTCCTTTCTTTTTCTAGCTTTTGTTCTTCTGTTTCCTTGGCAATAACTGGAAATTAAGCCATTTTCATAGAGTCACAACATGCTTCAGCCTATCAGCCACCCACCCTATCTGCTCAAACATGGTTATCATGTTGCCAAGGATTGTGTCTGATAAGATTTTTGATGTCAAAACTACAACCTCCACAGGCATCCTGATTCAAAACTCAATGATGCCCTCAAATAAAAAAAATAATAAAAAAAATATACTAAATCTCTTGTATTTTAATTTGAGCCCACTGTCCACAGTCCTGTCACTGGACAACACTAAGAATCTCATTCCATCTTCTTTAAAACACTCAATCAGGTATTTGTACACTGGGATAAGATTCCCCCCAACGCCCACTCTTCTCCAAGCTGACCAATTACAGATCTCTCAGGCCCTGCTCATATGCAAGATGCTCTTATCTCCCCAACATCTTTGTGGATCTAAAATACATTTTCAACACAGGCTGGAACTGAAGCACCAGTGGAAATAATGGCTATTTTTTCATAACCAGTAGCTTCAATTATGTCCTCTGCCTAAATAACAAATCGTTAACCATCCTCAGCTGGGTCATATGCCCTAATGAATGGAGTAGTAAAGACTCACAACAGTGGAAGTTGGACAAGCACCACCGACCTAAATAAATACGGTAATGTGCAGAAACCCACTGGACCCAGCTAATTGCTGTAATTTCTCCTTAAATGTATTTAAGTATTATGGTCCCAGAGCTGTTATTTTTCTTGTCTGCTAAACATTGACTAATAGAGATGGATCTTGCAGATTCTGGTTTCCATCAACACTCTTGTTAATTTGGGCTGATTAAAAAAAACAAATAAATTGTGAGGCTGATATTAAATTCAAACAATTTAATTTGTTTTCTTATTCTGGGATTGAAATGGATCGTGATCATAAACTCCTCTCTACAACTGCAAGTATTGGATATATTTTGTTTCTGTTCTTTCTGCAATGACAAGCAAGGTAATAATTTTGTATCTTTGGGATCTAAGATTTTAGGAGGGGGGAGGAAAAACAACCAAAAAAAAAAAAAAAAAACGACCAAAACTAAATCTTGCACAGCTTTTCAAATGTTTTTGTTTGTTTTTTTTTTTTTCAATGGTGATGTTTTGATAGTATTGCAGTAATTATCTTTCTATATAATCAATGCACCATCAATTAAAAAATGCTTCTGTCCTAACTCAGTTATGAACCAGTCCTCAGGATGTGTATTTTGGACAGTAGCATGAAACCATCATTGTAAGTGCTGCCCTCTCCCCCCTCCCCAGCTTCTCCCTCTTCCTCTCCTCCCCTAAAACAGATCCTTGTAGGCATTCCAAAGGTACAGAGCATGGAGACATCAATAATGGTATGCATATGGCTTAGGGCCTGCATATCATGACAATGATAAAGACAGAGATAAGGACTGGAGAACTAAATGGACTGATTGAGGTCTGTTCCAGTTGTTCATTCTGGTATGTCTGACATGTCTGTTAAACTGTGCCAGTGTTAAACCGTGACACTGAATCACACTTACCCATTATGAAACAAAGAAGAGAGGCCTGTAACACAAGAAGCTACATTGGTGGACTTTGGAAGTGTCATTGACACCAACTCTCCCCCATTGGCTGGCCCAACACTGGATACATGACAAGCTATTTTCTGTCATCTACCTCTCTTTTCTTCTCCTACTCTCTTGCCTCTCTCTTTCCTAAAATCATTAAGTAACCACATTTTTTTCCTAGGCTGCACAGCTTGAACATACTTTTATGATCAAAATAATCAGCTTTTATGATTGCACAGACTGAGCATATCTAATAATCAGAATATCAACTTTTATGAGTTCTAATTAAATGACATGTTCAAGTACAGACCATGAGTGTCACTTCCCCTGAATCTGATCAAGGGGTATCCAGTGGCTGATCTTTACCTCAGACTTTAAGTCACTCTTCCTGGGTGGGCCAGGTCTGACACCATGAGGCTGGATCCAGCCACCCCTAAGCTCCTCTCTGAGAAGTTTAGACAGCAAGGAGCTCCAACCTGTGTCTCCCTGGGCACCCCTATTCAGGTTGAGACACACTGCCCTGAGAGCACTACAGCACTTGAAAAATACACATGTGACTCCATATGTAGATATTTATATTGCATTTTGAACACTGCCTTCTAAGTGACTTTAAGAGAAACTTTAGGTATCTGATAGTTGTTGTCATGTAATACAGAAAAAGCATCTTTTATTGAAAACAATTTTTCCTGAACACAAACTGCACAGAGGACCAAGACCAAATTCCTGGGTTTTCAGGCTCCCTTTGCCAGTTTTTATTGATTATTTAATGTCTGTTTCCTGTTGGCCTGTCTAGATGCCCTCGTTGAGTTCTGCACATTACTTTGACAAGCTTTAAGGGCCAGGCACTATCAAAGTGCTCCAATCTGAAATGGAGATAAGAGTCATGATAGCTGTCTTTTCGGAGGTATCTCACAGTGCAGTTCATCAGCTTTGTAGGACTAGATACTGTCTGCTTTATTGCCTAGAACCACTTGATCTGGAAAGGCTAGGTGACATCACTGAAAGTTTACAAAGCATTGAAAATATAACGTAATGCATGTGTGTATTAGGTATGATGAAACATATATTAACAAATTACTAGTTATAAAGAAACATATATTAACAAAAACTGGACATTTTTTTTCTCTACTCCCTTTGAATTTTTCTTGTAAAGTGGAACATGCTGAAGTAATTCCAACAGAAGCCCCAAAGAATGCAGGTTAAAGTCCCTGAAGAACTCCTCTCCCCACCCACTCAACACTCCCTTGTGTTTGCACTCAATACTTCAGTGGATGTGGAAACAGAAAGCAGAGACAATTGCCTATATTTTGTATGTTGCTGAGATGAGCAAGGAGTCAGAAAAGACTGCTGTATGCTGCTAAAAGAAAGGGAGCTGTGGAGCAAACAAGTAAGCAGACAGGAGATTCCTGATATTTTTTAATCTTTCTTATTTTATAATGTTGTGAGGAAAACGACATATAAAATATAAGAAGAGAGAGGTGAGAATGCAAAAGTGAAGGTTGAATGACAATAGGACTGGGACTTTTACAAAAATAATATGGGAATATTTGAGGGGAGGGGAAAATAAAGAACTACATTTATGAGCATGCAGAAGCAGAGATTAAGAACAGTAAGCACATAACTTATTGAAAGGATTTTATTTCTTCGTAAGAAGCAGATCCTGACTCTTAATAATGCTTGTTTGTTTGTTTTTAGTTAATCTTATTTTTTACAGTAAGGTGGAATATAGCGAAAGGAAACCAGACAGTGTTAGAGAATGAACCGTTTGGCTGTTAGCATCATTATTAATAGGGCAAAGAACACTGGTCATGTAAAGGCAGGGATGGCCATTACCCACGCAATTTTTAAGCCACAAAAAATGTGAAAGCTAAACCTCACCTGAATTTTAAATGTTATATCAATTTGGCATGG
Source organism: Heliangelus exortis (assembly GCF_036169615.1). NCBI lineage: Eukaryota > Metazoa > Chordata > Aves > Apodiformes > Trochilidae > Heliangelus > Heliangelus exortis. The sequence goes on along the minus strand of NC_092454.1, from coordinate 66,025,183 downwards.
CGAGACAGGAAAGAAACTGAAATGCAAGGCAACTGGCACTAAAGCTTATCATTCATGAGAGTATCTACATTCACATTGCTTCAGAGAAAAAGGCAGATGAGAAAAGAGTAGACAGCTTATAAAACTGAAACATTAACACTTTTTAGAGTCTGAATACCCTTAAACACCAATAAGATAAGGAATCAAAACTGAGTGTACATATTCTATATGGTAATGTTTTCTTTTTCTATGACTCAGAGACTGAGCACTGATGTCAGTGTAGTGTTGGGACTTCCTAGTTTTTATACTGCTAAATCTTGCTGCAGTACCTGATCTCTATTATAATGAGCCACTCTATTTGCATGGAGAGCTAAAAACAGGGACTGAAATTACGGTAGGGTTGATTTACAGCTCAGTGGATCAAAACAAGCATCTTAGAAACACTACATTGTGTGTGGAAAATTGTCATTGGCATGTATTCAACAGAAGAGGAAAAAGCAGCTACACGTGAAGCTGATGACTGACCTGTTTCCTTCAGCTCCTCTGGATTGTTTCCACAGAAGGGTTGCTCAACTTAATAATCCTCTTGTCCATCTGGGTCTTGTGTCCACCTGGATGTGATAAGGACAGAACTCCTCATGGCACATGCTGGTGTTGCATGGGTGGTTTTCCATCCAGGGTATAACAACAGCATGCTTTTCCATGTTGCAATGCACAAATAGCAGATGATACATAGCAGATGATACAGCAAGACATGAGAAAGAATTAACTCGGTATTTTCTCATAGAAGTCTATGGTTCCCAAATAATTTCACAGTTTTAATTGTAAAGAAATCAAATATCTATGCTCCTTACAGTCTGTGGGCAGAGCTGGTTGTTGGTAATGCAAGCTCCAAGCCTCAGGCACTGTCACAAGCCACCACCCTCCTTTAATCATGGGCATAGCCTCAAACTCCTTTACAGCCCTAGGAAAGGGCCGTGAATAGACATGGATGCACCTGGCACCATCTATTCCAGAACAGCCACAGTTTTTAAGAGCTTTCCATCTCCTGGATTGATGTTTTTCCGGAGCAGCACCTGGGCCCACTTGCACCAAGGTGAGCCATAGCTGTCTGTCAGGTAGATGAATTTGGTTTGATCCTTATTCTGGAATTTTGCTCTGTTTCGGGAAAGAAACAGATGTTCAGATTGTTCTCTTAACATATAATGTTAACATATAATTTTATCTGTTTACACAGGAAGACCCACACCCAGATCTTTTATACTTTTTCTGCAGTGAGGATCCTGATCCTTGAGCTGAAAGGTTACACACTCTGGCAGACTGATGCACAGGTGCCCTGCTCACACAGTCAGACAGACATGTAAAACCTGTTGAACCAACACAGGCACAGTGATACAAAGGAGAAGACTGAAAATGTCCCAAATCACCTCTGCAGCCTGGCTCTGCTGTGTGCCCTCTTCAACAAGACCATGCAGCTGGGTTTCTGCTCCAAGTCAGCTGCAAGGCTACTTTTGCCTTCCTTGTACCACCATGGTGCAGGCTGCAGGATGGTATCCTGACACCTGGTGCTGTGCATTAAACTGTGGAAGGGAAGCAAAGACACCTCAACTGGAAGTAGGGCCGGGCCGCATTGCCCAGGATCAGCCCTCTCCAAGGCATGGACTTAGGAGGGAAAGAAAATGCAATGGTGGGAGTTTGTTTTTCAATGTCAGATGTAAAAGGCAAGTCAAGCGACTGCCACCCCAAAGTACATCTTGAGGCACCAGCTGGCCCCATTCCACAAGACTGGTAAAGAAGCACTGAGAGCACTCCCCATGCCAGGATGTAGTCTCTGCTACCTGGGTCCCCAAAGATTTTATTTTTCCTCATTTCTGGTCTCCCTTCACAGACACTGCTTCCATACATGTGGAGCACAAGCAGGAGCTCAGAGATGCAAGACTTCAGTGCTGGTTGATGGAGCTCATTCTGGAGAGAGCTGGGGCATCATGGCACTGAGGACACAGCAAAGCAGCTTCACACAGCAAGGGATCTGGGAAGAGAAGCTGAAGGCACCAAGACACACACTGCCCTTCTTTGCAGTCCACACCGTCCAATCCCCTGGCTCCCCTGCAGTCCTTGACACCAGACTTCTGAAATTTAGACATGATGCCCTCAGCTGATCTGGCTCTGCAAGGTCAACAGGGAGCATTCTTCTTCCTGCCTTGGAGGATCTCACCTGAACTCCAAATTAATGCTCTGAAGGAGGTGTGACAGGACTGTGTTTCTCTGCTGGCTACACAGAAAGCCTTGGGAAAGTGCTGTAGCATGCTTACTTCAGGCTGTCTCCAGTTGCAGTACCAGCTGTCATGTCCTACAAAGCATGCTGCATCCTGATGTAATAAATACTAGTCGAAATTCTTACTTTATTGTTTTGTTGAATGGATCCTTCCCTAGAATGTTTAATTGGGTGTGGTTTGTAATCATAGGATCGGGGTTTTTGTTCGGGTTGTTTGTGGGAAAACATGTTGGGGCATGTCGAAGACCACGAGGCAAGTCCGCAGAGACAGAACAAAGAAGCTCTCCCCTTAGCAACGGGACAGAACCTGCGGACCAGGGACCAATACGAAGAGAGAGACGGCGAAACAGCCTCCAATGAGGAACTAATAAAGGACTAAGAGGGAGGGGGGTTACTGAAAGTATAAGAGGACTGGTTTACCCTATCCAAGGCGCGAACCGTTGGCGGAGGTGTGCTGCCTCGGTCGCCCAGCGCGCTGCTTTGCATATATCTCTCTCATTTACAATAAAAGTTTTGTTACCGTTAAAAGGAGTCAAACGTTTATAACACTGAGACTCATGTCCAGGTGCCCTTTAAGAGTGCTACTCCCACCACCTCTACCAGGGTCTTCCCTTTCCATCCATTTCTGCAGCTCAGAGTTGCCCCTGCAGCACTGCATGTCCCTGGATATTAGTGTAGGAGCCACGTCTTAGCAAACCATTCCCATGCCAAGGTGCTGCTGGCACACTGAGGAAGGCACTAAAGTACCATCATCACTTATCACCATCAACCCCATAATCAAGGGATTGGCAGTTGGGAGGCAGCTCAGGAAGGCCCTTTAGCCTGGAAGGTCTCTTGGCATCCTTCACTTCAGCACCAAAGTGTAGGAAGAGGCATAAGCATTTGGGAAAGGAATTGGGCAAGGAGCTTTTATGGTTTGAGGGGGCACAGGCTAATTCTGCGGTATCACCACAAGGCCCTCGAGGGAAGGTGAAGTTCAGGACCCTGAGGGATCCCAGAGAGAGGACAGAGAGGGGGCCTGTGTTCACTCTCATTTCCAGCCATACCCCAGAAAAGCCAGGAAGGTGCCAAAGGCCCTGTCTTCCTGTGCCCTTCTGCCTTCCTGCCCTCACTCGGCTGTCTTGGAGAAAGGGTCCAGCTCATTGCCCTCAGCTGACCCTGCGCTCAGCGGGATCCAACTCCACGGGGTGCTGGGAAGATCCCTGGGCCCTTTTCCCAAGCGACCTCTGCTAACAGGGGACTGTATTTATTCCTGTTTTCTATCTTTTTGAATCTTCCCTGATTAAACCATGACAGAACAAATTGGTGCTAAACATAGAGAACGAATTAGAAGGTTTTCTTTTCCCCAGCGTCTCGGTTTTGTGGTCAGGGTGAACAAAAACCCAGAGAGCAAAACTGCTCTCCGTTACCCCCTCAGCCCCCCTCACCTCCACCCTACCAGGGGATGGTAGAAGAGGGAAAAGAGAGACTTTAAGGTTGGAAACTCAAACTGGAGCAGATTTACTGGAACAAGGAAGACAGTAACACCCACCCGGGGACGAACAACAAATACATTCAAACCGATGCAAAATCTGATCTCGATGGTGGAAGATATAAGTGTACGAGGGTCCCTTACAGCAGGGCCGACTCGGGAGAGGGGTCCACAGCTCTTCCCAGCACTCGATGGATTCGGATCCTGCAGAGCACGGGATGAGCTGACGGTGAAACAGGAGCCACTCCCCAGGGCCCCTGAGCGCAACCAAGCGGCACAGGAAGGAGGAAGCAGGAAGGGGCTGGGCTTCCAGTTTCCCCGGGTTTTCTAGAGGGTGGCAGAAGACGGGAAGAACGGCACAGTCTCCTGTTCTGCTCCGCCCGGATCTCTCAGGGTTCTGAAGATTCTCTCTGTAGGTCCTGCTCTCGCTACAGCACCAGTATTGGCACTGTAAAATCAGCCTAGCCCACTGAAACCATAATAGCCAAACAGATTTTCCTAAGTTAGCAAATTATAATCAATACAAGTACTTGCTTGTTCTGGGAGGCAGCTTTTCAGGATGGCCACAGCCTTTTTATCACTGCACCAATCAGGCCAGGGAGTTTCTGAATTGTTACTAAAAAAGAGAATTCCTAGGTTTGAGATTCTTCAGAGTCAATCTCCTGATAATGGACCCCACTGCTAAAGCATGTATACATGCACTTGTATACAAAGTGCAAGCCCCAGAAGGCATTGATAAAGTGTCTCAAGGATAAACTCCTTGAAGGAAAATATGCAGCATGTGCCCTAACTCTTGCAATGGGAATGCTGTTGGGTTTTTTTTTCCTGAAAATTTTCTGGTCCCAGAAAAAAGAGTTTGGTATTAGATGCATGGAGAGGCAGCCACGAAGGTGTCACCAGCAAACTGGTCAGCACTTTGTACGTAATGTGACTGCTGCTGACAGAATGGAAAAGGAGGAATAGATATGGCCCAGATTGTTTTTGAAAATAAATGAAAGGGGCAGCAACCCCCTGGTCAGGGAAAATGTTGCATTTCATTCCCTTTAGTAGGTGATTTGTGCTTTGGCTGGCAGGAAGGGAATCAATAAGTGAGTGACAAATATCTCAACAATGACTGAGACCATTGAGAAAAAGAGTGCTGGTGCAATTCGAGCACCACAAGAGGAGGCTGCACAATTGTAAAACATGTAGGGGGGCAAAAAAAAAAAGGATGGGAAACCCAAGTTTTATATCAGAGAGAAAAGGATGATACCTCTCTTGAATTTACCAAAACATGGACTTGCCTTGCTCCTCGGTATCCAGGCTTAAGTAGTTAGTTTAGAAGAATTGTAGAGTTAGTAGTAGATTTTATGTTACTCTGTCTTCCTAAATAAAATTAGACAATGCTTTTTGAAAGGTTGTAGACAAGCGTTATACACAAGAGAATTTCAAACCGAGTCATGTTACTCAGCCCTAAGATTTTCTTCCCAATTTTAGTAAAAATACAGTAGGACTTACTAAAATAGGAGGGAAAAAATGAAGAATATTAAATAATAAAAATTTTGAATAAATTTAACTCTTGAATAGAGAAATTGAAGTTGGTTTTTAATTGAAATAAGGAAACATTTTGGCAAAAAGCACACAAAAGATAACTAAAAGCACAGAATAAAAACAGAGTATAAATAACACCGAAATAGCAGCTATTAAAAAAGCCCACATCTCAAGTGGTGTTGCCTCCGCTGAGGCGTGGCGACCTGGTTCAGGAATGGCACGGCGGCCAACCCTCGGCTGCTCGGGCCATAAGCTCACAGACACCAGTATGGTGGACGGCAAAATGGTGTTTATTAACTGGTTACATGGGGTTATATAGCCTCGGCTCACTGCGACACTTCTGCTTGCGTCATAAACTGGGTGTTGCTGGCTAACAATCGAGGGTTAAGTAACTTTGCTGAGAGGAGGGGTTCTGTCTGCCCGTACAACACAAGATCTTCCGATCGCCTGTCCCTAATTTCCCACAAAGTGGTCAACTTCCCAGGAGTCACAGCAGCTCATTATATAATAGTGAAACAGCTCCTGCAATGACAGCATTAAAAAGCTTTGATGAATCCACAAGGGCAGGAAGAGGCATGACTCAGTTCACCTTTCTTTGGAGAGTACTGTTGAGGAGAAATTGCTGATGGCCTCAAAGAGAGAGCTCTTGCTGGCACTGGCTGTGGGCTGGCTCTGGTGCCTGATCTCCATGGGAATGCCCTTGGAGAGCTGTGTGTGTGCAGAGATGCCCAGTGCCCCTGTGCCACCCAGCAGGGCTCGATGGGGATATCCATGGAGTTCTTGCCAAGCCCTGCCCAGCAGCACCATCCCTTGGTGCCCCTTACCAGACACTTGGAATGACCTAGACCAGTGCTGAGGGCTGGGGAAGATGGGTGGCAGAGCCTGGAACACACCTGGACTCTTGACCTCATGGATCTTCCTGTGTCTTTACTGTGGTCCAATGCTAAAAGCGTCTTCTTTTCTTTCTTCTCTTTTCTTTGCTGAGGCCTTCACTGCACTCTCTCCAAGTCTGTCTCCTCCTTGGCCTCCTCAGAAACTCTCCTCCCACACCAGACCCACTGTCACAGTGTCAGAAGACTTGATGTACCTCTATAAAAGTTTCAGGCATCAGCACTGTATCTGCCTCTGCTTCCCTGAAGACACCAGGCAGAGAAGGGTGTGAAAGCAGCGAAGTTCTTCCTGATGTTTGGTGCCTTCTCTGCCTGCACGGACACCTGGTTCTTTGGAAAGAAAAATCCTGTGCAGCAAAGTGATTTCTTGACAGTAAGAAACAGTTCCATCAAAAACCACACTAAGCCTTACACCACTTCTGATGTTAGCCCTCTGATGCCCTCTCTGCAGGCTTTAATTCATCTTGCAGAGCAAAGACTTCCTGCCCTGAGGGGTGGTGGACAGAGGCCACGGGACAGGTGGGGCTGAGAGGACAACCCTCAATGCTCAGCCTGACAGGAAAGGATACTGTGATCACTGGTATTCCAAGACCCAACCCTCAGTGCCTCTCCTTACCACTGGATCTTTCCATGGGAGCTGGACACTGCTCTGCTGCATTTTCCTCCTTTCCAAAGAGTTCTCTGAAGTTTTTCAGCAGACCCTTGGTCTCAAGCCAACAGCCCAGGGGAGCAAGCAGTCTTTCCCTCTCCTGACCCTCACCTCTGCTGAGAAGGCTGTGGCTTTGCAGCTGGTTTTCCAGGCAGCCACTTCACCAGTGTTTATTTGCTCAAAGGAGGAGGCCTCAAGAGAGCTCTGAGCAGCCAAGCTCTGAGGGGCTGGGAAGGCTGCCTCAAGAAGCTGCTCGAGACAGCATACCTGCTCAGCGACCTCCGGCATTGCCTCCAGTGGCAGCAACTTCCCGTTGGGTGCGCTCAGAAGTTTGGCCCAACACAGATGGACAGATTGCTGCAGCTCATCCTGCTGGTGGCTGCGTTGTTTCTGACGTGCTGCAGAAGGGCCAGCAGCCACTTCAAGAGGAGCAGATTGGCTGAGGGCAACTTCTTCGCCATGCTGAGGGAAGAGGAACGCAAGGTTCATCAAGCAGATGATACCCCTGGGTTGATCAAAGCAGTGGCTGTGCTGAACACCTTTCCACCTGATCTCAGCCAGCAGTCAGGGTTCCTGCTCAACAGGCAGGCAGCCCACACCTATGCTTTCAGACTCTCCACCTTCTCTTCCTTGTTCATCTGCTGCGTTGCTGCTCCTTGCACAGGCTTTCATGAGGAGCTTGGAGGGGAGGCTTTGGAGAAAGTCCTGCAATGCTAATGGCTCCAGCTGAGCTTGGATCACTACAGACCAGGCAGGAGATCCTGCAGCTGCAGATCAGAAGTGCTCATGTACAGGATGGCAGCCAAAAGCAGTGCTGGTTGTGTTACGGTCTGAGGTAACATTAACTTTTTATTTTTGTTCTCAATCAGTGAAACAAAGTCCAACCATAGAAGGGTCGGGTGCAAGCTGATTTTATTTGACAGTTGACACAGGCAAGAGTATAGAGGCAGGTGAAAGAGGAAGAGAGGAAAAGAAAATATAAGAGAGAGAGAAAAGGGGTAAGAAAATGAGAAGAAAGAACAAGAGAGAAAAGTGGAGAGAAAGTGGAGAGAAAGGGTAAAAAAGTGGGAAGAAAGAATGAGAAAGAGAGAGTCACCAGAAGGGGCCCAGCTGTCCAGTGAGTTTCTTCAAGATGGTGTTGATCCTGGACAGCATCCGATGCAGAACGGTGGTGGGTCAAGAGATGAAAAAACAGCCACAGCATGGACAGCCAGATATACCCCTGAGTTCCTTTTGATCCCAAGGGGCAGCTGTCAGTCAGCTGCCACAGAAGCCAGGGTCATTGGCATCAGAGCCATTGCAGACAGGCTGCCTGGAGGGGGGGAGCTTCTGCAGAAGGGTACAGTCCCCCACCCACTCATCAGTTCTTATCTCCTTCCAGGCATCTCTCCCTGCTCCATTCCAGCCCCCTCAGCCAGGTACATAATTGTGCCTCCAGGGGTGTCCCATCATGGCAGGCTGGCCCTCAGAAAAGGGGAGCAGTCTCCACCCTGTAGTTCTTATCTCTTCCCGAGGTGTCACCCCCTGCTCAGTTCAGGCCAGGCAGGTCCTCCACCCTAGCCAGGGCTGTTCACTTTAAAATCGGTCTTTTGAGACAACTGCAAATCAGTGAGGTCAAACTCTCAGAGGCTGGCTACTGAGATCAATCTCTTTGCCATGATCCAGGTCCTCCTGCAGCTCCAGCAATGCAGTCCCACCGGCAGCTCTTCAGAATATCTCCTCCTTCATCAGCCCTTGCCAATGCAGGACATCCAGAAGCTGCTGCATGAGATGGAAGGACAGTGACTTGTCTGAGGAGCTGCCTCTCAGCAGTGGTGTCCAGAGCACTGCCATGGACCTGTGCCCTTGATGGGGATGAAGACCCCAATCCCCTGTCCCCCCCCACCCCTATGGAGCAGGCGGAGGCCTGGGGACCCCCCAGTCCTGGCTGGCTCACCTGGATGGGCTGGGGCAGCGTGCTGTCCACCCCACAGAGCTCTGCCAGGGGCTGCCCAAAGAGCACCCTGCAGCATCTGGATTCCACCTGCCCCTGTGCCTGGGCTCTGCTGCAGATTAAAGGGCCAGGGCAGTCCCCTCCTCATACTGCTGCTGCTGCTGGTGGTCCCTCCTGCTACAAGGGACAACACTTCAGATCCCAGCAATGGAGACCAGCAGGCCAGCACTCCCGAAAACTGCTGTGCCCTGCCTGACCCTGCCTGCAGTGTGGTGTTGAGCAGTGTGGCAGGATGGGCAGGGAGCCAGAAGCTGGAGCTGTGGCTCTGGCACAGAGACACCTGAGAGCTGGCATGCCAGTGGGACAACATGGCCCAGTCATGGTCCTTCTCTCCTCCAGGCTTCTGCAGGGGCCTTGTGTCCCTGCAGAAACACATCCAGCAGCAGCTGCCCAGCGGGTGTCCTTGCTTCTTCAGGTCATGTCCTCCATTGTAATGCCACACCTGCATGGCGACACTTGGGACAAATGAGCACAGCACAAATGCTTGCAGGAGGTTGCTTTTCTTTCCAAAACTCACCTGGTGCACTGAGAAGTCCCCCTTCATTATTGATTGGGGCTGTTGTAGTCGTCCTTTCTTGGGATCAGCCTCAAGAACAAGCGTACACTTTGGAGAGCAGCCCCACAGCAGAAAAGGCCACTGGTGAGATGCCACCCAGCACCAGCAGCCTGACCATGGCACAGCTTGGGCCTCAGACAGGATGTGCCAGTGTTCCTGGTGGCTCCCTAGCCCTCTCTGCTTCATGAAAGATACCGTGAGAGGAACTTCCCTTCCTACTGCACATTTCACCCTACCCCCTTCTCATCCCTGGCACCCCAGTACAGTTCAAGGTGGGGGAAATTCAACCATGCTTACCTCTGCCTGTCCCTCCAATAGCCTCTCCAGGCTCCCGGCACTGAACATCCTCCACAGGGCAAGAGAGAAGGACTGGATGGAGGTGAGCAGTGATGCCTCTGCTGCTGGGATGCAGAAGGAGTTGTTGGGGACAGAGCCCAGAGGAGAGACCCTCACGGCATGGTGGCAGCTCAGCTCCTTCTCTATGACTCTGGGTGATGGCAGATGGGTAACTTCAGCTCCTGTTTCTTCCTTGGGTGTTCTGTGCCCTGGGCAGGGACAAGGAGAGAGCTGTCTGAGCTCCAAAGCACCTTTTGTCCCTTGCAGAGCTGCCTGCAGCCATGGGGACCTCTCTCCCCAGCTGGGAGGTGTGTTCCCCCATCTTGCTGTGCCTGCAGCGTCCCCTCACCTTACCCCGGTAGCCACAGGTCCTCCAGCTCCCAGGAGCTGCAGGAGGAGAGAAAAAACAGCTTTGGGCCCTTCTGCTCCTCAGCCTTGGGCAGAGGCAGACACCTACATAGCTGGGCACCATAAGGAAGGACACAGGGACAGGACAGAGCCCCTTGGGGCAAGACTCAGGTGCTGCCCAAGCCCTGGCTCCCTCTGTCCTGCCAGAGCGGCTGCTTTTGTCTCTCTTTTCTGGGAACACAAAGGTGACCAGAGCATGCAGGACATAGAAATGGCCTCACAACAATCCCTGCCACCACACTGACCATTCCCTGCCCAGGCTCGGCGTAGAGGGCAGAGGCAGTTCACAGGATGGCCAGGGCATGCTTGAGTAGCTCTTTTGCCCAGCACCAGGACTCACCCAAAATCAGCAGTGCAGAACACGGTGGCCCAGATGAAGAGAAGGGATGTGACGTCCTCTTTGCCACTCAGCACCACAGCTGGCCCAGCCCCAAGCAGAGCTGTGGGTGTAGGGAAGTGGCGTGGCTGCAAAGAGAATAGGTGAGCAGTGAGCTGGAGATGGCATTTTCAGGGTCCCTCAATTGGGCAAAGCCCTGATTGTGCCCACCTGCCCTTGGGATGGACATTGGTGCATGCAGCACCAAGGTGCCAGGCCTGGGGCTGGTGCTAAGTGTCCCTGCCCAAGTGCCAGGGCCAAGGCTGGGGGAAAAGCCACTGGATGATGAGGGGCTTCCTGCAACTTGGCACCCACCACTTCCTCTTGGTGGAGAAGGCATCTCTTGGCTCCTCTTGTGTCCCCAGGTCAGCCGCACGTCTTTGCTCAGCACCATCTTGGTGTTGGTGAGAGCCTCCCTGCAGAGCAGAGAGAGGTGGCCATGAGCTGCTGTGGGGTCTCACTGTGACAGCTCCAGCTCTCCCAAGCCCCAGGATTGAACCCACCCAGTGCTGCAGCAGCAGCATCCCACCCAGGGCAGGAGGGCCCTCACCAGGCACCAAGGACGTGGTGTGACAGTTGGTGTGAGGATGGCAGGTGGAGACTGGTGCTGGTGGTGCTCAGTCAGTCCCTGCCTCCTGCCACTGCTGCTCAGTGCCAGCACAGCTTCCTCTGGCTGGGTCTGGTGGCTGTTGGCTCCAACTGAGCAACACTGCCACCCCAACAGAAAGTGTGTGGGCCTGGGGGTTCAGGTCCTTAGGACTGATAGCTCTCTCCAATATGTCCACCTCTGGCCTGCAGTGGGGAGCCCAGATGAGGACACAGCAGGGAGAAAACATCACCTCCCTCCTTCTGCCCATGCCGTTCCTACAGCATGCTGTTGTCTGCCACGGAAGCACTTTGCCAACTCCAAATTCAGGCAACTGGACCCCAAGTTGAGCAGTTTTTTAGGCTGGAAATGCTTACATGCCCTACTTGTTCTACCTTCCTTCCCACAAGACAGAAGTGGAGAAAAGCATATTTGGGGAGACCATGCAGTACTTCCCAATCCACTGATTAAGGAAGCAGTGAAGAGGCACTTTTGTGGGCCATGATCACAGAAGACCAAAGGGGACCATGAGTACGATCTACAGGGCACATCCTGTGCTCTGTTCTTGGGACAAGCACCTCAACAGCTTTTAAAGACTCCAAAGAACCTCAGTGGGGCTTGTATAAGTTCCACTCTCCCACCACCAACCTCAGGTTCTAGGGGGTTCATTTTCAGTTGTCTTTATTTGGAGAAGGTACTAATGCACATCAGGCAGTGACAAGCATGGCCAAAGTAAGCTCAGGACTGCTTCTAATGCCCTGCTTGGCAACCACCGTGCTCTGGTTACTGCTCTAGCTTACTAGATGATTACTTGTTTACTGTCTATCACAGCAGGGGTCTGCTACAGCCACCCAACTAGATGACCAAGTGGATAAGGTCCACTTCAGACAGATAGGAGATGCTTTGCACTCCCAAGCCATGGTGCTCATGTGGAACTTTAATTACCCTGGCAGGTACTACTGGCAGGTCTACTGGCAGGACAGTACAGCAAAGCACCAACACTCCAGGAAGTTCCTTGAGTGCATTGATGACAATTCCTACTCCCAGTGGTGGAGGAATCAGCCCTAAAAAGAGCTTTATTAGGCCTTGTTATCACTAACAGAGATGGGCTGGTGAGTGATGTAAAAATTAATGGGAGACTAGGCTGCAGTGACCATTAGACTGTAGAATTCAAGATCCTTAGGACAGCAAGTGTGAGGTAAACTGATTGCACTGGATTCTAAAAGGACAAACTTTAGTCTCTTCAAGGTTCTGCTTAGTAGGGTAGAATGAAATAAAGACCTGGATGGAAAAGGACCCCAGGAAAGTTGGTCCATATTCAAGGCTCACCTGCATGCCCTGGGCCAATGTGTCCAAATGGAGAAGAAAGCAGGCAGGAGTGCCAGGAGGCCAGTGTGGATAATCAAGGGACTCTTGGACAAGGACAAACTTACAATGGAGTCACAGCCTCAGTGGACAAAGGCGGAGCAACAGATGTCATCCACCTGGACCTGTGCAAAGCATTCAACACTGTCCTGCACAACATTCTGATCTCTAAACTGGAACAGTACAGATGCAGTGGATGGAGCACTCATTGGATAAGGAACTGTCAGGATGGTCGCACCCAAAGAGTTGTGATCAGTGGCTCAGTGTCCAAATGGAGAGGTGAGATGAGTGGTGCTCCTCAAAAGGGGTTGGTATTGACCACTGCTGTTTAACATCTTTGTTGGCAAACATGGACAGTGGAATCGCATGCACTCTCAACAGGTTTGCTGACAGCACCAAACTGTGTGGTGAAGTCAACATGCTGGAAGGTGGGGATGCCATCCAGAGGTACCTTGACAGGCTTGAGAACTGGACTTTTGCAAACTGCACCAAGTTCAACAAGGCCCAGTGCAAGGTTCTGAACTGGTTCGAGGCAATCCCGTGCACCAGTACAGGTTGGGAGGAGAAAGGATTGGAGACAGCCCTGAGGAGAGGGATATGGGGGAGGTAGTAGACCAGAAGATCAATATGAGCTGTAAATGTGTGCTTGCAACCCAGAAAGTCAACAGGGTCCTGGGCTGCATCAAAGAAGCACAGACAGCGGTTGAGGGAGGGGATTCTCCCTGTCTGCTCTGCTCTTGTGAAGAACAGAACTCTGGAACATGTCCAGAGGAGAGTAACTAAAATGATCAGAGAGATGGAGCAACTCCCCTATGAACACAGGCTGAGCAGGTTGTGTTTGTTCCAGCTAAAAGAGAGGAGGCTCCAAGGTGGTCTTATAGCTGCCTTCCAATACTTGAAGGGAACATGAAAGAAAGCTGGCATAGGGCTTTTTACACATGTATGTAGTGAGAGGACAAAGGGAAATTGTTTAAAACTAGAGGAGGGGAGACTGAGGTTAGAGATGAGTAAGAAGTTGCTTCCTGTGGTGGTGGTGAGACACTGGAACAGGTTGCCCAAGGATGTTGTGACCGCCCTTCCCTGGAAGACTTAAAGGCCAGGTTGAACAGGGCCTTGAGCTACCTGGTCTAGTGGAAGATGTCCCTGCCCACGCAGGGGGATCGGATCTACATGATCTTCTTAAGGTCCCCTCCAACCCAAATAATTAGTCCTCATGGTAGGAGTCTGTGCTATTGGTTGCATTAAAAAGCTCTCAGCTTCTTACCAATATTAGTTGCTGTCAAAGCTCTCAGCTTCTTACCAATATTAGTTGCTGTCAGATGGGGATGTTTTGCTGGCATCACAAAAAACACTTCATTTTTGAAAGCTCACCACAAAACTTATTTGTTTGAAAATACTTATGAAAATACAATCACAGGTTCTTACACAGTCTACAGGAAGAAAGGTGAATGGCAGAAATTATTTTTACTGCAAGCCAATAAAGTATAAAAGCATCTCTCAGGATAGAAATCAATTACAAGCAATAAGCCAAATCTTACTTGTTTTTAATTCAGCAACTCATTGTTTACAACATGTGCAAAACTAAATTAAAAAGATATTTCAGCATAGTCAAGATTGCATTTTAAGGATTTTATGGTAATGAGTAGGATCCTTAGTTGGCAAATTTTGGTAATTGAAAAACTTAATTTCAACCATAGAGATAAAAATTAATTTGCATATGTCCCATCTCCTTTAAATGTATTTGCAAAATATGAAGCATTGCAGTGCTCCTAAATCAGACATGGTTTTTTATCACTGCTTTCAGAAATGAGAGTGGAAATAACATAGTTAGCAGAGTTTCAAAATAGTGTTACGATATTTTTCTCCACAATCACATAATTTAATGGTAACTGTGAGGTAGTTGGAATAGAAGTACAGTGATGATACAGTAAGGATGAGGTGTAAAAAATATTGAAGTAAATGTGTAGAGATTTGGCTATCTAAGTTCCTTAGGAATCTGTCACTTCTACTTCTTCCTTGTTATTCCAGCCTTCCATGTTCATCTGTTATTTGCTGGTCAAAGATACTGGGTTGGCTGGATCTCTGCAGCAGCATTGTCATTATTCAGACACCCAAGAAGATGACTATAACTTCTGTATGGTAGCAGTAGCTTTAACCAAGAATGTGAGGCTTTCTGACTTTTAAAATTTGCCTGGTTTTAATTTTTTTAATTATTATTTTAGAAAATGGACAAAAAACTAACTTTACTACCAAGCTTTTAAGTAGTAATGAAATTTAATATATGGAAAGAAAAATTAACGTTTTTCCTTATTTGGCTCTTATGAATGCTAGACCGTCTCCCCTGGCAACTGTTCTTTCCCAGAGGAAGGTCTCTTCCTGTGCTACATTGCACCTATTTAAGTAGATACATGAATACTCAGTTCTCACCTTGACCAATCTTTCTGGCAGGACTAGGTCTGTCTTAATCTCTCACTACCTTGATTCTGAACTGTGCCTGACCCTGGTCCTTCATTCTGGTCCTCATCCTGCCCTGGGATTATTTTTCTTCATCCTAACTGTGTTGGTGAGCTTGCTGCTCATGCTAGCCACAACACAGCTCCTGGCTCACCTGCCCTTGCAAAGCAGCTGGCTTCTTCCCTGGTACAATTCTGCATGCCCATCTAGAACGACCTTTTTAATCAGGGTCAGGAGAAGAGGGATAAATTGTGAAGCTGAATAAGGTGCATAGCATTTTGATGATAACTTACAGGGCTCCTTCACTTTTGTATCCTGCCCATTGGAAGGTTTTATGTGCAGAGAAAGACCTTTGATTAATAGACAGAAGTGGCTCAGAAATGGAATAAGCTGTATTTATGAGACTATATGGAAGTGGTTCAAGTACACCTACTTTGGTATTAAATTATCTCTGTGGACATAAAAATACTATCTTACTGGGACTTGGGGGTTTTGTTGTTGTTTTGCTAGGGGAAAACCTGAGAAAGCAGTGTTTTTTAGTTAATGTTTATATAGACATGACTGATCATAAAAATGCCATATAAATATTGAGAGATACTAGTTTTCCACAGATGAAGGGGACTGTGAACAGGCAAAGTGTGATATAAAAACTGCGATCCATACATTTCACTCCTTGGGTCTAAGACAATGTTTGTGATACTTTCATTCACAAAAGAGCTTAAAAATTGAAGCAGCAAGCTCCAATGTGAACCTAATGAGTTAAGTGAGACTCAATGGAGCAAGATAACACAGTCTAAGGAGTTGTTTTTTTCATCTTTATTTTTGATGGTGTTCAGGAAAGGCAATAAAAACGCTCTTAGGCAAAACTGCTTCAGACCTACATGCACTCAGGATGAAGACAGATTAATAAAACTTGTGTTTATTCTTTCCTTTGATAGGCAAAGATCTGATGAAATTTCTGAAATGCATCCCACATTCATTTGAGCTCTATGGTACTGCAAAGCATATTTTGGTGAATATTATGAAGTTTTGACTGGGACGTAGAACTTAACAGTCATCTGATGATGGCTTTCTGAGAGCTTCATTCATCTCATTCCTTTTCTCTGAAACTGGTCACAAATTCTGTGAGGCAATCATGTCTCACACACACACTTAGGCCAGAGTGCTGTAATTAGGAGTAAGACATCATAAGCGTTTGCACAGTTTTAAATTTTTCTGCTCTCTTTAGGCACTTCAGATTTCCTCGTCCCAAATTCTCAGGTACTGATGGGTAACTGTTACATCACTGGTGTCCTGGTTTGAGCCAGGACAGAACTGATATTCTCTGGACCCGTTTTATCTTCCGTGGTCAGCCTTCCAGTAACTACTGTCTTGCTGCCTAAAATACTGCACATTTTTGCATTCTGTAAGTTGTCACCAGAACCCTGTCAGTCAGAAAATATATTAACCTCGGAGCAGGTTGTGAGTTTATCTTGTAAAATTAGTAGAAATGTCACATGATGTCACTGCATTAGGAATTACATGTTACCACAGTGGAAAACTTGTCTATGGAGTTGTATACAATATTTTTCTAATGCCAAGTCCCCTGTGGCACTACACTGTTTCAATGAGTGTAAGCTTACTGGAGAGAGTTTGCCTTCTGTAATGTGGGTACATTGAAAATAAAAAAATTGCCTCTTGAATCATCAAAATTATATCCAAGCTAGCATGAGATGGGGCCCGCTTACTTTGCTAAGTATCAAACTTATTTCCAGTATCAAGGGCATACCCTGTTCACAGTCTTTAAATATATCAAGACTAATGTCATCAAAATGCTAATCGGGATGACTCCTGATAAGCTGCAGGACAAATTGGTAGCAAATACAAGAATTAAATTATTCACAGAAAAAACTAATACAAAGGGAAGACCTGCCTTTGTCAATTTGCAACCTTTGGCAATAATTGATGAGAAGAAGGCATTTTTTACTATAAAAATTCAGAGGAAAAAGGCGAAAAACAGAAGAGACAGAAGCGAAGCAGCAGCAAAGCAAAAGGAGAAGTGAAAAGAGAGGCGAAAAGAAGCAGAGAGCACCAGAGACACAAGTGACTTCAAAGAGACATCGATCCCAGTGGTGAGGAGGTGGTACTTCGAGTGAAAGGAACGCTAATCGCTCTCTTTCTTTTCTTAATGACCCTTTCCCTGGTGTGATTAATTTCTTTAAAAACCGGTTTTCCCAGTGTTTCTCTCCCACTATTAACTCCTTCCTAAGAAGTGGTGTTATTATCCCTGAAATAAACCATGGTTACTTTTGCAATTTGTAGGACATATATACGCATTGGTTAATATTTCCTCACAAATAAAATATAAAATATTAATAGTTACTGACCGTGACATCTTCTGTCTGGACACCTCTGTTTCTGGGTCTCCAGAAGGCAAACTAATGAAAAGCAGAATGGTGCATGAACAAGATAAGGGAAAGAATAACTCAAGGCAGAAAAGCTTGTTTTGGGAGATGCAAGTTGCTTGGCAACATCAAAGCTTTAAAGAATGATAGCTGGGCACTTAGCACTAATAGAGATTTGGTCACAAAATAAATTTGAATCAAAGTAGGTAGCTCTCCACACTTCTAAGACATCACCAAATGAAATGGTGGCTGTGTTTTGCATATTGTTTCAACATCTTATCAGGAACTGACAAAAAGGCTTTTTAAAAAGCATATGTACTGGAGGGAAGGAAACTATTGCTTCTTTATTCTCAACAATGTTCCTGACTTTGATTATAGTTTCTTAAACAGAATATTTTCATTATGTTGAGGGTGGGAAAGTGTTCTAAGTTGTCTTTCTCCTTGTTTAAGGGGGGGGCTTACTTAAAGCTTAGGCCTGCTAGCAAATAGTTTTATAAGAGAATGACAGATATAGAAATAAAAAACCAGCTGTGTAATGTTAAGTTCTCTACTTCCTTTTGAAAAATATGGGAAAGTAAGTGTTTTTTCATTTACATAAAAACTTCCTTCCATATAATCTCTGCCTTTATATTACCAGTGGGTTACACCTAAGTTGTCAGAATGCTATATGTGCAGCAGAAGGTAGATGCTGTTTGAGGAAATTTCATCCCCTTGTAAGAGGAGGATACAATTTCCTCAAATGTCACATGGCTTTTTGTTCCTGGTACGACTTTCTAGGACTAAAGATTAATGAAATGAAAACTGCAACGACATGGTTGGTTTTCAGCTAGTTAGCTCTAATTTCCTGTGAAGGATTTTTTATTTTATCTCATAGTTTAAAGACTGACAGCTCTCTGTTACCAAAGAAATGCAAGAGATCACTTGCTGCTGTAGACAGGCTTCATCTGATTTACACAAACATAGAAAGCTTCAGATATCTCTTGCTGTCCCAGAAGTTTCCTTCTCGGAAACAAGATTTGAAATTTTATTTTAGGGGTGCACAAAGCAAACAACAACAAAAACAAACAAAAACCAAGCCAACAAAAAACAAACAACAACAAGCACAAAAGAAAACAACTTTGGGAAAAAACCCAAACCCAACAAAACCAAAACAACAACAACGACAAACAAACAAACAAACAAAAAAGAAACAAACAAAACCCCCCAAAAACCCCACCAACTATATTTGTTCAAGGACCACACACACAGTGCCTGGAATTTTCAGTGTCCTGCACTGCTTAAATGGCTCATGTCTGTCAGATCTGGAGAAGCTTGTCTGTAATGAGCAAGTTATCCATAGCAGAGTACAAAGGATGCTTCTTCATCTGCATGCATTTCCTCAGAGGGTAAAGGATGGTTCATTCCTAATGTCTGATATGTAAGCACTCACTGGACACGCAGCTAAAGACAGATCAGTATACATAACTGAATACACAGTAATCAACCTCCCTATTTATAAAAATATACAGTTGAAATTGACAGATCAGAAAGCATATAATGAACTGGAAGAATGGTACACACAATTATGTGTAGGTCTTCTGACTGGGGCTTTCTGCTGTGCTAATTGAGAACAGGCACACAGAGATGTTGATAGATAGTGACTTGAATCTTAGTGAGGTAATTTTGTTGAACATAATAATGGTTACAGCTACAGTATATGGATGACAAGAGGAAATGGCCATGGGTTACGTTAACCAGATGGCTAGATATCTCAGTTTTGATTATATTTGTTCTTCGTACAGTCACATTCATTTTTTCCTCTGTGTGTGGTATAGATGGATCTTTAACTAGATATTTTCCGGAAAGATTCTTCAGTCATTTAGCTAATCTACCATGGCATAGGTCAAAGAGCTTTGTTCATAACATCTAGATTGCACTTACACTGAACTAGTATCTCTTCTAAAAAAAGACCTCTAGTCTTGGAGACCTCTAATCTCTGCTTTGAAAGTGCTCCAAAGTATTTTCTTGTGAGTCACAGACACTTTCTCATATGACTTTTGCAGCCAGGGTCAGAATCTTGCATGAGATGTCTACTTCTCTGTAGACATGGGCTGTTGCTATCCAGATTCTCTTAAACAGTGTAGAGACACTCATTAATTGTGAACATACATTAGACAGGAAGTCTGCTAACAGAGAGGGCCAAGTGTTATTCAATGACTACACATACCATTAAGAATAAAGGGGAACCTGTATTCTTCATTATGCTTGATTATTCCTATTTACCTTATCAAGAGCTGTCACAGTTCTGGAATGCTCCTGTAATTATTTTCCTTTTGTGCTTTCTTGTTTGACCTATCTAGATGGATGTGCTGTTATTAGAGACACTCAGGCACCAACTGGCAGCCAATCTGCTTTTGAATTTATGTCTCAGCCTGTCTGTCAATAAAGAGCTTCAGAGTTGCATGATATAGTAACCATGTCAAAGAATAAATGGCATCTCTTTGTATATTTAAAAGCAATTTTAAATCGCTGGACTATTTGTGAGTTAATATATAATATAATATAATATCTGAACTATTTGTGAGTCAGTATAATGATATAGAAGATACTCTTCAGACAGAACAGAACTATTATATAATTCTTCTTTGGGAAAGCATCTGTGAGATTTTTAATTGAATGAAAGCACCAGATTATGTTTTCTACAAAGTTATTTCTCCTCTCATATCCCTATTTCTTAAAATCTGCTTCCTAGGGTGATGCACAATATTATTTATAAATGCTTGCTGGTATTTTATGTGTTTTATAGAGACTATAGAAATATGGAGCTAAAAGGAGAGACTTTCATTCCTGTGTTGCCCATTCCATATGGTCCCTGTGCATGTAATGCAAAATCAAAAATACTTATGAAAGCTGATAGTTTTATTGAAGCAATTTGTTATGCTCCTTCTATTTCAACTGAATAGAATCCCGTGGGAAACTGGCAAATGGTCTTGGTGAAGTTATATTTCAAGGTCTTTATGTGCCCAGAATGGGAACAATCCTCCGGATAGCCACAAGCTTATATTGCATTTACAGTTCATGAGTATCCCACTGAGATGATGACATTTGACAATACTGGTCCATTCATTCAGCTCATAACTTCTTGCAGCCTGAGATGGCCTTTCAAAGTATCTCTTTTCTCTTAGGACATAAAGAGCAGAGACTAATATGGGTTAGTGGTCCTAGCTCTAGTAATTTTGAGGTCCTTGGAGTGCTGGGTTTCTATGAAACTTAGAAATGATATATCTTTGGACTCTTACAGAAGCTAAATTGAAAACAGTGTACTCTGGATTAGATACAGTCAAAGTGGGGGAAGGAAGCATGAAAAATCAGTGCTTTAATTTCATTTAATACCTGACTTACCTGACAAGATCATTGCACTCATTTCTCCCTTATACTATTGAAAGCTGAACTGTCAATTTACTGCCATATTTATTACCTTAATTCATCATATAACTGACAATGAAATCCATTTGTGAAAAATATCCCCAAAACCTGCTTAAAGTATGTTATGAACAAGATTGGATTTAACAATCAAAACCTTTCAAAAGAATGAGTTTTAACTTTCCATTGCAGTCTTGTGAATGAGGGAGAAAATGCTAGTCATTTCATATCTTGCCAATCCTATGAATTCTAATAGCATATTATCATGTCAGTCATTTCCTGTCTTGAGTCTAACTAGCAGCTGTATACCATTGTTATAATGATTTCCTATAATTGGTAAACTGAAAGTAGGAGTATTTAACATCTGGATAAAATGCATCAGGATTGAGAGTGTTTTTTAAAGAGTAGCTTTCTTTTCAATCTTTAGATTAAACTCCAGCACCCCAATGGTTTGTCTTCACGTAGACATGAATCATTACTTCATCACTAAGACACTTGCTTCCACTTCATAACTGGAAAAATATTAATTAGTTAATCAGATAGTAATGCTTAAAAATGTTTGGATATTATACTAGCAAATTGTGTGTAACCATCTAAAATGCCAAAGTTTTCGTTATTTAAACTCCACATAAATTAGGTAGACTGAAAATGATGTGTCTTCTATTATGCCTAAGTACAGAAAAAACAATGTACTGCTTCTGGTTGGGATGTAAGCTGTAGCAATTAGAGACTCATTTTCTTACTGTACAGACAGCTGAACCAAACTGAGCCTACCCATGGTTCTGTTAATGGAGAGCTGGGCCAAGAGAAGCCTAAAGTGGTTCAACAATAAGTGCCTACTGACATCCAGTCTTCTCCCCACTCCTCCTCAATAGATTTTAAGTGTAAAAATATTTTAAACTTCTTCATGGTTTCAACAGATAAGAATGCTCTGGGTCCTGCTGCACAACATTGCCTGGTACTGTGTTTGTCCTCAGTTACCCTCACAGGCTAAGTGGTACTGACATGACACAGATGTCACCCATTACTTCCTAAGCTGTATGAGAAGAGTTGTGTCATGAACACTGAGAAATCTAAACCTTAGCAGTGAAAAATGATGGCATGGAAATCTAGATGTGCAATTTAGAAACACTATTTTAATTTTCTTCAGTGGTTTTGAATACTAACCTGATCATCTGAGAGGTACTAGATATCGGAACTAGACATGCCTAGAAACATAGAATCATTTACAACTGAAATAAAAACCTTAAGAACATCAGCTACAACCATTAACCCAGTACTGCCAAGTCCACCATGAAGCCATGTCTGTAAATGCCACATCAATGTGTCTTTTAAATACCTCTGGGGAGAGTGACTCTATCACTTCCCTTTACATCTTATTCCAATGTCTAATAACCTTTTAAGTGGAGAAATTGTTCCTAACATCCAATCTAAACCTCTGCTGGAGTCACTTGAGGCAGTTTCCTCTCATCCTATCGGTGGTTACTTGGGGAAAGCAACTAACACCCACTTCACTACAACATTTAGTGAAGTGCAACAGGTGTATTATCTATAACCTGCAACTTCCAGTGTCAATGTACCATGAAAATACAGTATGGTAGGTTGAAAAATGACAGATATCCAAGATGAAACACTGTGTTGGAGATGAGAATGCAGACCAAGAGCATAGAGAAGAATCTGTTCTTATTTAATATCTGTGGAGTTTCTTGAAAAAACAAAAAACCCAAACCCTGTTTGATTAATTTATAAGTAGTGGAGTGTTTCACTGTTGATTTTAGTCATCGCAGAGGAATGGATGTGTGAAGTAATCACAAGGACAAGACTGCATCATCCAAGGAGTAAAAAACCCTAAATCTAAACTATATTTACTAAGTGAAATTGGAAGTTGGTTGATTTCTATTAAAAGGTTTTTATTCTCTCTCTTACACATGCACTCACATGCTTGGTAGAGAAGGCAAACCAGTCAAGGCATTAGGTCTTGTTAAGAGCAGCATCATTGACTTGGAGAACAAGGTATGTATTCCAGTCAATCCAGATATCTGTGTTGAGGCTTGTGGTCTGCCTTTTATGTGTTACTTTTATGCTATGGAAGTAAACATCTTTCAGAAAATTGGGATATCTGTGGACGTGTGCCACCCCATGGGAGAGGCTCGTGTTTCATATTTATTGCATTCTCTCTTAGGTGATTGGCATAAGCCACCAATGGTTTCTTACCACTTCATGCCAGGCCAACCTCGTGGTTTTTCTCCATATCTAAAGCTAACAGAGGGTTGTTAATCTGGGTCACTATCACCTTCTACCCTCCCACTCCAAGTGTATCATGAGGATGTGAAGGTGTTCAAGGTTCATCTCTACTTTTTCCTTTCTTTCCTGTGCATATCTAAACCATGAGAGGAGGGCAGATTTAGTGCAGATGTTTGCTAAGCCTTCCTCGTTACAACTGTCTGTGGTGTGTTATTTTTATTTTTCCAGGATATACAAGAGTCAAACACTGAGTTACAATGGGCAGATGCAGAAAATGCCCATTTTAGCTATGTGAAACTTCAGGAGAGGCTTTACATTGTGACATTAGCTGCACAGAAAAACCCAGAGTATTTTTTTTTAATATGCCACCTCTACTTCCTTCACATATCTTCTCTTCTATGAGATTACTTGGTTTGTATCTATACTGCACAAGACACTAGAAAATGAAGGACTCAAGAGTAGTTGCTAACAGTAATTCCAGTGCTGGTAGCTTTGTCAAGTCATGCAGATGACTTTTAGACATTGCCAAAAGAGTCCATTGTTGCCTGGACATTAAGCTGAAAATAATGTGAAGTAAATCATAGTCATAAAACAGTTCAGTTTGGAAAGAAACTCTGGAGGTCATCTCACCCAGACTTCCTGCTATGTAGCAGGACCAATTTGGAGATCTGATTGGTTTCTGCCTCCGTCTTCTCCATTACCACCTATGAGGAACTGAATACACCAACTGTTCCTCCTCTTTACCTTCCTTTTTTCCACATGAAACAAGCTTGGCTGTTCCATCTTGCTATGTGCTACACAGCACTGCAACCATCTTTGTAGCCTTTGACTGGTCTCATCCCTATTTGTCAGTCTTTGAGTCCAAAGCTGGACAAGAACTGCACATATGGTCTCATATGTTGAACAGAGAGGAACTGTGTTTTACTACTGCACTGGAATCTTTTATATATAATTTTCATACCTATATGCATATACACTATACACATACCTATGCACACATGAGTAATTTATCAGTCTTTTGTCTCAAAATTTCGACTTCTAGTAATGATATTTATCAAGAGGAAATGTACATTAGGATTCAGTTTATGTTGTTGGCCTCACAAGCTTACTGAAAATATGAAGAAAAATAACAATGATACTGAAAAGGATTAACATATGGAATGCTGAAGGGACTGTAGGCAGTCTGTAACTCAGTATCTGTATAGTTTACAACCAAGAACTTTATAACAAGAGCTCTGCAGCTTGTGTAAAAAGCTCTTTACAAGCTGGATGAGTATCTTAATATTTTTACAAAAATAAATAGGTGCAGATGATGAGATTTATCCCAGTGGGGACTGATCGCAGAATCATAGAATCACATAATTTTAGGGGTTGGAAGGGACCTCGAGAGACCATCTAGTTCCACCCTCCTGCCAGAGCAGGATCACCTAGGGCAGGCAACACAGGAATGCATACAGGTGGGTTTTGAAAGTCTTCAGAGAAGACTCCACAAGCTCTCTGGGCAGCCTGTTCCAGTGCTCTGTCACCCTCACAGTAAAGAAGTTCCTCCTCATGTTCAGGTGGAACTTCCTGTGTTCTAGCTTAAAACTGTGATTCCTTGTCCAATTCTTGGGCACCACTGAAAAGAGATTGGCCTCATCCTCTTGACACCATGGCTTCAGATGTTTATAGACATCATTAAGATCTCCTCTCAGCCTTCTTTTCTTAAGGCTAAACAGCCCCAGTTCTCAGTCTTTCTTTGTAGGAGATATGTTCAAGTCCCTTAATCATCCTTGTAGCTCTCTGTGTGACTCTTTCCAGTAGATCATAGAATCATAGAATCATAGAATCCTAGAATCCTAGGGGTTGGAAGGGACCTCGAAAGATCATCTAGTCCAACCCCCCCTGCCAGAGCAGGGCCCCCTAGAGTACATCGCCTAGGAACGTGTCCAGGCGGGTTTTGAATGTCTCCAGTGAAGGAGACTCCACAACCCCCCTGGGCAGCCTGTTCCAGGGCTCCGTCACCCTTACAGTAAAAAAATTTTTTCAGATATTCAACTTGAACCTCCTATGCTCCAATTTACACCCATTATCCCTTGTCCTATCACTGGTCACCACTGAGAAAAGCCTAACTCCATCTCCCTGACACTCACCCCTTACATATTTGAAAACATTGATGAGGTCACCTCTCAGTCTCCTTTTCTCCAAACTAAAGAGACCCAGCTCCCTTTCTGTCTTGAACTGTGGAGCCCAAAGCCAGGTCCAGCATTCCAGTTCTCAGCAGGGCCGAGTAGAGGGGGAGGAGAACCTCCATACATTTGCTGAATACACTTTTCCTGATGCACCCTAGGCTACCTTTGGCCCTCTGGGCCACAAGGGAACATTGTTGACCCATGGAGAATTTACTGTCCACTAGGACTCCAAGGTCTTTCTCCATAGAGATGCTTTCCATCCAGATGTCCCCTAATCTGTAGTGATGTTATTCCTACCCAGATGCAGCACTCTACACATGAGGTTTATACCAAGTGTAAATTTTTTTATAGACTTCTCATTAAGAAAGGAAAAGAGAAAGCTCAGGAAACTAATTACTTCAACAAAAGTGGCTGCTCCTCTGCAAATGGCCACCTGACAGGAAAGTTTTGTTTATTTTGTTTTAAAGGAGTTTAGCTGTCCCATTCCACTATAGATAGAAAATGTGGAAAAAAAATTGAGGTATTGAATCTGTACTGTTTTGCCATTTATTAACTTGACAAGAAGAAGGAAAGTAGATTATATTGTTATAATGGGAATATAGTAAACTTCTCACTGTTATTGTTACTAATTACTGAGAACATGCCGCTTTTACTAGGATTTTTCAAAGCAAGCTAATTGCATAGCTCTAATGAAGTGATTTGTTATGCAGACTTTAAACTTCTCCTGTTTCATAAAAAGTGGCTTTATAATCTCTTGAGAAAAAGTGTACTCCTAGCATAAGATATAGCAAGAAACTTCAAAGTTGCATTTTATCTTCAAAGATACATTACTGATATTTTTCTTCCTGTAAAACATAAGGTACTGACACTATCCTCATGTTCTCTTCATGTTTTTCACTTCGTGAATGCTAATCATTCTTAATGAAGGAATTTACATAAACACAGTGTAGTGAGAAAAATTTAGATGAGCTATAAATCATACGGAATCCTTAAGAGTCAGCTATCCAGGGAATCTTTAAGAAATTACTTGCTAATCAGAACTTAATATCTAGTAGATTTCTTATCCTACAAAACACAACCATACAAGGATTCCTTCTAAAAATGAGTAGAAGGCATAGAGTGATATCATGTATTGCATTTTCTCTAAACCTCAGATTTTCAAGGAAAACTGAAGACTTTTTACTTTTTAAAAAAATGTCTCTAAGATCAGTGAAAAATGTATGAAGATACTATATGAAATTATATTATTGCTGTAAGAAAACTTTTGAATGTATAATTAACAAGTTATAAGCTTCTGTCATTTAGGAATGGTTTACATGATATAGCTACAGCTTCCATATACCAACATACATCTCTTAAAACTTACATGTGTGAACATAATTAACCTTGGCTCAAACAATTGCACACTGCTGATATTGCATCATTAAATGTTAATATGTGATGCTTTAACTCCATTGCAATGATTCATACATATCATCTGGACAAAGGTTTTTCTTTGTAGAAATGTAGATCTCTGCATTATGTTTTTGAATGCTTCAGATGGTCAGACCTTTGTGTACTTTTTTTTTTTTTTTTTTCTAGTACATATGCCAGAAGTGTGTCATAAAGCACTATAGAATGATAGGTATCTTTGATATAAGAACATAAATAAATATCATATCCTGGGTGTCCTTACCAGTTCTTCACTGGAAATAGGTAGAAAAGCAAACAAGTCTTATTGAATAATAATGGGTTTGTGGTAGGTGACACATAACCTGTGACAAGACTGTTGGCACTCACATTAATTACTCAGGGTTTCATTCCTTTAAAGATGGTTAAGCAACAGCTTGACTGATGGGAAAAGTTTAGGAAAGAATGCTTTGATGTTTTTGATGTTTTAATGAGTTCACACAATTTATTTTCTTTTGTTCTTTTCCTCTCTTTGTACATCATATTTTTTCCTTCCCAAGGTAACAATGTCCTGCTTTGGTACCGTGATAAGATCTAAAAATATGAGCTATATATAGCAATAGTATTTACTGGGCATTGATCATAATTTTTCCTGGTGTAAAAGGGTACTGAAAATGTCATAACAACCCACGTTTTTATTTAGTGTTACACTTACCTGTCAAGCCAATACTTTTCTGAATTATGTCATCTAAATTCAGTGAGTGTCCATGAAAACAGAAACAGTTTTAGGAAAAGAAAAGAGGAAGAAATGTGCTTCTGAACAAGGAGAAAATACAAGGAAAACTGGAACTGAATTATAGGCTATAAATGATATTATTTTGGAAGACAATAGGTAATTGGCATCTTTCCTACAGACGTTTCAAGGAACATTCTAAGCTAAACATTAAATCTATGGAAGCAGAGGCCCCCTACCCCTTCACTATGTTACAGATAAGAAGTGTGGATTTAGGAATGTTTTTACTTGGGGAAAAAGTACTGTTAACTCTTAAGGACGATTTATCAGATTTTAGAGAAACTGTATTGGACAAGTTCTAAATTTTACCATGTAATACACTAATGACTACTTATAGATACTGGAGTGAAAAACCTGATGCTACTGTGAGTTTTTGCAGTCCTGCATTTTCCAGTGCATGTTATTTGAGGCTTTCTACCTTTTGGTTTATTAATCTACAGAATGATGAGAAGTTTGCATAAAAGTGGTATCTGAATATCTAACATTAAGTATTTCACATCAAATAGGACAAATCTAGTGTTTCAGTGTTCTGCAAAACCATTCTTACTGTGCCCTTACATTCTCATCTAGCTCAGCAGATGGATTGAGATGATTAGAAATAATAAAAATTAAGTAAACTTTGTATTTTAAGTAAGAAATTAAACTCTACTATTATGACTTGAATTCCTGTGGGAAAACAGTAACAAAGGTTTATAATCTTTGTACATCATATGAAATAACTATCCTTTTGACTTTCAGTGTGGGCCTTGTGTTTTTGCCTCACTATGGGTTTTTTTTATTTTTTTACTCCAAGGCCTTTTTCCACTCTAAACGTTTATTTCCCCTCAGTTCTTTTTTTTCACCACTACTTTTCCCACTATAAAGTTTCAATGGCTGGCCACAAGATAGAATGGATATCCATAGAAATAGACCTACCACTGAACCACACTTCTTCTCCCTTCAGAAAGTTAATCAGTTTCATTGCAACTCAGCACATTGTAAAGACAGTGTTTTACACATTCCCTAGTATGTGTGCCTAGTGTTAGGCAGTAAAGATAAATACTCTTACTGTCTTTAGCTGCAAATTTCCTACAACATACTGTGATTGTGGATGAACTTGCTCAGAAACACAACAGTATTAGGCTCAGTAGGGCACAAACAGAGCCACAAGGTGGGAAATAAGTAAATTCTGTGGAGGGTGAGATTGCATTGTGTTGGGATTATTTCTGATCCTGTCCCATTCTCACATGAACTGCATGGCTAAGAGGCAAGACTGCTGTCTGGGAGTTAAATGCTTTTTATGCTTCTGAAAGATTTTCTATTTACCAGGCATTTTTATGTCACTTTCTAAGCTACTGTTTCTACTACTCACCATTTGAAATTGTAATTCTTCAGGGACATAATTGGTATCTCCTGTAAGTTACTAACAGTGGTTTCTCTGTCATCTGAAGTGCAAATGACCAATGTCAGTTGTTATGTTTTTGGTTGTGGGTTTTTTTGTTTTTGTTTTTGCTTTTTTTTAGTTAATTATTCTCTAATCTGGTTGTAAATGCTTTATTTCAGTCACTGGGAACAAAATCCGTACTTCTTAAGTAAGGGAAGATGAATTCCTTGGAAATGACACTGCACGGCTGGGAAATCTGAAATACGGTAATTGATGAACTGGTCATCTTCACAAATGTGAGCTCCAGCGGAAGAAATGCTGGTAGCATTTGCAGCAGTCTGTTTCCCAGACTGTTGAGTTGGATTATTACCTTTTATTTGCAAAAAAACCAGTCTGAACAATTGGTCCTGTTTTCTTTTTCCAGATTTTTTAGGATTTGATTGCACTTTGACTTCAAGATGTAGCAGTAGTTCTGAAATTCCCATCTGCTGTCACCAGCCTCAAAGGAACAAGCTTCAGTCTTTGTAAGGCTGAAAACCAGGTGAAAGACCTTATTGTGGAGGCAAATCAAGGTGCTTAGACTAACATGACTGAGGGTTTTTTAATTGTTTATTTACAAATCCACTGTAGTCAGTATGGAGAAACGTATTTTTAAGGCACTTCAGGAACTCAGTTCAGTGCATCTGAATTCTCATAGACCCAAAGTAGAGGGAATCTCCAAAAGTTACTGTCACTAGGAAGAATATGGCTTTGCCATAAATGACATTGTGATGGAAGAGAAACAACTAAAATAAGTAGTTTACTGCTGGCTTTACTACTGTCAAACAAAAGAGAACAAACTCACCAAGAAAAAAACCAATAGATAAATCAAAATACTCTCAGAATAGTGGGATTTTCATCTGTGTGGGACATCAGCTGGAAAAATAAGGGCTTTATCAACTAGGGCAGCTCATAGAGCAGTGCACACCTCTAGAACTGTATAGTAGAAAGGAGAAATGGAGAAGACACACATAGTTCAAACTCAACATTCATTTATTATTAATTTATTAACTCACATTTTGTTAATACAATTATAAAATGTATAATTTATATAATTATTTAAATTTATGTTTTCAATAAATTTATTTTAATTTATACAATTAATATTTTATAATTCAAGTATAATTTTGTGATTAGAAGTTCAAATCACTTTTTTTTCCTTTATTGCTAAAGAAAAGTGATTTTCTTGGCTCTTGGGGCAAAGTGATTTCTAAAATTTGCTATGTTATAAATTTAACAACATAATAGGTTTCTCCTCAGCTAAATTCCTAGCACCCATTAGTCTTAGTCATGTCTGCTCCTGCCAGATATATGATTCTCATTCAGCAGTATCGTCTTAGCCACTTTTTGCAGCAAGTCATTTTTGTTCTACTCTCCTGGGTTATTGTATCTATTTCACGTATAATTTCAGTAAATTCCCTCAAACAGGTCAACTCCAGCCTTTGTATTAAGAGTAAATGGAGACTATTGGTTTATAAAGTGGTTTTCCAAGATTTAATAGTGGCTGGAGCCAGAGCTGTTACTGGCTCTTTCAATAACATTGTTCAATAACCGTAAATCCACGCTGAAACAATTTAATTTGTTTGGAACAATAGAGACACAATGGTGATTCAGGATCAAGTTCCCACTAGACCCTGCTTGTTTGCTGGAACATTTAGTTTCTGCTCAGAAGAACAGAATACAACTTGGCACTGCTCCATATTTTGCAGGCATTAATTGTATTCTGTATTCCCCTGTGCTGCAGGGTGCAGAGACCTCTCATCCTGTGCAAATGGGGGGTGTCCATTACCATCCATTGTCTCTATGTGAACAAAGATGGAGTTTTATTCAGGAGGGCTTTTGCTGTTGTTCTTGGGAGGGAAAATTCTCATTCCTTGAGCAAAGGCCTATTCAAGTATGGCATTCCTAGTACTTTTCATTTGGAATTGAAATTTGGTTTGCTCTTAAGAGTTGCAAAAATCTAAAGATACAGGCAGTACCCAGAATTGCAGAGTAGCTAGATCCTCCCAAATTTCCATGGCAGCTAATTCCACAGATACACCAGGAGGTGCATTTCATGCTTTAAAAGTACTGGGACGATCAAGTTCCTCATGTGCATGTACCCCAGCCAATACCCCCATTAGCTCATGTGATGATGATATTTCCTCTCCATTTCTCTCCTGTCCCATCTGCCTTGACATCATAAAATGGCAGAAAGCTTTGGGTTGGAAGGGACCCTTAAAGATCATCTAGTACAGCACCCCTGACTTGGGTAAGAACATCTTTCACTAGATGAGATTGCTCAAACCTCATCTTGCCTGACCTTGAACATTTCCCAAGATGGGGCATCCACAACTTCTCTGAGCAACCTGTTCCAGTGTCTCATTGGAGCAGAAGGGCAGAATTCCCTCCCTTGACTGACTCTTCACAGGTCTTCTGATGCAGCCCAAGTTATGGTTGGTTTTCTGGCATGCAAGCACACAGTGCCAGCTGAGATCCCATCTTTCATTCACCTGTATCCCCCCAGTCCTGCTCCACAGGAGGCTCTCAGTCCATTCGTTGCCCATAGCATTGTGGTGTGCTGGGGAAGATGCCCTGGCCAAAGAGGAGGAGTGGCACAAAGTGGGAAACCAGTTGTGGTTCTAAGGAAAGGAGGCTGAGCCAACTGGCAGAATCTAAATGAACATGGGGTATATGTTCACCCTTGACCAAAGGAATGGTTTGACAGTTCAAGGGGCAATATATAACGTTTGGAAAGGAGAAAAGTAAACAGAAATTCAGTTCTGAGTTTTCTAGCAGCTGAGAAATAGCAGGAGTAGGAAATGTTGCCATAAATGCCAGACACATGTCTAATCCAGGATCTTCCTATATGTGGGAGGGTGGTGTGAGTCCTGGCAGCTGCACTCCCCTTTTTGCTGAAAGGATGATACATTGCAGGTGGTAGCAGCAAGCAGCAGTGGTAGGGGAGAAATTCCAGGAGAGCTGAACAAGGAGGAAGATCTGGTGCAATGGAGCCTTGTGAAGGAAGATGAGAGCAGCTGGCACCACCTGGGAAGGGGAAGCTTCCTTTAGGCCTCACCACCTCCCAGGAAAGAAAACAGGCCTCAGGACTGCAGGTTGGAATTACTGAAGGGAGCAAAAGAAAATGTGACCTTCAAAGTGACTCAGTGGAGAAAGGAGCCATGAAATCATTGATTTTGTTATTCATCTGCCATGTTGGGGGGTGTTTGTCCTTCAGACTGATTGTCTTGTGAAGCAAAGTCTTCTTGACACTTGTATAAGGGGAAGAAAAGACCAGGGTGTATCAGAAAGGTTATTATTATCATTAATTGTTGTTATTATTATTATTAACATGCTTCCAGATAGGCATTCAGAAGAATGTCTCAGTTGTGATCCAGAACCTGTACTCCAGCTCCTGGAAGATGGTTACACAAGTAAATAATAATTAGTGTAGGATGAATGGTAAGAAATTTCCCAAAGCCACATGGAAGGAGAGTCCTTTCCAAAGCAAAAGCTTCGTAAGGAAAATAAGTAACAAGACAGGTATACTATGGCCTGCTGAAGATGTGCAGCATTCAATGAAGTCAACAGGCAGGTTGAGAGCTTTTAGGTAATGGATGCTCAGAGCCCATCCCCTCATGACATTTGCAAAGTTATGAAGAATGAAGCAGCACTGATTTGCTTTCCTCTTGGGAAGAGGTGGAGGAAGTTCAAAAACATTTTAAGAAGCTGCTGCTTGCCAGATAGCAACCAAACTAAAGCACTTTCAAGAGGGCAAACCAAAGCTGGAAGATTCAGCTGGAGCTCAGGAAATATTTTCAGAGAGGGAAGAGCAGATTAGTGAGCTTGGGGATCTTTTCTGTATTTCAGTTCCAGTACATAAGAGCTTAAATGTTTGTCTTAGGTTCTAAATGCATTTCTTCCTGAAAGGCTAAAGCAAACAAAAAACCCCATATTTTGTAAAAATTCGCCCTCTTCTTATCTGCCCAAAATTTCTTTTTTTCTTTTCTCTCATTCAGCCTCTACACTGGATGGCAGAGAGGAATGGGGAGACTTGTTCAGTCATCTCAGCTGACAACAGACAACCTGACAGTGGAAAGCAAATCAGTTAATCAGATGACATCTTAATTATGAGTCAACTGCTCCATTCTAAAAAGTCCACAGCTGCACAAATCTGCGTTTTTCTGAGCAGCAGCAGCAGAACTGTATCTGCCCTGGGCTATAACACCTGACTAGATAAATCCTTTCTGCCCATGGAAAAATAACCCAGCTGCTGTGATTGATGCCTCCATGGTGTCTTTTGCATTGAAAAGTGAAATTAAAGGGAGACAGTGCCAAGGTGAGATTGTAGCTCAAATGCTGCCCCTGTTGCCCGGGCTGGGACAACTCCTCTTCCTTTGGTTATAAAAGCTCTATGAAACTGCTTAACAAAGCCTGCAGTTCAGTAACAGAGCACAGTTCAACCTGTTCACCCAGTCAGTGCTGCTTCCAGGTCAGTAACAGGGATGATTTCTGGGACCTTTACATTGGGCTCAGCCTGGTTCTGCTTCACTCGAAACTTTCTGATTCTGGTGTTGTTGCTGGAGATGCAGACATGCCCCTACCTAGTGCTGGTCCATGGGCATTTTTCCCTTCCTTGGACCACAGACCTCTGCTCTTAGTAGCTGGATGTGAGAGCCTTGGTGTCAGTGACCCTTCCTGAGGTACTTTGGCATCTGTTTTTCCAGACAAACTGGAGTTGTGGAGCTGCCCTGAGGCTTCAGGACTGTGTCTGCCTCATTCTTGTAGTTTTGCCTCAGCCTGTGGACAACAAGGGTTATGTCTCAAATTGCAAATTTCTGCAGGATGGAAAGAGAATGAAAGACTTAGCTGGGAAGCTGAAGTCTCCCAGGTGTTTCTCAGGTAGAATTTATAGGAGTGCCTTCAGCCTCTGTCTCATTCTATTTAGCTGCTGGCTGGGCAGCTCTGGCATTTGTCAGGGAGAGTTGTTGTTCTCATACCTGTACCTTGTAAAGCTTCCTCTGAGAGAATGAAGAGTCCTTAAGGCTCAGATATTTCCTCCCCTTTATGTGGGCACATTGAAAAGGTGAGCACATTCCACACACTTCTCTAAAACAATGTCAATGAGGTTTTTGGGTTCCCCCCCCCCACCCCCCCCCCCCGCCTTAAACCACTTTTTAGGAATATATTTTTTCCATCTCTTTGCCATGCAGAGTTTCTTTTGTGTCAGTTCTGGTTACTTACCACTGTTGACTAAATGTTCATACCTTGTTGGGATAGTGAGCATACTATGGATATGGATAAATGGATAAATTGGATGGATATATAATTTCTTAATTATTTTTTAATTATTTTTTTCTCAGCTGTTAACTTCCTTTTCTGAAAATGATTCCATAGAGAATTGAGGGAGAAGTTGGGTTTACACATATGTTAACATATGCGTGGAGTGGACCTCTTCACTTTTCCCAGCAAGTGAACTCTGTGTGCTCCTAGGTCAGCTCAGGCAAATGAAAGACAGGTAACTGTCTGTCCTGTGATTCCATGAACTCTGCTTTCCCTGAAATGATTAGTACCATCTTCAGTTCAAATGTAAAAACATCTAAGTGATCCAAGTGAAGACAGCACACATGACCACAGAATCATCAAATGTCAGGTTGTCAGGTTCCAATGAGGAAGGCACCTCAATGATCATCTGGTCCAACCCTTCTAATGTTATTGTTTATATGAGATGTCTCAGAACCCTGTCAAGCTGAGACTTGAAACTTCCCAAAGCAGGGGAATCCTCCACTTCCCCTGGGAAACCATTCCATGTCTGACTGTCCTCGTGGTGAAAATTTTCCTCTTGTGTTCTTAAGTAATGGGCTTAAAGTGTGGAGCTTAACTGTTAGAGGGGAAGAGTCAACTGGTTTATCTCTTTGGGGAGTAACTTAAAGTGCTTCTCTTCCTGGTTTGAACTAATAATATCAGTGCTGGAACACATTAAAACAATCCATGTACCTTCTCTTGATTCTCCCCTCAATTCTTTATAATCTGACTCTTCTGCTTCTTCATGGGAACATGGAGGTTGTTGTTCATGATTTATTTCTGCAGGGTGGGTGGGAAGTCTAACTTGACATGATTTGCTTGGTGTCTAATAAAAACCAGCCTGCATGTTAAAATGGATGTACAATGGCTAAATTGAATTGGAAAGTAGGGGTATTTAAATGCATAGGGGAATTTAACACATCTGCCATTGGCCATGGAAGTGGGCTGATGGTTCCTTTACGAAATTATGAGTTTTCATATTTGGGTGTACACAAAGGAAGAAATACAGCCCAGCATCTAAATATAAAGGTCATTAGAGAGTTTCAGAACAGCATTTCAGCTCCTTTGCCTACTTTGACAGCTCATTAAAGCATTCCTTTGTTTCCTCAGGAGCAAAACAAGTGGGAAGAACAAGCCTCATTTGCTAGTACTTGTGCCTTGAAATGAAAAGCAAATCGATTAAGATGATGCATGCAGACACTCATCCCCAGTTATCAGAACAAAAAGACTGTGAGACTGATACCTGTAGTTCATAAAGGTCCTGCTGGGGAGTTTTCCACAGCCATAAATCCTGAACGCAAGGCACTCCTGAGATGAATGGGTGTATCTGGGAAATGAGCATGGGCTGAGAAATGCAAAACTTTTTCTTTGCTCTTTGTTATTTTTTACTTTTCTCGTCTCAGTTCACTGGCAAGGTTGCAAATGGGGAATGTGAGACCTGCTAACACTCTGTGACCCTGGCACCTGAACCTTGCTGGGAAATCTCCCTCTGCAAGCCTGATCCTCCACATGCAAGCCCCTTCATTCCTGTGGGTAACTGGATTTGACATCAACAGACAGCTTGTGGGTATGAAGTTGGCTTCTGCTAGCCCAGAGTTAGCAGAGTCTGCTGCTTTGGTAGGAATGTTCAAACTGAGGTTGTGCACCTTGAATCACAGAATAAGGCAGCTGAGAAGGGATCTCAGGAGGTCTCTAGTCCAACCTTTTGCTCAGCACAGCATCAGCCACGAGACCAGAGAAGGCTGCTCAGGGATTTGTCCAGCTGGGTTTTGAAGGCTCCAAGAAAGGAGAGAGCAATAACCTCTGTGGGGTTGATGCTTAATGTCTCCAAGTTAGGGTCTGGTTAGTTAGGTAAAAGGTCTGGCCAGCTGAGTGTAAGATTTCCATCTAGCCATGGAAATATGAATGCTGACTTGTGAATGATGTACAGTGAAATTCATCTCTGTCAGACTGAGATTTCAGACTGTTTTCAAGGTCAGAGGAGTCACCATCTTTTCAAACCTCTGCATTCTTGCAACTGAATGCTTAAGAGACACCAACACAGCATTGTGTGTAGCATGTCTGGTGTCAAAGAGCATCCTTGGAGTTGGTTCTAAAAATAAGTTGTACTAGCAGCTTTTCTTTCACAGGTTCAATGAAAGATCAAATTATGTGTGTCTAACAAATTTTGACATTCTACTTGGATAAAGCTCCAGTCACTTAAGGACATAACACAGGGTTTTCCTTTTGCCTAGAAGTCTTTTTTGGAGCCACGAAATCAAAAGTAAAGTTGTCCATGCTTGTTGCACTTCAGAGAGTGGGAAGGGTTGCTTCACATTCATTTCTCATGTCTCTATGCAGCTGTAAAGAGAACTGTACTGTCCATGTTAAGAACACTTCATAAGCCTCTGTACTCTGACTTGGTGAAAGAAAGTGCTTGTGGGTTGGGATAGCCCCCAAATTAGCTCTCATTCAGGGATGGGACCTCATCGTCCTTGTTGTCTTCCCATAAGGCTCAAATGCTGCAATGTGTCTCACGGGAGTTTCACTTGCCCTGAGCATTTAATGAATTGCCTTTTCCTTGCTCCACATCTCTCAGTTTCCTCTGAATTCAATTCTGCATTTAAGTGCTCAAAAGACCTCACAGAAGTCGATCCTAGTTATGTGCAAACAAACTGCCCTTTAAGCATCTGCCCTTCCCTTCCCGGGACAGAAATGTCTTCCACTCTTGTCCCTGCAGTACTGGCAACATGTAGAAATCATAAGGAAGGAAAAGTTATGGGTGATTGTTGGAAGTTAATGGCATTTTAGCTTAAAAGGGAAAGCATGTTTTTACTTCCAGGAGATGATTACATCCATTGTAATGCATTCACACTGTGCATTTGTGTTGTTTTTCCATCAGTCCCACTATTTTTTCTGCACAGGAACATAAATCAAAATTAAGTAAGAGAAATGGAAGGGAGGGAGAAAGTGTGTCTTCTCCCATGGAAGGGAGAAGAAAGTGTGTTCATCATTTAGATGATCAAATTCTCTGCCTGCTGAAAGCTTTTATCTGGACTCAATTTTTTACGTAGTCAGTGATGAGCTGATAGAGTGTAAGAGTTGTCTTCCATCTGCTCCCACATCAGCATGCAAAACTGGGCACCAGTGGCACAGCTACCCAGTGCAGAAACAATGCAGTGAAAGGTGTCTGGCAACTCAACTTTCCACCTGATGAGATACTTATTTCAGCTTCCTTGACCATTGCCACAAGCATTCAACAAAAAAAGGTTTTTCTTTGCACTATATGCTTCACATACCCTTTATCTTCAGATTTTTGACAAATTCATATTTCACCACCAGAAGGAATAAAACACACACAGGAATTAATCACGGACTGCAGAATTGACTCCAGGCCCTGACACATATTAAAGCAGCATTTACAAGTGGCACTTCCTACCACTCAGGGACTACAGCTGAACATCTCTGAACTGGTCTGGCTGTTCTTAGACTGTTCATTCTGCCATGACAGGCTATGCTGCTCCAAGCCCAGAAGCAATGTGTCTCAACAAAATGGAAGGTAGACATGAGTACTGGGGGGCTTCCATTGATGTAAATTACAGGCAACATACCTGTTTAGCTCAATTATTATTTTAACACCTGCCTGTACTGTTGTGGTGTGCACGAATAATGCAGATATTTGAGATATTTTCATTCCAT
Organism: Heliangelus exortis; assembly: GCF_036169615.1. NCBI lineage: Eukaryota > Metazoa > Chordata > Aves > Apodiformes > Trochilidae > Heliangelus > Heliangelus exortis. Next base: position 65,987,569 of record NC_092454.1, on the reverse strand, counting down.
GAGTTAATGTGGGTTACTAACATCTTGCCAAATAAGACTAAGTGGGTCATCAAATGCTCTGAACAGGATTCTAAGCAATTACAGACTTTGGGAAGAGAGCAAGAGAAAGTTGCCACAGAATTAGTTTTTAATGATAACTTTGTCTTCTGGAATAGGAAGATTCTTACAGGGTGGTACAATGAAGAAATTATGGGGAACAGTTTGTCCACAGAGATAGATTTGTCATTCTTCTCTTCCCTATAGCTCTTTACAGTTCAAAACCAAAAACTTAATAGAAGGAATTGGTCAAGGGAATGGAACAGCATCTTCTGTGTGGAATTTCTTATGATGACTCTATGTCTTAACAAACTGGACACATAATGTTGTGAATGTCCTTAATGATAAGATTAGCCAATCTGCATTGATTGTTTGGGCTCTCAGGGGACAAGAGAACCACAATATATTCTTATTCATCCAAGCACTTTAGTATTCCTTGGAGAAGTCCATACCAGAATACACACACTAGGTATTTAAATTGTCTTGAATTCAATCATCAAAACTTGTGAATTCCTGAGGGAATCAAACTAGCACTCATCTTTTCTAAATAGGCAAAGGAGAAGGTCACCTGGAATTCTCAGAATCACAGACTCACCAAGCCCTTCAAGATTTTATTGAAATGGAAGTAAGTGGGCAGTTTCTAAGTTGCATTTTGCAAAAACCCTGAGAGCTTGGAAGAGACATCAGGTGGTCTCTGTTCTTCCCACTTGCTTTCTACAGATCCAAGGCTGGGTAAAGGCTGCACTACCCACTGCCTCATCTCCTAAATTATTTGTAGGTGCATGTAAGGCTTCAGTCTCAAAAGCTGACAGGCAGAATGAATGCAAGTGAAACTATAGCTACAAGTCAGCCATGATTCAATTGTGTAAAAAGACATAACCTGCCACTTTATGTATGAAGCATGTTTCTTTCTTCTCATTGTACTGTGATATGCTGCCAGAGCCCAGGGACTACAGATCTGTCATCTGGCTTCTGAAACCATTAATTCTTTGTGATTCTGTGTCTTTGCTCCTTATTCCCTCTTCAGCTGAAAAATGACACATGAGAGGAGCTAGATGCAATATTTAACATTTTAAAGTAATGTAATGATAGTACATTGTGTTTAAAATAATCAACATGGATTAAGTTTAATTCATTTTGAATGAGTGGCAATATTCAGCTCATCTCCATCAGCAGAGATATGAGGTTTTTTAATTTAGAATTGCCTTTTATACCTGTCTTCAATACTACTCTTGTGCATGGCAGGTCAGGACAGTAGTACATACTAAAGGTTGCCCTGACAGTTCTAAACTCTTCTTGGGGGTTATTTTCTCATTTTTAACAGAAGTGTTTTCCATTTCTTTTTCTGGGGCGAGTACACTCTGTGATACACTCAGGAAGAAAAATCCACCCGGAACAGGGAAGACAGGTGGGATTTCACCTAATGGGTTTTGCAGCAGATAATTCTAAAAGCTAACTGAGGTGCTAAATAATTGCTAACTTGAAAGCAAGTTAGAACTTGCTAAAGTCTGTTCAGTGACTGACTCAAACAATATTAAATTCTGTCATTCTGAAAAAATTAATTGCTACGACTCATTTCTGCCAAGGAACAGGAGTAATCCTGTCACACTAAATAGAGCTCCATGTTAGACTAACCAAAATAACCAAAAATAAAAACATTACATAGGTCTGACTTTCATAGAATGAATGGTGGTAGCACATGACATGGAAAATTAAAAATACCTGATAACCCTGGTAAACATCTAGCAAGTAAATCTCATCTTTGGCTTCCTAGTTTAAATCTTTCCTGTGCCTTGGAGTGCTGTCAACTTCAACATACTTTGGCTTTTTGAGCTACAAACTTTCACCACTTTCTTTTTCTCTTTTATATGTTGTACCTTACTCACTTTTCTACACAAGCTACTCAAGCATCTTTTATATTTTACTCAGTTGTGGTACTCAGGAGAGAAATTAAGAGTCTTCCAAACTATTCATAAAACAGGCTATCCTTACTTAAGTAAATATAGAAGCTTGTGCCTTTTGTTAATCACTCAGTGTTTTGTCTCTTATAATAGCCTTTGCTTATCTTCTGATGAGCATTTTGAGTAACATATCCTTTATCAATCCAGCACTAGGCAATCTAAAGTTAATAAAATAATGAAAAAAAATCTTTAGAATTTTGGTGTGCCCTCACTCAAAGTAGTCTCAAATAATACAGAATTATCTCTGTGTTTACTTAAGGCGGTGCACTTGCTCTAAAAGCTTCTCACAAACTGGTGAAATTTGGGGATGCCCTTGCACAAATAACCCTGGAGAAATGGGGATGGTTAATACAGCTTCAGGACCTGCCAGCTGTTCTCTGGTTCAGTCACTCTGACAGTTTGTGGTAGCACAACACATGAGCTTTCAAAATGAACAGGAGTACCAACAGTTGTATTTATTACAATAGTCGTTCATATCTCAAGCTGAAAACTTAGCACTGAGGTTTCAGTTGTAATACTATAAACACAATATTGATATTTAATTTCTGTTCAATAAACACAGAACACCATCCAGTGGGGGATATCCCTGATCTATTGCTAACTGCACATTGTAGTGGTCATCAGAACAGGATGTGTACTATTGAGATATGCAGGTGGTCATGGTCTGCCTGCATATGGTTCCCAGTCTGAGCATGAGAAAGGTTGCCATGTCTTTGCAGCTCCTATGCCTGTGTAAACTATTCTTATCCTCTTCATTCTATCTTCTCTTTTTTTTCAGGAAAAATGCGCATCCAAACTATGCAGAGAATGGCAAAGCTGAAAATATTCATTCCATTATCATGAAATTAAACAGGGCACCTGAAAACCCATCAAGACTTGCATGAGAAAGAACAGAATTTATAATAATTAGTTTATAATTAATTTATAAAAATAAATTAAAGTATGATAAATACTAAAATATAAAACAGTAGAACTGCTGTGTTTATTAAGGGTAAACTAGAGATTAGCACCTTTTTCCTCATTTCCACAATATCTGCAGTATGATATTAAAAATGTACTCAGACAATGCAGTTACCTAAAATCCTTTAGGTATATTTTGTGTTTCTGTAAGTGACATAACATTCTTAAAGGATAATTGGACTCAGAACTAGGCCAGGCTCCTAAAGACATCGTGTTCACTTCAGAAAGTCATCAACCTCTTTTCTTTATGTTGTACATGTTCTTTTGGAAAGGTTATATTTAGATAATAACAAATTCTGGGGGAAGAAAGGAAACAAAACCAAGGCTCTGATTCAATTGTATCATTCAGCCCCGGAAAAACAAACCTAAAGTTTTCTTAGATGGTGGCATTTCTTACATGTTCTTCATTAAAAAACAAATTAGAGAAACATTTTGTACTGAGAGTTATCGATATGCTTGACCCGACACAGAACAGATTAACTAAATCACCTAATCATCTTGTGGTCACTTTGCCAGTACTGTATTTGTGTAAACTTATACATTTATAAAAGTTTACTTTTATTGAAAATTTAAAGAAGTTTTTGTTGCAAAATCTCCCTCCCACAATACACAATCACACATACACTTATTTACACACCTGAAAGGTAATTTTACAAGAATCACTTGTTTGTGAGAGAGCTTTTCTTGGAAGCAGATGTGGTTTCTTACTCAAAGAAGAATGTCAGATGAAGCAATTTCCTCATGTACCAAGTAGATAATTATCCCTTTGGGAACAGACTTTGCAGAAATTACCCTGTCTCTCTTACTGTCCATTCAACCTTACAAAGTCTTGCTTTTAGCTTTGTTCACTGGGGAGATGGCCAATGAAGGGAATAAAAAAGTCTTTGCATTTCCCTGAAAGTCTATGATGTCTTCAGCTCCAAGGAAGTTCTGAATGTCAGGCCCACATAAAATAACTCATAGCTCAGAGAAACAGATTGGTCTGCATTGTACAGATGGCAGAGATGTAGCACAGCACCTTTAGCACTTGAACTGTCATTGAAGAACCAGAGTACAGGGACATTGTGATTCTTGGAAACTCTTGGCTCGGTTCCTTCATGGCCTTTGTGGCAATTTCTGTTACACCTTTCCGTGCTAAGTATTCAGGAGACTGCTGTAACAACCTGTCTGTGACAAATCATACAGACAGGCATAGCCTCAGAAATGAGTCTGTCCACAGGGAGCTCAGGCTATTGACAAACTCCATGCAGAGGCACATTTTTTGCCATCACTGGACCTTTCTTCTGTGAGTGAGGAGAAAATGTGTTTTCCAAAACAAGCTGATCTTTATTTCCCCGTCTTTTCCCAGATCAAGTCTGATATGGAATTTCTTCATTGTCTTGAAGGCTGCTGAAAGCTCCAGTCCTAATACACTTCAGATGGACTGAGCTTTAATGTTTTAACTGAGATGTTTCCAGAAGCATGAGAAATACAGTATCCCTGAGAGCAAATAGAAGAGTGTAGAGGAATACCTGTTGTCTTTTTAGACTTTCCAAAGTTGATTTTTCTACCAGCGCTGATCTGGAAACTCTGAATTTTACTGATAACATTTTGTTCAACACCGTTGTCTAAATCAGGCATAGAATGAAGACTTCTCACAAACTTGGTGTGAACCCATCAACAGAAGCTCCTGTGATGGGTCATGTGCTGCTGAAGTACCTGTATCAGGCATTACCCAAAGTCCACTCTCCAGTCCATGCAATTATTTTCCTTTTTTTCCCCTCCTAAAGCTGTCATACAAAGTTATTCCCCTGACTTTTGTATTCCTCATTGCAGATGAGCTGATGGGGAAGACAGAAGCAACTGACTGTTTAGTGTCAGATCACCAGTTCTTGCATCACATTCTGAGACCACCAGGTCCAGACATCCATCCCTGCACAGCCCTCTCATCTTCCCAGGATTTCCTCCAAAGTTACTCTTCCTCCTCACTTAACTGAGGGAGAGAGGTCATCGTCTCCTGCATGTCAGGTATCTACATCCTTGTAGTCCTCGTGTCAGAGAGATCCTTGCAGCTTCCACCCCTGACACACTGTGGTTCTGATGATCATTTCTACCCACTGACAGAGCTCAAACCATGCTACTTAGTCCACAGAGCTGGTGAGATCCTCTTGCAGTGGTCAGTCTGACCACTGACCTTTTGGGGACCCAAAGTATGAGTCTGTAGAACTTGTGTGGATCCTTACATGTAAGAAAAGCCCAAGTTTTGTTTTGCCTCTTGCACAGGCTGTGCAAAGAACATGCAGGAGAGCTCAGAATCTCACAGTGTTGTGCTGCTGGAGGGGAAGGGTCACAGCTAATGAACCATGAGCAACATAATGAACTCTTAGCAGCACATCAGTCATTTCATTAGGCACACACATTCTACAGGATGTATAATCCAACATTAATTTTACAATTAGTCAGGAAAGAACTGTCATCTCTGAGCTGCTGAGTTTCTGACATAATTTCCTAAAGGAAACACAGCACATTACAGCTGTGTCTCCATTTTCTTGTTGGGTCTTTTTTGGTGTGTCAGAGATCTCAGAAGATATTTTAACTGAGGTATTAAAGGAGCTAATAATTCAAATTTTGTTAATGTTTTGTCAATCAGACTGTTGATTTTTTAAATATTAAATACTACTCGTTTCTTCTGTGAACCAGACACTGGTTTATTCAGAGCTTTTTTGGTAAGGGAAAAAAAGTGCAGAGTTGATGGCTGTTATGTCTGACCACGATGGTAATACATAGAGGTAAGAATTTAATTATGTTATTGCAAGACCTCTGTTCCAAAGAATGACTGTTTCTACTTTGTACTGCAGCAAAATAAGCTTTAACTTGAGGTACTCAAAAGCCATTAAGACTTCACTAAGAGTAATGCTGCTCTTTGCCTGGTACAAGAAGAATGTTGTATCTGTCCAGTATCTGAATGGGGCTACAGGAAAGATGGTGATGAACTTCTTAGGATGTCAGGTAGTGACAGGACCAGGGGGAATGGATACAAACTAGAGGGGAGATTTAGATTGGATGTTAGGAAGAAGTTCTTCACCTTGAGGGTGGTGAGACACTGGCACAGGTTGCCCAGAGAGGTGGTGGAAGAAGCCCCATCTCTGGAAGTTTTTAAGGCCAGTCTGGACAGGGCTCTGAGCAACCTGATCTAGTGGGAGGTGTCCCTGCCCATGGCAGGGGGGTTGGAACTGGGTGATCTTAAAGGTCCCTTCCAACCCTGACAATTCTATGAGTCTATATCCTTGCTCAGATCTTGATAAAAGAATTACTGAAACTGTCACTACACAAACACGGAGAAAGAGAGAAAACTCTCTCTGCTCCTCTGCTGGTTTGTTATCAGGTGTCAGTGGCCAGAAAGGAAGAAGATGGAAAAACAACCAACTGCAGCTCAGGCAGATGGAATTGACCCATGTTGAAATACTAAATTATTTTGCTGTCTTTGACTATGCATATTTTAATTTTTAGTACTCTCCCAAGACATCCTACTGTTAAATTATAATGGAGTAGGGCTGTTGCTATTGATTAAATTCAACCACTCCTAAATGCTCAGTGACACCAAAGGGGCTTTCATGGGATGATGCCAGGCTCACAGTAACAGCAGTGACAGCAGAATCTTCCACACAGTTCTTGGTACAAAATTCCACCTCCCATTTTTAAAGCTAGAAGGAGATGGAACCTCATAACCAACTCTTAAGCTGAACTGCACTGACATTTGCAAAATGGTCATTAGAAAGAAAAGTATGAAGACATTCTCATTCCAAAGGCTAGAAATAGATCCTTCCCACAGCACTGGATTGCACTTCATCCAGGAGGAATGAATGTCTCCTTGAGGAGAGCATGCACTAGGTTTGCCTTAGTATTCCAAGGAATGTCAGATGTTTTGAGTTTTAACCAAAATTTTCATAATAGTGACTCAGAGATACTCCAGGCTTGAGTTGCCCAGTTTGAGATGTAGCAGTGCAACAGGGGCTTTGTACCCATCCCTTTCAAAACCAGGGACTACTGAGCAAAATAGTCTCTCAGATTTCTTCAGGTTTCCCTCCGTTTTGTGTCTCAGTTTAAAAAGCAGGTTTTTTTCATCACTTTTGAAAATTACTGTGGTCTGTATTTCAGAATTAACTTGCATTTTTAGCTCTAGCCACTTTCCTTTGAGACCTTTCTAATATGAAATTTTCTTCCCACCTACCTCTGTTGTGGGGTTACAATTTTTAAATGACAATTGGATTTACATAGGATATTTAGATTAAAATCCTAAGAATGCAAAGACAGAGATATTTTAATTATTTATAGTTAATTCCAAACTATCAATAAAGAAACAGTTTTACTAAGGTGAAAAAATGTCTTTTCTGTGGAATTTATGTTACATTCCCTTTTACTGGGAATACCTGGATGACAAATTTGTAAGTGAATTTATTTTTACAGAAGCTCATTTGAGGGTAAATATTATATTTATTATAGATTTTTTGCATTTTAATCTGAATCCAGTATATTAATTTGGTGGCTAGAGACTTCAGTGCAGAACAACACAGGATTTCTGACACTGCCATGCCTGCATTAACTGCTTTCATCTCAACAAGGTGACTGGTCTTGCTAGTCTTCCATTTCATTTTTATCCAAATCAATGCTGTCAGTGTTTTCTTATCGGTATTAATGAGAAGGCAGAGTGTATGTTTGCAGTTTAATAGAGGATGAAGTACTGTCTGAATTAAATTTATCTCATTTTTTTCTTTCATGACATTTTTCCTGTGATAAGTCTGAAAATCAAGGACATCTTTTTGAAAGTGCTCAGAATCCAATATCTTTGGCTTCAGGGGTAGCCAAGAGACCTGTCAGAATCTGTTTGCCTTTAAATGAGTAAGTGATTTTTAAAATATTTTGGCTTTTTTCAGAGAGAGAAAAAACCCTCTTGTTTTATGACTTTTCTGGAAAATGAGACTTTTTCAAGGAAGCTTCAATATGGATGAGAAGATTTTTTGCATATCACTCTTTCAGACACTTGTTAAGCCAGACCAGCAATGCTCTTATTTATGATTTAGAATTGCTGATATAAATAAGATAACCTGTAAATTTTAGTATCAATCTTTAGTTCGTTTTGAATATGAGGATATTCACTGGGGGAGGGGATAGAATACATTTACATAGTTAATTATGCAAAGAACACACTGGACCATAATACTTCGCACGTGATTTAGCCTAAATGACCTCTCCTTCCATTTTCTCTTGCCTTCAAGTAAACAATTGGCTTTGGCAAATGGAGCTCAAATGTAACTACTCTTATTTTTGCTTAATTTTTTTGCATGGATTGAAGATATTGGTTGTAATTTGGTTTATAACAGTCTTTGTAATTGTGGGACTGAAAAAGCCCACAGGAATTTCTCCTACAAGGAGAAGGTATTTAGAATTGTGGTATAAGAACTCACAGGAAATACTGATATTTTATTTTATATATACCTTTATTAAATCCATACCTTGGAATAGATTTTACCTAGCAGGCTTTCAGTTCAAGAACAGCAATTGCTTTTCAGAAGACTTGTTTTCTATATGACTAGGCAGGGAAAGTAATCCCTTTGAAAAATAGGTGTGCCTCATAATGTGTAGTATTCTCATGGCTGGTTTATTCTTGAGACATTCTGTATTGGTTCCATTTTATTAATATTTCAGGGCACAAAATTCACATGACCCATTAAATTACAAAATGACCCTTCAGAAATCAGTGCAAGGTCATTTAGGCTAAATCACATGCGAAGTATTATGGTCCAGTGTGTTCTTTGGATGGCTGCATTATTTATAGATTGGGATTATCTTGAAGAGTTCCAAAACCCACAGGTTTCCTTAGATATATGACAGCAAGTCAAGGAAGTCACTGAGCAACAAGACTAGAGAGACACAGTATGAGCAGAGCAGCTATAAAAAGCTGCTATAAAAAGACAGATACTGCCATTCTTTTGGCAAAATTCTTGGAAACAGTGACAATACAGTAGGTCTTGTAGAAAACTCTTTTGTTTGCCAAGAATTTTCTAGGAGTCAATCTGTGATTCTTGATTATCTCCAAGTCAGAACTCTTCTTGATTTTGTTCTGGTAAAGTTCCAGCAAAAGTTCTTGGTTCCTCTGGGGTATTGCATTTACAGAATGATGTGTCTATAAATGTCGATTCCAAAGTAGAGTTAACATGAACAGCCATCTGCAACAGAAAACTCAACTGAGACTGTTAATCCCACAGATTCAGAATGAAATGCTATCAAAAAAGGATAGTTTTATAATGTTAGGCCAAATATTAATTTTGTTCTGTCATTCATTGTCCTGTCTCCATAAGAGACAAACATCAGATACAGAAGGAGAAAATGAAGAGCAGAGCAAGCATAGAGTATTATATTTTTTTTCTTCTCTTAGTGGTCGGTAGGTCAAGCATCTCCCCAGTCAGTTAGGATGATATTTTCATTAAAAAAAAAAATAAAAAAATCAACAGTGTTCTTTTAAAAATGATTGAGTGTGAAAACCTCGATATGTAGAGAAAGCATGCTGGAATGAAACTTCACCGAAGGGGAAAACCTGAAAATTAGTGCAGATAACTTTGACAAGACATACTGTTCGAACCATGATACTAAACATACCTATGGCTACTGATTTTTTCCATGACCTGCCTTTTGAAACCAAAACAATTCCAGCAGGAAGTGATCCTCATGAGATTTTAAAAAACCCAGCTCTGCAGCAGAGAACCAGGGAACCTGGTCACTTTGGGTCACTTTGGGAATTTTAGGTCATCGTTGGCTGAGAGGCTGGAAACTGGAACCCAAGGGTGCTCTACCTCTGAAATACTGCTCCAATGCATTATACGTTTCTATGATCAAAAACTACAACTGGATTCATGTGGTGGGTGGTTTCCTCAACATTAAGATGAGATACCCTGGGAGCTCTGAGTGTGACTCCAGAGAGATTAAGGTCAAAAGTCACATGATGAAACAGAGCTCCCATCAGTTTCAACATATAATAAAAATCATCCATACATGTGCATTTTACTTTATGCAGAAGCTTCTTTAACTCTGAGCTGTAAATTAAGCAGTTGCTGCCATAGGGTATGTGTGGTGATACCCTGTGTACTTCTTAAATCTTGTGCCTGTCAGGATCAACAAAAAGGGACAACTTGTGTCTACAAAGTTAAAAATTAAAATCGAAGTTTTCAGGACCCAAAAACATGCCTGTGCATGAAAAACTGTGAAAAGAGGAGGGAAGAAACTTTAAAAACTATTGATCCTTGTCCATTATTCCACCTGAGTGAAAGCTCCTTGCTGTGCAATAATTACAACATATATATAACAAAACTACCAGTGAGTGTATACAAGATTAAAAGGTTAATTTACTTTAATTTATCTTCCTTCCTTCCTGCACTGCTGCTGTGGGAATTGTCCACATTGTCAGTGGTTACTAAACCAGCAGAGTAATTTATTCATTCAAGTGGATTCTGTCCCACCATACAGACTATGTGTAGGATGTATCAAAGCCTGTGAGATAAATTGGGTTGACATTGCAATTTTAAGCAAGTTCTAGTAGTGAAAATAATAATAAAATTCTGCTCACCATTTTTTGTTTGTATTAACTCTCTGCCAACGTTTTTCTGCATAGAACTATGAAGTAAATCAAGATAAATAAGACCAATACCGTTGTCTTGAACTTCCAAAGAAGTGAAAGGAGAAAGACTGCAATGACAGAATGCAGATGACAGCAAAGCTGACTATTCTGCAGCACCTCAAACTCTATTTATAAAAAATATTGACTGAATCAACTAAATTTTGTCTCTCCAATTTTCTAGAGAGCTGAAAGACAGAAACACAGACAGAGGAAGATGAGGAGGCCTGGAGTCAGTAATCCACACCTAGTGTGTCTAACAGACCAAGTTATATAGAGCTGCACAGCATCATACTTGTTAAAGATGTAGGTAGTTGTTTTTTCCTTTTCAAATGTCTTAAACTTCTGTGATGTTTAATTTTTGTATTTTTTTTCTTTTTTTTTTTTTAACATAATTTCCTGAAAACTTCCCTACCTTTGAAATGAGTGAGACTTTGCATGTTGCTTTCAGTCAGTCCAGAGTTCAAATAATTTATTTCAGGACCTGTGTATAAGTGAACTTGTCTCTTACAATGCTTTCAAGGAAAAACTGGACTTTGGAAAGCAAACTAACTTGTTGATTACTCCAAGCTGAGACTGACAAGGAACAAGGTCTTAATTCTTCAACCAAGAGAAATCTTTGTCTAATCACTTTTCTTACAGAAAAGCCTCTGGATGGGTTGCTGATGTGAAAGACAGCACTGACACAAAATAGGTGTTACACCCCATTCTCCATGGGCATTGCTTTTAGAGTGTGCTAATTAACAAAACACAGGCAGAAATTCTATAGCTCTCATTGATTCTCTCCTCTCTTCCTCAAGAATAATTGAAAAGCTCTGAGCAGAAAGAGAGGAATTTTGTTTCTTTCAGTTGTGCTGAAGGCTGAAATAAAACTCCCTTTTGAATCATTACAGTTCTTTGTCTGGTGAGATCTTCCAGCTTCTGATGATGTGCTCATTGCTTCCTCACATGTAGCAGACCAGAGCAAGATCTGCTTTGTTCCCTGCTAGCTGTCACTTCATGGCATTATTAAAAGTGAGGCTCCAGATGCATGAAATGGGCCAGGTTTAGCTGCAGTGGCATTTCTAGAATAGCACTGGCACATTTTTCATCAGTCTGTTCCAGCACCATTCTCTAGTGTACTGTCAATGCATTAACACACCTGGCAGCGTATATTGTAATTGCATGCTTTTCTGCTGTAAATTTTTTGACATATGGGAGACATTAAATATCATCTCTTGTCCATAATTTAAGCTCTAGATTCTCAAGGTTGTTGCCAAGGAGACCTAATAAAAAAGGACAGGTGAAACCAAATTCTTTTAAGAGTAAATATGCTAATTTTTTTCTTGATTGTGATTGCTTTTTATGCCAGCTCGGAGAAGCAGTAGATGGCCTTTCTCTATAAGTGTTTAGGTTGAATGGAGTGGTTCATATTTGGGATAGAAAATTCTATCATTGTAGCACATTGAAAGATTGTGTTAAATTTTTTTACGGAGAAAAGCAAAAAGGGTATACATATATTTTTGTACCTTTTTATCTTCTCTCACAATTATTTTTTTTCCTTAAATCCCACTGACACGAGGCTTGATAAAAGTGACTGCATATTTCAGATTGGAGCTGGAATGGATGAAATTAACATTAAGCACAGGTAATTTTTTACTGTTCTGCTTCAGAAACTACAAAAAAAGAGTAACGTTGTGTGATTAAGGTGCTACTCACATCTATTTGATGCTGAAAGTAGTTTGTGTTTAAATACAGTGTTCATTCTTATTTAATAATATAATGAGCTACAGACAACAAAACGTCTTGACATTTTGATTACATGCAAATGTCAGACAGTGAACTGTGACAGCCATCTCTGGCAGTTTAGAGAATTTCTCAACCAATCTTCTGTGTTCAGAACAATTATAACTAATTGTCCTTCCTCTCACAAGTTTTCACTTTCATTTTACAGAAGCCCCTCCTCGCAAGCTTTGAAGGAGGAATGCTCAAGGAAACCATAAGCATAGAGCCTCCATATCACTGCATATATAGCAAAAAGCAAATCTTCCAGACTTCCAAATGATGGACATCCAGCAAAGAGAGAGTGGCTCTGACTTTCAGTGTCAGGTTTTCAAAATGTTGTACTGGATCAACAGGAATAACATTATGATTATGCAAGTTTGGAATGAAGGCTGCTGAAATCAAGGGGTAGCATCCAATTGATCTCTGAGGATGTTAGAGCAGGATTTTTCAAGTGTCATGTTGTTTCCTGTGTACGAGGCTTGAGTGCTACCAGTCTTTAGGATTTTTGTTAGAAATCAAAATATACCCTTAGCTGCATGCCATCTTTTGCAGAGTAGCATCTATATTTTCCTGACTGAATTTGTGAGACTTAACTGGTGGGTAGGATGCAGAAAAACAAGAAAACAGGAAGAAAATTACAGTGGCAGACAAGCCATCTCTGTAGTAGGATATCTGTGGGCTTTTTTTTGCCTTTTTGTGGAATGAAAACAAGGTTCAGAATTGCAAGCTCATCTTCTGAATTTCTGCTTTTATGAAACATGGTGTGAATGAGAGATTATTTCCATTTCCCCAGCAGTCAGTGTAGTTACAAGGATGTAGCACAATACAAGGGAATCAGTAACAGTCAACATTGGTTTGGGAGGATCAGACCTATCAGCCTGACCTCAGTATCATGGGAGGTCATGGAGTGGATCATTCTGAGTCCCATTGCAAGGCATATAGAGGACAACTAAGGGATCAGGCCCAGTCAGCATGGGTTTATGAAAGGCAGGTCCTGCCTGACAAACCTGATCTCCATCTATCAGATGACCCTGTGGATATTGTATATCTAGACTTTTGGAAAGCATTTGACACTGTTGCCCATAAAATTCTTGTGGAAAAACTGGCTGCTTAAGTCAGGCATGAGTGTTGATCTGCATGAGGATTGGGAGGCTCTGCAGAGAGACTTGGATGTACTGCATTGATGGGCAGGAAAGGAGCTGGGGGTTCTAATTGACAAGTGGCTGAATATGACCCAGCAGTGTGCTCGGGTGGCTGAGAAGGCCAATGGCATCCTGGCTTGTATAGCGTGGCCAGCAGAAGTAGGGAGGTGATAGTCCCCTTGTACTCAGCACTGGACCGGCCACATCTTGAGTACTGTGTCCAGTTTTGGGCCCCTCACTATAAGTGAGATACCAAGGTGCTGGATGGAGTGCAGAGGAGGGGAACGAAGCTGGTGAAGGGCCTGGAGAATAAATCTTATGAAGGAGTTGGGACTGTTTAGTTTGAGGAAGAGGAGGCTGAGGGTAAACCTCATTGCTCTCCATGACAACATGAAAGGACACTATAAAGAGGTTGGTGCTGGTCTCTTTCCACAGGTAATTAATGATAGAACAAGAGAGGATGGATTGAAGCTGCAACAGGGTAGGTTTAGACTGGACATCAGGAAAAAACTTTTCACAGAAAGGGTGGCCAGACACTGGAATAGGCTGCCCAGGGAGGTGGTTGAGTCACCATCCCTGGATGTTTAGATGAGTTGTTTAGATGTAATGTTGGGGGATATGGTTTAGGGGAGAATTTTACAGAGCAGGGATGATGGTTGGACGCAATGATCCTAAGGGTCTTTTCCAACCTGAATGATTCTATGATTTTATGGGGTTTTTTTTTGACAAATCAGTTTAGTTTTTCTCAACAGCATGTCTGATAGAGATTGCACTTGCTCCTTGTTGTCATGGTTATTGTCTATTATTGATCAGTCTTGATGGCTTACACTGAAATTTTTGTTAACTGGGGATACTCAATACTCTGCTCTGTGCACAGTGCAGTCCCTTAGTCAGTTGGACATTACTATTTTATATTTTCAGGAATTGTGTACACAGTGAACTTTATTTCCATAGCCCTGACATCTAGTCAGATTTCAGCATCTTAACCCAAATACATTGTCTTTTCCTTGCAGCATGTCTTACTCCCCAAAAACCCTGTCATTCAAAATGTTACATTCCTTACACCTGAAATGGGGGGCATAGTTGACCTGAACACTAAATTAAACAAGGACACTTTGGGCACCCATGGAGCTGAGGGAAGAATGCAAGGAGTGTTTCTGCAGGTGAGTGGGAAGGATCCTGGGCTGATGCTTCCTCACCATGGGTTATTCCATATGTGCCTGTCACTTTTCCACTGAGTTCCCTAGAGCTGTTTCAGCAGATGAACAAAAGCAAAGTGAACAAGAAAAGAATAAAAATCCTACTTTTCATAAGTTTAAATCAATTAGCCTGGGGCGAGAAATCTAAATCTGCTCTGGGCAAGATTTTTCTTTGATGGAAGGTGTCAGAACTGATCTGAAGGCTTCAAACTGGAGGCATTGTCTGCAGAAGAAAGGTGAACATTTGCAGGCAAAGCAGTCGGGCAAATCAGCAAAGGATAAAAGTGAGAGGCTTAAAGAATAGAAAAGGGAACCTTCCAAGGCTGCTGCAGGGAATAATATTTGGAAAATAATTTTTCTTCATAGTTCACTCTTCCATCATTTCACTAGAGTGCCCTTAAATTTGCACCTTTCTAGAAAGGTATTTTCTCTACATGTAAGAGTAGAAAGTAATTCTTCTGACTTTTGAACTATAGAAACCACACTTTTTTTTAATCAAATGCAAATCTTCTTGACCTGTAAAAAATATGCTAGGGAAAAGGCTGTTAATTCTGTTTCCATTGTGCAGTTGGAACCAATTAGAAAAATGCAGAACATATAGTTGGTCCTGTTGCCTTAAAGAGGCCTGTTATGGTCCAAGGTAACAGTAAAATTTATTTTTGTTTTGAATCCATGAAACGAAGTCCAACCGTAGACAGGTTGGGTGCAAGCTGATTTTATGTGATGATTGACACAGGCAAGAATATAGAGCCAGGCAAAAGAGGGGGAGAGACAAAGAAGATATAAGAGAGAGAGAAAAGTAGAGAAACAGGGTAAGAAGGTGGTAGGAAAGAATGAGAGAAAGAAAGAGTCACCAGCAGGGGCCCAGCTGTCCAGTGAGTTTCTTCAAGGTAGTGCTGATCCTGGACAGGGTCCAATGCAGAACAGTGGTGGGTCAAGCAGCCAGATATACCCCTGAGTTCCTTTTGTTCCCAAGGGGCAGCTGTCAGTCAGCTGCCACAGAAGCCAGGGTCATTGGCATCAGAGCCATTGCAGACAGGCTGCCTGCAGGGGGGGAGCTTCTGCAGAAGGGTGCAGTCCCCCACCCACTCATCAGTTCTTATCTCCTTCCAGGCATCACTCCCTGCTCCATTCCAGCCCCCTCAGCCAGGTACACAATTGTGCCTCCAGGGGTGTCCCATCATGGCAGGCTGGCCCTCAGAAAAGGGGAGCAGTCTCCACCCTGTAGTTCTTATCTCTTCCCGAGGTGTCACCCCCTGCTCAGTTCTGGCCAGGCAGGTCCTCCACCCTAGCCAGGGCTGTTCACTTTAAAATTGCTCTTTTGAGACAACTGCAAATCAGTGAGGTCAGACTCTCATAAGGCCTCCCTTCTCATACATTCCCATCTGGTGGCAGATGATACATTGACACTGCCCTCAGAAGTGTTGTTGGCTTCTGAGCGGTGGCATCCAACATCCTAAGCTGGATTCCCACTACATGAGCTGATTTTCAGTCCCTTTCCATCACAGCAGCAGATGGTTTGTCCAGCAGCTCTCCAGAGGAAATCCCACTGTCCTTGCAGCCATCTGCAGTCCTGGGAAACTCAATGTGCCATGGCTAAGGACCATTGATGCTTTATGGCACAGTGGAACAGGCAGGTGGGCACAAAAATCAGTGGTGTTAGTGGACAGCTGTAGCCCACAAGTATTTTGATTGCTCAGCTGCTGATGGGTTTGGAAGTATGATGGCCATGATTTCCCTGTGAATAAACAACCACTTCTTGTTCCTGCTAACTACAATGACTAGACATACGAGTCAGGCACACAAAGCAAGGTTATAGTGTTATAAAGAACAGTTAAGAAACTGCAAGAGCTAATTATAGCAAAAATATCCATCTGGAATCTAAAAGAGTATAGATTTGTGCATGATCACATTGTGTAATAGGTCACATAACTGCTCAAAAGGCTCATCTTCCCTCTGGATCTTTCAAGGCAGTTTCCAGGGTAAAATTTTCCATATTCTGTGTAACAAAATATCGGTTTTATTTGGAGCATCAATTAATTTGGAGCAATCAATCAATTTGGAACACTAGGAAATCAATATTAGTTTCAGTGTTTGCATTTGGTTTCATATGTTTAAAGAGAACAACCTTCTTTGTCAAACATGAACTAACATATCTTAAAATATATGTTCACATTTCACATTTATGAAAAATATTCCTGAGATGCTTGTCTAGTTGTAGCACCATTTCTTAAGCTACTTTTTTCTTTGTTTGCAAGGTAAGCATCAAATTTACATTTGACTACAGGCTTATTCGGGGAGATGTTTTCTTAAACAGGTAAATTTCTTTTCCAATAGTAGAACATGAATTGTGATTATCTTCATTTCTGTCTTATTAATGATTTCTTAGAGGATTTGTTCAGAGTATTTGAAGACTACCTGATCAAGACATAAGTAAACACAGCTTTTCCTAAAACATGTTGTTGATATTCCACCAAGTCAAGGAAAAAATTTAATTCCTTTTGTTGACAGTGATCCACAA
Organism: Heliangelus exortis; assembly: GCF_036169615.1. Lineage (NCBI taxonomy): Eukaryota > Metazoa > Chordata > Aves > Apodiformes > Trochilidae > Heliangelus > Heliangelus exortis. Next base: position 65,970,338 of record NC_092454.1, on the reverse strand, counting down.
TAATGCATTGATATGGTTTGTAAATGGGGAAGACAAGTCTGAGTCACTTCATGGGCTAAATGACAATGCCAGTCAGACTGGGATGCTTAGGCAAATGTGTCTGTCACTTAACCCATGGCTCATTAGATTCTGAGGGGACTTTCTAGCATCTGTCCTGTAATGTGACTATAAATCAGTTCTACTGGCAGCAGAACAACAATATTAAGAAGGCACTGATCCTGTAAGCAGTGAAGTGTGTGCTTTATTTCATGCAGTGTATGGTCATGCCATTGGGTTGAGTCTTTCAGTGAATAACTCTAGAGATGTTTGCTTTGGGCACTTAAAGATTAGCTGGGTGTCAGCTCTGGAGAAGTGGGAGGCAGGATCCTCCTGTTTGGGAATCTGACCTGTGAGAGGTGGCCTTCCCCAACACCTCTGAGACAAATACAGTATCCCTGGGCTGATAAGGCTACAGAAAAGGATGGCTGCTGTACTGTTCCAGATATCCAGGTGAATGTTACCCTGTTCTTTAACAAAGGACTCTCAGTGGAGAAGGCTTCTCCAAATGCACAGTCATAAGCAGCTGCCTGCCATTTCTGCAGGGGCTCATCCTTGGCATGTTGGAGTCTCAGCTGCTCTGTTTGCTGAGGATGGAGAGGGATAATGCCTGGAAATGAGACTACAGAACTAGTTCCTCCAAACTCACTGCCTAATCTCTTTGAATTCTGAAATAGAGCCCCAAAGGTCATTAGCAAGTCAAATGTCCCACTGTCTGAGCACAAGATTCAGTGAAAACAGAAGCTGAGGAATATTCCTGGGGCTGGAGGCTTCAAAGTCCTGCCAGTGCAAGGGAGAATCCGTCAGCAGCACTGGCAGAGAGGGCAGGGCTGAGACAGCTTTGCTGTTACTGGCAGCAACTGGTGACGGAGGTGCCAGCTGTGTCCTGGCACCCTCACATACAGCACTTATGAGGAAGAATGGTAGGAACCAACCCATAAAAATGAAAAGGTTGAAACCAGCTAAATAGAATGTCAATGGCTAGTACTATTAACCACCACCAAAAAAAAAAAAAAAAAAAAAAAAAAAAAAAAAAAAAAAAAAATCAGTGGTGCAATTTAAATGTTAGAAACCCCTTCAGGAGGTGATTCTTTAGTGGGAAGGTATCAATTCCTGGAAGAAAGCCAAAGAGGTATCTTTGGGAACTTCCCCCTTGCTCTCCCAGCACAGCATCAGAGTGTCTCAGGTACAATTTACACATTTACACACATGTACTGAAACAAATCAGATGCTATCAGTATTCTGTGGAAAATCTAAAGCCCATGAACAAGCAGGTTATTGTGTGCATGTGGATCTACAGAGCTTTCAACTATTTTAACAGGGAAGAGAAAGGCTATGGAAAGCAGTTACATATAAAGAAATTTACATAGAGAGAAATTTACATAGAGATTGCAGGTATTTGGTTTAGGCTTCCTTACCTTGCTTACCCACAAACAGGGCTGCATTTCTCTTTGACATTTATGTTAGTCAGCTCATCTTACACACAGACTAATTTAACTTTGAGAGAACTGCACATTGTCTTCAGTCTTTGCCCACCCACTTTCATTGCCCATCCTCATGAGCTGTAGCATACATTCAAGCACTCCTAACTTACTGCAGGTACTTGTAATTACTGGGGAAAATAATCTTACTTAGAAATGTGATTTATCCTTCAGTAGTGCCTCCAGTTATGTCATGGATACATCCTAGAGAAGAGTGTCATTGGATACAAAAGTGTTTCTTAATTACTGTAGTATAATTTTTTTGCTGATGACTTTAATGTCTCTTCAGATGCTGCTATGGTCCCCTTCCTCACACAGGAACAAAATATGTGCTTCACTGCAGCATATGCTCTGTTCAATTCCTGGTATCCAAAGAACAAGTCTGAGGTATTTTACTGACCCTCTGATATGTTTCTCATTTTGCTGAGGAACAGCAGCAAGACTTTGACATCAGGCAGAGCAAGATTGTTTATCAACCAGCCACTGAAGCTGAAGACATACACATGGCTTCATTAATGTCAGTGGGAAATGGGTTTTCTTACATGTATCTCTTTTATGAATACAAATTGTTCTTACTAAGTAAAAGAGGGAGGTAAATCTTGCCTTTTAAGTTTGAGATTTACTCTGAAACCACTCTGCACTTTCAGTACAAGTGTAACTGGGTAGTGAAAAAGAAAAGAGCCAGTTCTTGAGAAGCTTGAATTCAGATACCTGGGAGCTATTCCTGTGAATGAAAAGCTAAAGGCTGAAAATGTAACACCTTCTGCTTTGTCCAGTGTCTTCCCAACAGCAAACACCATTGCCTGACTGGTCCCCATACCTGTGGTTACAGTAATGGTCAGGGATGCACATCCCTGGGCAATAGGATGGCCTCAGACCTTGAGAGACATGATGGGAGCTGGCAACTGCTCCTTGGGGTGGCAGAAGTTTATAAGAATCCTGATGGAATAAGTGAGAAAGACACCTTTTATATTTGGATGTCAATATACAAACTTTAAATGATGCAATAGTTAAGATGTAACCTTGGGATCCTGAGGGTGTGAGGATTTGTTATTCTACCATGACTACCTTTGTGACCTTGAGCAAATAATTTATTTTCTCAGAGGGCACTCATCCAGAGATGAACCTCCTCTGCCTCATTAGCAGCCCTAAGATGTATGGGTATTAGGATAAAGGTATTAATTACAGGAGACACTCAGATATGTGAAAGGAGTATTTAACACATGCTAATACCACTTCTTTTTATGGCTTAGTTACTTCTTTTATTGCTTGGCTTTTGCAAGTGTTGATCACAGAAGAAAAATCTGTTGTATTTTATCACTTTTTTACATTGAGTGTAAGAGATAATATAGAAACTGCAACAGGACCTCATTGGCTTTTATAAAACATGCTGCAGTTGCATGCCTGAAAAGGCCCATCCAGTACTGTTGAGAAAAAACTGGGGCAAGTTTCACAATGTGAACTCTGGTTTATGTCTTCACCACAGAACAATGCAGAAGGAAAGTGAACCAGAAATGTCACAAGGAAATGTTACAGCAATTAAATAGCAGTTTTTCTTGTTCACATCCCAATAGAAGAGACATGAAATTGAAGTAGAAGAGATCTTTCAAGGTTTTGAATTAGATGCCTTGCAGTCATATTTTAGTGATAAACAAGCAAACACAAGATGGTTTTATGGGAAGTGAAGTAGTGGATGCCTCAGTAGATCTGTGCACAAAAGAACACCAGGAATAATTTTAATCTTAACTTTTATACTGTTCTTTGTGCTGTCTTGGGCTCTTTTGTGTGACTGATTCATGCTCCAGCTTCTCTCATAAATCATGTAAATCAGCTGCAAGGGTTTTTTTTGTGGAATGTTATGGAAAGTTAGTCATTGGTCTCTTCGTACCAAATTAACTAAGGATCAGAATCATTCTGGCACACTTTCATATCATGTAGTAAGGTTAGCACATGTTGGGCAGTTTTTAGATAGTTATACCCCAAAATCCCAACTTCCTATTTATAGAATATTTTAAGCATTTATTAACAAGCTGAAATTATGAGGAAATATTATTTAATTACAGCTGTTGAATGCTATTTCATTACAGCACATCACTTCTGCCTCTTCAGTAAGGTTAAGCCAGAAATGGAAAGATGCAAAGAACTGTTTTCTCGTCGACATGGAGACTCCACAGCTACCCTGGGCAATCTGTTCCCGTGTTGTGTAACCCTCAGAGTGAAGAAGTGTTTTCTGATACTTAATTTAAATCTCATGTGTCAGTTTCTATCCATTACCCCTTGTTCTGTCACTGGACATCATGGAGAAGATTTTAGACCCATCCTCCTAACACACACCCTTTGGATATTTTTAAAAATTTATGAGATCCCTCCTCAGTCTCCTTTTCCCTAAGCTAAACAACCCAAGCTCTCTCAGCCTTTCCTCATAGGGCAGATGTTGGCAAAAATATTTGTGCACTAAAAAATACAGGGCTGGTGAAGGAAGATGTTGGTAAGTAAATTTTTCTGATCACAAAACAATGCTTTGAGAGAAGAAGAGGAAAATATTGGAGCATTTTTTATTTTAGAAGAAGCACATTGAAAGAAAAGATTTGATTGTATGTTATAATGAGTGTTATAATGAAAAAATTTCCATCATAAAGAATACTGAAATTTATTGGCATCTCTGATTTGCTTGAAACATTTATTTCTTCAGAATGTCTTTGCAGATGAGTGCTAGAATTCTCCCATGGGTTTGTATGGGGACAGTCTTAAGTAAGAAGAACCACAGAATCATTTAATGGTTTGGGTTGGAAGGGATCTTCAGGTTCACCCAGTCCCAACCTGTGTGCAGGGACAGGGACACCTTCCAGTAGACCAGGTTGCTCTAAGCTCCATCCAACCTTGGCCTTGAAAACTTCCAGCAAAGGATTTCTCCCTAATATATAAACTAGATCTCCCCTCATCCACTTTAAAACCATTACCCCCTGTCCTGTCACTAAAAAGTATCTTCCCAGTTTTCATGTGGCCCTCTTTGGGCACTGGAAGGAAAAAGAAGGAATCTTTGCTCCCCATCCTCTCCCCCTGGCACCCCACCAGCAGTGAGGAGTGCTAAAGCACTGCTTTAGAAGAATTTACAAACACAGCTGTAGCTGGAGCTCTCCCTGCTCCTCCCTTCACAACTGGTACAGCTCTGTTACACACTGCATTCTTTCATGCACAGCAAGGATTTAGAAGGAATCTTTTCTTTTAGTGACAGTAGAGACTGAGATTACTGTTAAGATGTCACTTTCCTCCCTGGGTCTTTGTGGTGTTAACTCAGTTATTACTCATGTTTCTACACCTTAGTGTCTAGGCTTAAACTCTTAAAAACCAGAGAGCTGCTTTTTGTATGCATGAGCTGATCCCTTGTTCTCCCATGATGGATTCTGTGAATGTTTCAGAGCTCAGAGAGCAGAGGAATAGGGGATAATTACTGAGAATGTAACCTGGCCTTGCAAGGGGTGTTTTCAGCTCTGACACCTCCATGTCAGGCAAACAAGGAAACACTTTTCTTGCATGTGGTGGGACTGAATTAGACATCCTGCAGTGACAAAGAGACTTCCCACTAAGAGGCCACCAGTGGTGTTCAGACCCCACCTGGGCAGTCACTCTGCACTTACAAAGGTGCTTCCACACCATCAACTCTGCTGAGCTGAGGGCTTGAAATCTGCTGTATGGTGGTTGAGTCTCTGCTGTCAGAGGACAATGTTCATTTTCAGGAGCTTTATTGGCCACCCAGGGGAGTTTCCACTCTGCCCATTCTGTATTCTCTGATGGCTTTTAGATTTCTAGTCCAAGCCAGTAAGAGAAAGATTGAATCAAAAGGTCTGAGTTTGTTGACTGGGAGCTACTCTGTGACTTACAATCTGATTTACACTCCATGACTAATACAGAGAGTGGACCTAAGTATAATTTTTGAAACAATGAAATCAAAAGCATTCCCAACTCTCGTTTCCAAAAGGAAAATTCTGTCTTTCTGTTTCATTATTTTGGTGGGAAGCTTTTTTGATGGTGGTTTTGGTCTAATTTGGTCTTATTCTTGAAATTCTTTGAAATACCTGGTAAGGCCTTTGGGAAATTGTAGATGCTCAGGAATGAAACCTCAAAGCTTCTCAGCAGCATGAGGGACGGTGGATCTTCTTCCCCTACAGGGAAGGGGTTGGGGCTCACCTTGGTTGTGCCCATTCCCATGGGGGAACAAGGAGGGTGAGGATAATGAGGGGCTGCAGTAGGTGGGCAGGAGGCAGAGCCCTGAACCATGTTTGCTGTCAACTGCTTCAGATGATCCTACACTGAAGGAGATAGCCAAGGCCACTGACTTGGGTCACAGTCTCCTTCCTGAATTCCTTCATGGCAGGAACAGCTCAGCTGGACAGAAGCTTCCCAGAGCCCAGTGGTCAGAGTCTCTGCTTTTTAGTGAGTTCTGGCAGTCTGCTGCCTGAGGAAATTTTGGTGTATTTCAGTCTAATTGACTTCAGTGCCCCGGAACTTCTATCTGAGAGGTGGCTATGACCCTATGAGAAGGTTTCTGAATGCTGGAATTAGGCCCAAGAAAACTTTTTTTAATTAGTATTTTTGTTGTATAGTTTTTTAAGTCTCCATTGTCTTGTTTGTCTTTAGTTTGCAGCTTTCTAACAGAAAGGGTTTGTTGTTGATGTTCTTGTTTTTAGGAGACAAAATACCAGTCGGCATCCTGTACAGCAGATGCTATGGGTAAAAGGCACAATTCTGAGCCAAGACAGATTATCTCTCAAGTAAGGTGTTAAATTGTGCTAAGATGTTCTCCAGAGTGCTGCTCAAAATCACTGGGATAAATCACCATGTATGAGACCTGAGAGCTGTAGGGGTGCATGAACACAGTCCTTCATCAGTCTCAAAGAGCAAGTATGAGCACTGAATGGAAGTTACTAAAGCAGCAGGAAAGCACATAAACCAGCCTACAGCTACATGGGAAAGCAGGCGTGCAAACTAGAGGGAAAATCATGCTAACAAGGACTGATAAATGACCCTTCAAACAGAAGATAAAACATTCTGTCTCCATAAGATTAAGATGTCAGGTGGGTTGTGTTTGTCCATTAATACAAGTCAATACATCCCTGACCTCTTCCCATGCTCCACACCAGATCCCCACCCTTGCTGCTGGCTGGCAGGAGCTGTGTGGAAATTGCACTGGAGCAAGCAGACTGGAAGTCCTTTATTTATTCAGTGTTCAGATATCTTCATTTGTAGGTGACCACCTCATGGACAGCTGAGCTGGATGTGTAGAAATGGAGGCAGAGAACATGGCTGGAGAGTGCAGAAATGCAGATTGCAGAGTTTGCTCTCCTCCCATCACCTGCTTGTGAACTTCAGAGAGGTGGGAGCAACCCTGGCATCCACAGATGTTTCTTCCTACTTTGCAAAATTATAATGAAGCTTATTAGAGTGAAAGAAGCCATGAGATTGCAAATAAACTTTTGGCAAATGTAAGGAAAACTAATACAATTTCTAATGGTGGTTTGTGTCAATCACAGATTCATAGAATAATTATGGGTTGGAAGGGACCTCTAAATCTCATCTACTCCAAGCCCTCTGCAATAAGCAGGGAGACCCTCAACCAGACCAGGTTGCTCAGAGCTTCACCTTGAATATCTCCAGGGATGATGCCTCAACTACCTCCCTGGGCAGCCTGTTCCATTTTTCCACTGCCCTCACAGTGAAGAACTTTTTCCTAACATCCAATCTAAATCCGCTCTTCTCTAATTTTAAAACCATTGCCCCTCACCCCATCACTCCAGGCCCTTGCAAACAGTCCATCTCCAGCCTTCCTGCAGGCTCCTGCAGGTACAGGAAGGTCACTATTAGGTCTCACCAGAACTTTTTTGTTCTCCAGGCTTAGCAACCCCAGCCCCTTCAGCCTGTCTTTGTAGAAGAGGTGTTCCAACCCCCTGATCATTGTCGTAGCCCTCCTCTGGACCCACTCCATCAGATCCATGTCTACAGATTGTTCTGACCCAGGTGCAAGACCCTGCATTTGGTTTTGTTGAACCTGAGCCCACCTCTCCAGTTGGTGTCCATCTTACCCCACAGCATAGCAAAAGCCAAGTGAGTGTTAGGAAGAAGGGGAGGAAACTAAGTCTACTTGGAGAACTGGAGGTCAGGATGAGGAAAGTGCTGACCCATTCTTCTGGAGAATACCAGATTTTTTCTGTCATCAAATGTGTAATGGATAGGACAGAGGGTGTGTTTCTGCTGTGACTCGTGGAGCATTGTGATTCTAGGGCTGACCTATGATCTGCCTTGGTTCTGTTTTTATGGCTGTGAAAATCAAGACCACTTTGGCTTCTGCACAGCTTCTAAGTGCCCATTTCTTTTCTGGTCCCTCAGGCTTCTGGAGGGTCTGGGTCATGTGGTCCTTGGCTGCATGATGTACATGTCCCTTTTCTGCACTCACTGAGCCTTTTGCTTTGGGCAGTCCAGGTTAAATGTAAGTACCCAAACTGCTCTTCCACCTGTTGTCATTTGCAGAAGTTGAAGTGGCTTTGGGAATGTGAAGGATCTGCTGTTGTAAACAGAGCTGTTAACATCATTTGGTATTAAATTTTGATTTGTTAAGCACTGCTCTGCCAAATGAAATGGTGAAGGTGAAATGTGACTCTGGATGTGTGCCCCAGGGTTAATTTAGTTTCATTTATTTGTCTCCTATTATATTTTGTCAAAAGAGCTGTTTAGTGACAAGTGCTGAAGAGGAAAGCACTTCTGCAGCAGGCTCTTCCTTGAGTCTCAGCTGCTGAGGCCCTTGCTGTTGGTCCCTATCTCAAAGTCAGATTGCAGCCTTTGAAAAGGCTGATAAAGACTTGAGGCCACCTTGATAAAACAGGCAGATTTTCCAGGGGCTGTTTCCTGCAGAAAAATTGCTCGCTTCACTACCAGACTCTGAGCTGCTGAAGAGTGAGGTCAGTCCTGATAAAACCTTGCTATGTGTTGATCACACAGTGACCAGGAGTAAGTGGCAGTGGCTTTCCCTCCAGCAGGGCTCATAGGCTCTTTCCCAGATCTCTTGGCACATTTGTCCTCTAGATGCTTACCACTAAAAAGGAGTCTTCAGAAACAGCAGCTCAGCAGTGTCTCCTGAAGGACAGGAGCCCAGCCCACCCCATGTTTGCTTTGGGCAATGCATGGCCAGGGCACACACACCAGGTCAGGAATCCCAGCCCCATTCCAGCTTTCCTGCCAGTGCTCAGCTCCCCAGGTTCCTCTCCTGCCCATGGGCAGCAGTGACACTTTGATGATGGAGGGAACTCTGCTGCCTTGCAGGCTTTAAAAGTTGGATTCATTTCCCTTGACTTTCCTGGAGAGAAGCTGGGCAGGGATCTTAAAAGGGGCTCTCTGTGGTGGTCCCCTTCAGTTAGAAAAATAAATGTTTAACTTAGACCAGAATGAACAGCTGTCTGGATGTGTTTCTATCTATGTGCACTTACCAGCACTCCTGGAGAAGCACCTGCTCTTTCAACAGGTGAGCCTGAGTCCACCAGAGCTCTCTATTTGCCTTGAGCCACTCAGCCAAAAGGCTCTGGCCCTCATCCCTCAGGGGCTGTGAGAAGTCTAAGGATGATCCAGTTTGCTGTAGGTCTCTGGGATCTTTTGATCTTTTTGGCCAAAGTCACTGTGCTTGCAGTGCTGGAAAGCTCTTTGATTAAACCTTATTAAAAGAGATCTGCAGCGTGAATAGTGACATTGAATTAAAGATCCCTCGCAACATCTGTCAAGCTGTAAAGACAAATAAAGCTCTGCAAGACACAGACAAAACTGGAAAGATGTGCTGAAGGGAGGGATTGCCTTTGTTCATGGGTCTTCATATTGCAATAAAAGCAGGCAAATTCTTATTAGTATCACAGCTGTTTTGCAGAGCCATGAGAATCTGGAATAAGCTTGCAGAAGGAACCTATGTAGCCAGGCACACAGAGGTGTGTGTGGGGTGGAGGCAGGCAGATGAAGGGACTCAGAGGGAAATGCTGAGCATGCCTTGTTCAAGGCATAGGAAAAACCAGCAGCAGAACTCAACCAATGCCTGTTGGGAGACTTCACTACTTTGCTGGAGGATTACAAAGCCACTTTGTCCCTGCAGCATTGCTGGTGCAAGTTACTGTACTAGATAAATGACCTTGTGTTGAGAGAGAGGAAAAAGGCAAGTTTCAATCCAGAGGCTCCCTGTGATGGGCACTGTGGTCTCCAGTGAAAATAACAATCACGTAGGAAATATTTTTCACTAACACAGCTGCAGCAATAAGAATTATTAGTTGGGGGCATTAATCTCAGCAGCTGATGAGCAAGTGTCATTGCACGATAGAGTGTGAACTATTCCACCTTCAGCATTTTGTTGTGATGTGAGATAAAACCTGGACAGTGCACAGATGGCATCCGTGCTGTGCATTGTGTGTCTCCTGAACCTGCTCTGTCCAGTCTTGCTGCTTTCTCTTCATACACAGAGTTCCCCTGATGTTTTAATCTCCTTTTCTTTCTTTGATTAATGAAGAGTGGGTGTGCTCTGTGCTAAGGGAAAAAACAGCCAAGAGTTTGATTCAAAGTCTCTTTTGGATTTATAAGAAGAGAATCATGTAGAGTATCAGTGAAACAAAAGGAGTGGTAATGAGAACAGAGAAAAATGGTAAACTAAGGATAAGAATAATAAATACTGTTTTGCCTTATAAAACCTGTATTTTCACAAGCACAATGAAAAATCTCCAAAAGGGACTTTGGAAATGGTACTTAAAGTGCATTGCCAGAGGTGTTACAGGCACAAGAAATGAAGCTTTAACAAGTTTGAACTCATTTCCTCTCCTTTTTGAATCCCATTTTCACTGACACGCTCATAGCAGTGGCCACCAGCAGTGCAGGTGGTATCTAAATTAAGTTTTACTCATGAGGTATCTCAATTAATATTAAGTTTTACTCATGAGATATGACTCTGAACCTGCACCACAGTGCTTGTAACCACAAAGTTCAGTATTGTGAATTCATACAGTAAGTCAGATTTCAGTGGGAAGTAATATATCTTCATACAGATGTTTTATTCTTTGTTTGGTGGAGTCTTGTTCAATTGAAAAAGCAACAAGTCCACAAGGAAAGGGAACCAGGAATTAGACTTAAGTCATGAAGCTTCATACCTAAAGTGTTTGATAAATGCTAGTCTGGGGAAAAAGAAAGATCTAAAAAGTCATTTGGGATTTTAATTTCTGTGGATAATTTGTTTTGGGGTGACCTTCTCTCTGGAAAAATATGGTAATTTATTGGATGATGAGGAAATCCAGTGAATTTCAGCTCTTCATAACTGGCTGAGTTATCAGTTAATCTGTGTCATAACAAAACTTAGAGATCCTGTTCAAGATCAAGATATCACCTACTTAGAATATGTACAAAGATGGGGGAGTTTAACCTGGAGATATAAAATCAAGCTTCTTCACCTGACAGAGTCAGACTTATGCCTAATTTAAAGAACCTGAGCCTAACCCAGAGTATCCTTACGAAGTATCAGATGTATTACGATCTGTTCAATGAGAGTCTTTCTACACATTTTTCCATTTCACTTTACTTTGATTTGACTTTGTTTTACACTGGGAAATACATCAGTACTTACTTAAATGGGAATCTTATTGCAGAAAATGGGTTCTTGAGGTGTTGGGTTTCTTGCCTTTGCTGTGTTGTTACTTTGTTATTTGCTCAGGAATTAAAAGCTTTTTAGCTTGGTTGTAATAGCTTAGTGTGTGGGAAATGTATGAAATGCTGAACTTGACTGTTATTGGATATTACAGAATATTATGGTACATTACTGAACGTAATACACCTTTCCTCTCTGTTGCACTGCTCTATTCATTTGAGGTGCTCTTTTAGTCCAGCAACATGAAATAACTGCAGCTTGTGTTAGGAAGCCCATTATCAACTTGCCTAACATTTCCATTCTGCAATCACTCATCTGTCATCTCAGCAGACAAATGTTAATGTGACATCTGTTATACCCAATTCCAATCTCTGTCCAGAATCTCTCTGCACACAAACAATTTATCCTGCTTACAATATAAATGTCTCTGAGAATATGCCATTCTCATAAACATAATGGAAATAGTGATTGGAAGGAAAAAGACTGAAGGGTTAAGGGTAACACCCTCAGAGGCTTCCAGCCAAGATCTGGAACATATGGGGCCATTTTCCCATGGGTTTGTCTAAATAACTCCCCCAAATATTCAATGAGATGCCTGACTGCAGCTCTAAGAATGAGCTTTGATGAATTTCTAAATCAGCATTAAACAGGTGGAATTACAGTTATGTCTTAGTAATTGCAATCTCTTATTAGAGAAGAAAAATTACCTGTGGTCACTAGGGAACCAGCCATTCCCCTTTGCCTTATTTTCCTCATCACAACCCATAACTAAAATCATCGGTGCTGGTAGAATATTTCATTGCTTGCCTTTCAAGAGGAGGTTGTGCCTAAACTGTATTAGTACCACCTAAATTCTTGCACCATTTTTTGGCATAAATGTGCAAAGACTGCAGGCCCAGCTGAGCATCAGGCCAGCACTGACAGTCTGTGAGCAGCCCTGCACTCTCTGCTCTATGTGTATCAAGGCAGAGACACATTCTTCTGAACAGAAGGTTTTGTCTTTTCTTTTTATTGTTTCCTTATCCTGCAGAAAATGAGTGAGAGGATGGCATCCAGTATATTTTCTGGTAAAGCCTGACATTATTTCCCACAAACATGTTTCAGTCACTGTAACTCAGTCACAGCACCTTACTTGGACTTTCACTACCCCGAGTTGCAGAAAACAGCACAGGACAGACATTTCACCATTGGTTCTGTTTGGTTTTTTATTTGTTTGTTTTCCCTGAGTTTTCCCTGGAAATTTCACAGCCAGTAAAGACCTGGGTTCCACAGTTCTTGCAGGACATGGGGAGTCAGCATCACAAGTGTCTGAGGTACCCCAGCTTCTGTGCAGACCGTGCTGGATGTAACTGGAAGTGGGTTTCCCTTTGGGAGCAGGATGAGAGCCAGGATTGTCAGTGATGGGAAGTAAGGCCAGGGAAAATCTTCAGTGACAGCGTCTTCCAAGCCAGGAGCAAGTCTAATTAGCATGTGACAATTAGAGACACACAAGATTAGCATACATAGGGCAGAAAGTCTCTCCCCGGAAATGCAAACTACTTTCCCCAAACTGTCTGTCTCTGATAATCACCATTACAGCTCTGCAATGCTGTGGCTAAGAACAAATATTGCTCACTGCCGAAAAAGGAAATCCTTCTTCTGCTTTGGTCACCTGGATTTTATTGGTGAAATAAACAAAAATACATTTCTTTTAATGTTGTGTCTCATTAAATAAATAAGCAAAGCTCTGTCTGTACCTGTCAATACCAAAACTGAAAGAAATTTTAAAGGCTAATGTTGTATTTTAATTACTTTTTTCATAAATTTGCATGAAATACAAAAAAGGTTATGATAATAGGTTTCATATGTGCATAAGTTGGTTCAATTTAATGTTAAAAGATCTTATACAATAATTCAAAGCGATTGAAGGATATGTTGGGATTTTTGTCCCCCATTTTAAGACAGTCATTCCAGGTGACATACTTGTACAGATGGGTTTTTCTTTTTTGTATTTTCAACTCACCTGATTTTTAAAATTGAAATGTCTTGATGAAAACCAAATTACAGATGCTATTAAATATATCATATCTATCCCCTCAGAAGAATGCACACACACACACACACACACAGAGAAAAAAACCCTAATATTTGTAAACTATTTCAATGCTTCCTTTGCAGATGATACCAAGCTGAGCAGGCCAATAAACATTCCAGAAGGGGGGGCCACCCTTCCGAAAGACCTGGACAGGCTGGAAGAGTGGGCGATCAAGAATTTTGTAAAGTTCAGTGTGGACAAGTGTAAGGTCTTTCTCCTGGGAACCTAAGGAGTGAACCTAAGACTGGGATCCACCTGTCTGGAGAGTAACTCTGTGGAATGGGACCTGGGGGTCCTGGTGGACAACAAGCTCAAAAGGAGTGAGCAGTGTGCTGCAGCAGCAAAGAAAGCCAATGGGATCCTGATCTTGCATCCACAAGAGCATCACCAGGAAATTTAAAGTCATCATCCCACTCCACTCCATGTTTTTCAGGCCACATCTGGAATACTATGTTCAGTTCTGGCTATACAAAAAGATGTGGACAGGCTGGTTGGAGTCCAGAGCAGGAACAGAAAGATGCTCAAAGGACTGGGAAGCCTGTCATCCAAGGAAAGGCTGAGAGCAGAGAGTTTGTTCAGTCTGAGAAAATAAAGCTCAGGGGAGACCTTATTGTCATGTTGTAGTACTTCAAAGGTGACAAGAAGGCAGACCCTCCATCTTTACAAGGAGTCACATGGAAAAGACAAGGGGCAATGGATACAGGTTGTTTCTGTGGAGATCTCAATTGTACATCAGAAGAAAATTTTTCACCATGAGAAGAGTGAGACATTGGAATTACCTCCCCAGGGAAGGGATGCATTCTCCAACACTCGACATTTTTAAGATTCAGCTTGAGAAGGTGCCTGGCCACCTCATCTACACCATGCTCCTACTTTAAAAGGTTGGACAAGGTGATCCTTGAGGTCCCTTCCAACCTGGCATTTCCTTATTCCATGATTCCTTGTTTATATATCAGTGGTGTTTTTCAGCCAGATAGAAGACAAAAAGCAACAAATTGCTTACCAGACAGTGCAATTATGTTCACTAATAGTGCAGGGTGTGTGAAATTGTTCTCTTTGAGGCCATAGGTACATACCAAAGAAATTTTTCCTCACTGACTTTAGTGAGATGAAGTGAGTTAGAGTTGATTATTTCTCTATTTCTATCACTTTTCCCTCAAGCAATAATCAGCAATCAGAAATTCATTAAAGACTATTAACTTTAATGTGTGTTTAAGGACAAAGAAGAAGCCCTGTTCATCCTTTCTGGTTTAAACAGTGAGCAATGGAGTGATTCATTAAACAATCCTAGAGCTTAACCAGGTAGCACTTTCTGGAGTGGTAACTTCTCCTTTTCCCTCCTAATGTATTTTCAGTGTCATCCTATTTCTTGTACCTGCATCAACCTTCAGTCAAACATGGACTGACCCAAAGCATCTTAAAATAACAAGAAATATCAAGGCCTTTTTCTTTCTGGCAAGATGCAGCATTGGAGACTGAAGATTTTTGTGCAGTACTCTGCTAGAATCATGTTCAGAACATATCCTGTGTCATGGAAAATGACTTAAGGTGACTCAGGTCATGCTTGTGTGTATTTTAATGAATGTTGGAAACAGCTTGTGGGATGATGTTCGTATTATTCATGAAATTATTGTAATCAGGAAAGGACCTGGTTCTTGTGGGTCTGCAGAGAAGCAATGGGAGTTGATAAATCATGAAGCAACAACAGCTCTGCAAATACTGTAAGGCAGGCAGTTCTGAAGGGTCAATGTTTAGCATAGAAGTAATGTCAGCAATATTGCCCTGAATGCATTGTTTGCATTCTTCATGGTTTAGGAAGTAACCTACCTTTACTGTGATTATTTGCAATTTCATCTCAAAAAGAGTGGAAGGAGGTCTTACCCCTCGTGACTAAAACTATATTGTTGGCTTCATGAGAAAGAGACAGTCCCAGAACCTTAATGATTAGTGACACTCCTTGAACATGGATGTTTCAGCTGCAGGCTGTGCATTCCTTCAAGGACTTCTCATTTGAACACATTTTAATGCTTTTCCTTATTTGCATAGTGGGAAGGTTTGAGCTCAGATGGACATGTAAAATGCAGAATAGAAATGCTTCCTCAGACTGATTTTCTTCATTAGAGTGTTTGCATTTCAAGAGCTCAAAGATAACTGCTGGTGCAGGGGATGCCAGCTCAGCAGAATTCTGGCACAGATAAAGAGGAAATGGAGGATGGGAGAGAGAGGGATTTCATGCCTGCTCTAAGTGATTTATGGGCAGTAGCTCCTTTTAAAAGTGATTTAGTTAAGCTCCTAAATCACTCGTCTTTAGGAAGCTGGAGGCTTCTTAGGGAATGGTGTTTTCTTGCATTTCAAATGCTGGTGTTGTTTCCTTTTTCACTCTTTAGAGTAGAAAACCACCTGGCATTGCTTCCTAAATACTAAACTCTCTCTTTTTTGGGGA
Organism: Heliangelus exortis; assembly: GCF_036169615.1. Taxonomy (NCBI): domain Eukaryota; kingdom Metazoa; phylum Chordata; class Aves; order Apodiformes; family Trochilidae; genus Heliangelus; species Heliangelus exortis. The sequence continues at coordinate 65,954,649 of NC_092454.1, read as the reverse complement.
AGTATAAGTGCAATTGCAATTTCAGCCTGGGAGACAACTACCCAGAAAACAACAACTTATATATTAAGAAGGTGCACTTTAATGGTGGAAAAACATCAGGCACCTGAAGCAGGCTGTGACCTTGGCTGCAGAACAAGCAGTAGCACTCCACACATTTTAAAAAGAAGTTAAGAAACCTATCTGTCTGGAGGCCTCAGCTGGGTGAATACAGCCCATGTAGGCAAAGTATTCAAAAGAAGATGTGGAACAACATTAGAGAGGCCATGACCATGCTTGGAGGAAAAGCTTAGAGATTCAGGATGGTTTACCTCAGAAAGAGATGAAAACATTCAAATATCTACAAGTTTGCTAAAAAAGAGGAATGAAATAGATTGTTCTTGGCATCCCATGGGAATGGTGGGAAGCAGTAAGTTTAAAGTAGCAAGGGAGATTTCACGTAGAGAGCTGGAGTGAGCTGAAAATGGAGAAGACAGGACAGAGCAGGATCTACAAGTGCTGAGGGCTCAAAAGGGAGAAGCAGACAAATGCCTGTGCTTTTTCCTTCATTATGAACAGCCTCTCAGTGCTGTTTTCTGCATACCCACAGGTGACACAGACTTTATGGTTTTGTGAAATGCAAATTATTTCAAAACCAGCTAGGAAATAGCTGAACCCTAGATGAGCCTCTTTGTGCTTGTAGAGTCTGCTCTCAGCTCCTTTCCCATTATTACCTTTTGTACCAGGGATGTACAAGGAAGGTAAAGGAGCCCAGAACCAGAGCTGCTGGGCATCAGCTTCACTCCACACCCCCACATCTGTTTGGAGAAGTCTGCGTGTGCTTGGGCAGGGTCAGGGAGGTGTAGGATGTTGGTGCTGGAAGAGCCATGCCAGAATTCAGTGTGGAAGGAGACAAATGGCAATGGCCATTGAAGGGCTCTGAGTGGCAGGGCCCAGCAGTGCTTTAGGACAGGCAAACAACACAGCTCTGCTCCTTTGGTAACAGGCACCCAAAAGGAATGGTGTTGAAAGGATCAGGTACAGAACAGGGTGGCAACCTGCAGAACACCTGTGCCACAGTTCTGATTTATCATTCAAATCAGCTCTGTTGTAAAGAGAACAGGAGGAGACAGAATACAATTGCTGCTATGAAACAGCCTAACTTTATAAAGGAAAAATGATTGGCAGGCAGAATTTTTACATCTGCAGTTCAGTTTTATAGCTGTAACATTACTGTTCTTGGATGACATGGCAATTTGTCATTCCCTTGTCTCTACCAGACTTCACTGCAAATTTCCCCCCCTCCCTGTACACTTAACAAGAGCCAGACTTTAAGAAGGAGAAGGACAGAGTGGAAATATTCCTTAATGTTCTCTGGTTTTGGAATTCAATAGAAGATTAATAAATGGCTAATATTATCTTCTGCCTCTTTCCCCCTATACTGTTGTTGTGACTTAACTTTTGCAGTTGCAAATGGAATCTGAAGGAAGCCTTTTTCCTTTTAAAACCTTTAAGTTAGCAGCTCACTTGCAAACAGGCACATAAAAGCACTGCTTTGTTAAACTGTTGTCTGGCTCTGTGTGAGGAAGACTCTGGGGGGTAGTTCACAAGGCTGGTGGTGTTTGGACTGTCTGCTCTTGTAGTTGTTGCCATTTTCCCCTCACAAAAGTGTTTACCCATACAGTGCTCTAGTTATTTCCTTAAGTGCATTTTACAAACATTTTGCAGAGAAGTGGCATTTAACATCAAATTTACATATCTACAGGCCCTTCAGCCCTCCTCTCCTGAAGCTGTGCTGTATTTTGTAAACTGTGTGAGACTAAGGTTGCAGTTCACAAAAAAAGGTGAGCTCCCAGGCTGGAGGAAAACAGCACTCCTAATGCACACCCCAGACATTCCAGGGTTCTGCCGGTCTCTTTCCTGAAAACAGATCCTGAAAACAGTTTTAAAGGGCAATGAATGTTCCAGCTGACAAACCATTATTTTTGAATAGTTGTTACAGAGTGGTCTAGAGATGTGTCCCATGAGATAATTCAGGAGCAAGCAGCCTGTGCAGATGTGTGTGATGACCTCTGGAAACTGAAGTTGGTAGAAAGCTGAACAAAGTAGGCTGAACAAATTGCCTCTGTTGTGGCAGAAACAGAAGGAAATGGAACTTTGCCTAAATGACATTACACTAAATATCAGAATAGCTAATTTAAAAACAGAAAATAGGAGGCAAAAAAGAAAAAGGAATGGAGAGCAATTTTGAGTGTGAAGAATAACAAAGATTTTTGACTACAGGTTCGTGCAGCAGACTCCCGTAGCATTCAACACGTTGCAGTCCCCTTCCCACCCAGAAGAGTTCCCACCCATCCAGGGGGGGGTGTGTCCATAGCAGTGTCCAGGGTTAATGCTGGGTGGGCAATTAAAGGAATGAGAGATGCTCTCTGTTAACCCTGCTCCCCTGCCAGAAAGGGAAAGGGAAGAGAATAAAGCAGAGAATTAGGAGGTGGAAACTAAACTACACAGCTGTAATGAAATGGTAATGATGGAAAAGAAAAGAAAGAAATTTTACAAATGTATCCAAACATGTGGCCCTCATTCCTCATTCCTTCTCCTTCCATCCAATAATAATGTTCACATTATTATTGCAGGGCAGGACCTGAGAAAGTCCCAGAGGGGAGTCCTGGAGCCAACAGCAGATGTAGGAATGTACAGATTCAGGATCAGGCTCACGAATCCTCCCAGGACACCAGCCATGGATGAAAAGAGCTTGTCCCTTGTGACCTCACAGACTTATACCCACTGTGACATGCATGGATGGAACACTTTGGTCGTTTTTTGTCACTTGTCTGGTCCACTCACTGCAGGAGAATCTCGGGTGTGACAACTTTTCCTTCCATTTTGTTCCCAGAGTGTAAGAAGTTCAGCAGGACTAAGCAGTGATCTTGGTTTCTATTGCAATAAGTAAAACCAAGAGCCATTCTTCCTACCATTCCCCAACAATGCCTAAACCCACTGAGCATCATCAATCCTGTAAGCAGACACTGTCAGAAAAGCACACTGTTATTTTCAGTGAGTGCAGTAGCTTAAAAGAGACTTAACTGAAAATTATAATTACTGAAAGAAATTTGGTTCTGTCCTGGCTCACAGCAGGACAAAGAGAGGTGGAAATAAAGCATATACCTACAGCTCAGCCACCACAGCTCATAGCCTGGTGCCTTTGCTCAAACCAGCTTCAAACTGGAGCTAGCATCAAACTGGAGTGCCTCAGAGAGCTGCCCTGGCAGTGGTACGGGCACACATCCCTCCCCAAGGCTCTGCCATGGAGGAGAGAACAATGTGTGCCATGGCACAGGACATGAGGGCAGGAGACCTTGTGGGGCTGGAGATGGGTCCACCAGACTTCATCTGCATGCAGTCTTGAGGTCTAAAAGAAGATTTCAGTGAGAGAACATTCCTGACAGGCCAGCTGCTATCTGTGATATCAGACTAGCTGCCGTGACTCCATATTTAACAGCCTGATTTCTTTCACCCTATCAGAGAAGTGTTCTTGTTCTTGACGGCTGAAGCAGTCACCAAACTGTAGCAGACAGGAGAGCTGTTTTCTGCATGAAGAAAATGTTGACACCCCACCTGGTAACAAAGCTGTGCCTGCTATTGCTGCCCACCCAGCAGACAAGCAGGGAAGGGTGCTTTGCCAGGAGGTGCAACAGTCTTGCCATTACACAGCTAAGAAAATGACTGTTTGAAGCCAGGTTATTGAGTTCCATTTTCTTCATCTGCAAAAACTGAGATTTCTAACTACTCTCAGTTATGTCTGTCCATCACAAATTCCTAATTCTGCAAGGTATTTACGAATGTGACTATCTAAGAAGATCAATGAGGCAGAGCACTCCCTGGGACTATTTCATATTTAATTTTGTAATATTGCAGTTGATAAGAATGCTGTGAAACTAGATCTAATTATCTCACTAATTCACTATTTTCATGTAAATACAAAGATTTTAGGAAGGATGATTGCCTTGCAGGGAAAAATGGGCCTTTGAATAAAGTGACTATTCCATTACTGCAGTGTTTAGTAAAGGAGTACAGAAGATCGTATGCAATGAGAAGGTGAGAAACAGCAGAACTGATTGGTGAGAAGCATGACTCAGTGTACAATGAGAAGCAATAGGTGCAGGACTGCAGACATTTTCATGTTGAACTATTGGTAGAGCAAATGCCTCTTAGAAATACCATGAAACAAACCAGAAAAGGACACTATGTAGAACTGGGTTTTTCATTTGTATGACTATTTGCTACGGATATTGGATTTGAGATCCACTGTAACTGAAAATATTAAAATGGAAATGTCCATCTGTAGTATTCAGAATATTACAGTGAGTTTAAATTCAGAAATTACAGGAAGCTATAGAGAAAATATATTTTCAAATAGGACTGTCAGGCAGGACTGTCAAAATTATTCTGTTGTAGCCAGCATTCATGCAAAGTCAAAATAAACTTTAGCTCTTTTGACTGCAGAATAATTGTTCTTGTTTTAATTTTCTTCCACCAACAGAATCTATTTGACATATACTGATGAACTGTCTGCCAGCCGTGGAAAAGATAATTTCACTGTGAGTTTCCATTTGAAAAAAATTGATGGAGGATTTGTTTTTAAAACCAGTGAGCTAAAGAGAAACTTGAAATAGAATTATGCTAAAGGCATTTCCCTTAGCAGAACCAGAGCATCTTTGGTTCCTGAACAAAGTTCTAATGACAAAGCAGTGTTCAGAATCATCACTCAGATGAACAAAATGAGATTAAGCACAGGTCCTTTGCTTTAATGTTCTGTGAGTAGAGGTTTGTGAACTATCTCTTTATTGCTACTGGGTAAAATAAAGCTTAGTTTTGTCAGCTGTAAAAAGAAATGAGAACATAAACAATGGTGGTTTAAGATGTGCAAATATTTATTAGTGGCTTTTTAGTGTGTGAGAGCTATGATATAATGAGATTTTCTTGGTTGATTTCAGATTATATTGGGGAAATATGCAATTAAATATTAGTTTATATGAAAATGTGTGCCACAAAATGCTTCAATGATGGTGGTGAGCGATCAGCTTCATTCAGCAGTTTACCTCAATGAGTTCATCTGTGTGCACTTGTGCCAGCTTAAACCTGTTCAAATAATTTGCCCCTAATAAGGGGCAAAACGGAACAGGCTTCAACTGAAGAGTCCATGTGACATTAAAGCCACAGGATATTTAAATATTCGTTAGCAGAAACAATATAAGAAACATCCATTAAATAAATCATTGTCTGAATTGCTGCAGTATTTGAAGACAGAAGTACCAAAATCTACATGGAGATTGGTAAGCACTGGGCTATACACATTGCAAGTATTTCTTACCAAATAGCATTTTGAAATTACTATAAATTGTCAAAATGAAAACAATCAGCAAAAATATTTTATTATTGATCTGCACAGACAACTTTGGGCAATATTTTGTATTATGGAAAATATTCAGTTAGTGACTATCTTTAAAGATTAAAAAAAAATAAAATATTTAAGCAGGGCCAGACTCTCAGCAGGTGTTAATCCACAGAAGAATGATTCTGATTTAGTTGAGTTGAAATTCTTCTTGATTGCTAGCCAGCAGTAAAGAAATCACAAAAAGACTTTTTTTGGAGTGCATGAGGTTTCCCATGTGCATGATGTGAGGAAAAAAAGTTGTCCCATGTGGACAGTGTTAAACCAATGATAACAGATGACTGTTCAGACTTATAAAGGAGTAATGATAGACAATTACAGTTCCATTTTTAAAAAATAATAAATGATTCCATTACACTATATATAAATAAGTGGTTTGACCAGCTTTCTTAATACTATGCACTGTTGTCTACTGAAATCCTCAAATGACAATTATATTGCATATATTGCAAAATAATGTACTTATGCTGACATACATAGAGTAGGTGGAATTTATTAAGAACTGTTTAAGGAATGCAATAATTTTACGTAGATTTTAAGAGTTAAAAGCAATATATTTTGGTGCTACACTGTTTGTAAAATTTTCAGTTCTCCTCGTAAAACCTTTAGGACTCTGTGCCCTCTCACCGTTCCGTGACTGCAAGATGCCTGAGCTCTGGGTGTTTTTTGCCACGCACCCTGGGCAGGGAGCCTTTTGAGATCAGGAGTCTTGAGGAAGCTTAAAGAACTTTATTTTCAAGCCCAAAGAACATACCATGACTTTAGCTGTTGGCAAAGGCATTTTTCAAATGGTAACCTACTCTCAGAAGAGTAGTGATCTTCAGTGGTGGGGGTTTTTGCCAGTGTTTCACAAGAAAACCTAAATGGAAGAGAGCATGTTCAGCAGCGTGGACATCTCCATGTTCTGCAGCTTCTCCACAGAGAGGGTGAGTGCTCCAACACTACCATCTCAAGAGCCTCCTGAAACCCCTCAGGCTTGTGACATCTTTCCTGCACAAGGTGGCCCAAAACATGATGTAGTAGCTAGATCCAGCCTCCCAAGTTGAGGTCCTTGCCTTCCTGGGGCAAGACTGAAGTTCTCAGGGTCCCCATCAGTCTTTTCCTCCATGTCCTGGTCCCTCTGGACTCCATACTGTCCTTGAATGTGTAGACTGGTGCTCACATTCTTTGTGTCCCGAAAGTCAGAGCAGGAAATATGAACGCTGAACTGTTAGGATTTATCCCCTACCAAAGGAACTTCCATTAATTTTTTTCTCACACAAAAATGCCTAACTAAACAGTTTTTGCTTTGCTTTTTGTTGATTAATAGCTTTTTCTACCTGGAAGTGGATGGATTAATCATAGTGTAGGAAATATTGTGGGAATAGAAATCTGCACTTGAAGCCAATAGACTTATCTCCAGGTCATGTAACCCATAAAATTTATCTGAATTTATCCAGGGAAAATAAAAATCAGTTTCTCAGCACAACTAAATGTCTGTTTTTAACCCTGTACTGATTAATTTATTATTATTGCCTAGATGAGATTTTTTTTTTTTTTTTTTTTTTAAGGAGTGTCCTCTCAATTAAGAGAGTGTTCTGTCATTTAAAATTAAGTTAGAGAACTGAAGGAGAAATTGCCAGGATTTGTTTTGCAAGTGTTGCTTATGTTGATGAAACAGATCCAGTCTTTTCTTTTTTTTTTTTTTTTTTTAAATGCAAAATTCTCTTGATTTTTAAATTATTTTAGTAGGATGGAAGCTGTTTTAAAATACTTTCCAAGATTTTTTAAAAAGACAGAATAAATACTTAATTTATCAATTTACATATTACACTGTGTCTTGTTTGTTTTTAAAAGAAAAACTTAAACACATTGACAATTTTTTACTTGTTTTTTTTTTTAATGGTCTGGATCAACAGGTAAGCAGCAAAATATAGGAAACAGATACACAGTTTTTTACTAAGACAAATATCTGTGATCTAATGCTTAATGATAACATTCTGATATGAAGATTGCAAACCCGAACTTGTTGTAGAGAAAAGTATTAAGATTTCCAATGAATCAACAAAATATTTCTCAGTATATAGTAAAGAAGCAAAATTTGTCTACTTTTTAAAAAGAAAGATCAATAGGTAAACTGTGTTGTAAGCCTTTCAGGGCAGAATTTCCAGGTTATTAATGACTCTGACCATAAAGAGAACCCCACTAGGAATCTGCTTCTAGGAATAAAGCCAAATGCATCCAAACTGAAAACAAGGATTTTCAGAGGTCTTGACCAATCCCTGCAGAGGAAACACATTCAGAAATGACTTTTCAGTGTCATATTTCAAATATGTGAATGACAGAAAAGAAATAAATCTGGGTAATTTAAGTTCTGAGACCTTCCCAAATAAAGAAAAACAGGACTTTTTTACAAAAAAATTTTCTTTCTGCAATCTTTCATTCTCTCCACCACCATTATAGATTCATAGGTTTTTATAGATTCACCACTGAGACTGATAAAATTTTAAAGTGTCCAAACACAGTATGCTGTTCTTGAGGAAGCAGGAGAGATGAAAGGAAGATATTTCTCTTTGGCCACCAAGAGTGCTGCATTTTCTCAAGGAAAATGGGAATTAGCAGACTGTTGCCTTGCTGTCAATATTGTATATTCTGTGTTTGGGTTAAAAGGCTCCAACTAGTATCTGGGGGTCATCTTCACCTCTGCAAAGACATACTCAGAGCAAAAATGGATTGTTCCTGCTAATGCTCATGAAGACAGGAAAGGTGGTGTAATTAAGGAAGGAAAAATTTTTGCTGATCATGTTTGAAGTGAGTTGAAGTGTAATTCCATGCTTTGCAGACCAAGGAGCCATTTCTGTCCTCGATGTGATTTTACTTTATATTCTTTAGGGCAGGGACGACTCAATTGCTGTGATCCAGCAAATGCTGAAGAGTAATTTTGTGTTAAGTCCTGCCATGCCTCTTATAAACGTCATCAGAAGCTAAAAATCTGGGCTTTTTTTGTTTTCTAGTTTGTTTTCTTGTCTGAAAATAGAAGCAGGTAAACTGCAAAAATGTAAAAGATTCTTTTAGCAGTCAATCATTTGCCATCCCGTGTATGCAAAGTGTGTGATTGTATTTGTATCGTTACTGGATATTGCTGCAGATAAATCAGACACCTGTGACCTCTATCAGTTAAAGTGCACTAATGAAGATGTAAATCATGTTATCTTGCCTTGAAACAAATTTAGACCTACTAAAATAGTGTAACCACAAATATATGCAAGTCTTTTGTAGATACAATGTGTAGGTACTTCAAATTAGTGTGAGAAATTCAAGTACCAAAGGGTACAATGACATTGTTGTCACACTTGGAAAGCATCCACATAGCAAAGAGTTTCCAGACAAATATATACAAGATATACATGAGGATGGCAAATAGGCAAGGCATGATGATAAAATCAGCAGAAAGATTATTCACAAAACAAGATAAAAAAGCATTGGTAGCTGATGTGATCCCCTCTGGTAGTAAGGGGGTAATAGGTGTAGAAAGACCAAATATAGGCAAGGAGGGATGTGGTAGAAAGAGGTTTCCCAACTCTGTGTTCTCAAGAATCTCCCAAGTCTGGCTACCTTACGCCTTATGACTTTGACATTAGCAGTGTGATGGCTTAATCAAGCCACCATAGCCATCAGTGTTAACTGTATGGCATTTGCTCCATGGTTTTGCATATCAGTAGCTAATTAGTGTTGGAAACATAACAGTTTTGTGCATGCAAAGATTAGTGAAAATAAGCAAACACAAGTAGTCAACATGAATGCATTTGCAATTCAAGCATGCAACAGAGTTTTAGTTTAAATTTTAAATTTAAAATTTTAAACTCAGTTGACAGGTCTAAACTCTCATCACAGTGAAGTCTAACTTCCTGATATACATACAGAATATATATATATATGTGTGTGTGCACATTTCTATGCACTCAGTTACAACATCATTTTGTTCAAACACAGACATGCAGAACAGCATTGCGCTTACAGACCTACAGCAAATCCATATCCTTTTAATGTCAGCTGTAGTCTCTTAATACTCTTAAAAGCTTGCTGTTTGGACAGGTGAGAGAATTGTCCTGTTCAGGCATAAACATAAACACATGAGACACTCCCACACTGACTGATTACAGCAGAAGGGAAATTTCTGCCCTCCAGAAGTACCAGAAGAGTAAACAAAGCTGACAGCTTTTTATTGCTCTGTTCCTGGATCTAAGCAGCATAGAGCCATACTTTTTAATTAAACTATCTAAGGTCATCTGTTTATTGTAATCTATAAAGAGATAATGACATTTGTGATGGTGTCAGTGTCATTTCCTTGACTGACACAGTCAGCCACTCAGTTTTCAAAGATGAGTGTGATGGTGAAAGCTCATCTCTTCCTGAGGGGGTCAGTAGAGGTGTGCTTCACACAACGTGGTTCAGTCCATACTTAATAAAGACATAAAGAGGAAAAAAAGTTCATTTTTCTCCATCATTTTTGCTATAAACCAGGACAATAAACTCAAAGTAGAGTAAACAAATATTTCAGTATTTTCATGTGTATGTACAAGAGTGTCTAGAGCACAACCATTTTTTAACTGTTCTCCAAATACTTTATGTTGGGAATAGCTTTCCCAGGGTAGCAGTGGTTTCAGTAGAAGGAGGTCTGTCAGCCTGGGTTTGTGTGGGTCATGGGGACTGCTGGTCAGGTGTCTCCTGGGATCAGCCCTGCTCTTACCACCCTCAGTCATTCCCTGGGAAAGCTTTCCTTCCTTTAGCAGAAAGCCAGACTTGCCTGGTTGAATCTAAATGGACAACTGTGTATAGAAAGGCTATCTCCTTGCCATGAAAGCTGTGATTTTCTTGGTGCACCTAAGAGTCCTTGGGGTCTTCAGGGTGGGATGAACTTATCATCTCCCTCCTTTGAGTTACCCTGGATGGGTGTCCTCATGGTGAAGTGATATGCAACATCCGTGCTTGCGCCAGGGGCATGGGGGACCCTGGGAAGAGCGGTCAGCCCTGCACAGGTGGCACTGTCTGTGAGTACTTTTCCTTGGTGTGTTTTGGAGAAACTTTCCTTTCTGCTCTGCACAAGGGTAGCAGCTACCAGAAGATACCAAACAACCCACAGCAAGCAAGTGTAACAAGTGTGCTTTTTACTCCTTAAAGAGACCACATGCTAACTCCTCAGTCATCTCTTAATGTCACTTCCAATGGTCAATTTCATATGTTCAGCTTTTTCAAAAACCTTTCATAATAGTGCTTTTGGTCACAAATCAGCACTTGTATCATTAATCAGCAAATGAAAGAAATTGTCTTTAGTAAACACAACTTCTGTTAGCCCCTCTTTCCTATATAGAATTAATGTGGTTGAATATTAAGCAGTGCTGAGAACAAGTATTTAACTCCATCCTCAACAGATTCCCATTTTCTCCATTTTTAAAAAATCTTCCCTAGTCTGAAGACTTCCATTTTTTCTGTGGGTCAAATGTTAAATCTTGATCACTGACTGTTCTTTATTCATATACATATTTAACCTGCCATTATTGCTACAATTTTAACAATGATTCAGTGGGAGATCCTCCACATCCTACCATGATTTGTGTACCTGTTTATATCTCATTTCCCTTCCATTCCTCCACTGTTGTTTTTTTCTATTTTCTGAAAAGCATTAAGGATTTTCTTCTATGCTACTTGAAAGTTTGCTAATTTCTATCATTGCTTCTAAACTCAGCTCTCATTTTTCCAGTGTATTTAAACTATTCAACACATTTTAAAAGTAGACAGAGGTCAAATGGCATAACCAACTTGAGAGCTCTTGAAATGTGGGCTCTGGTGTCATGAATTTCATGTCTTCATTGGCCTTTTTCCATTTGTCCATGTAACTCCAAAGGGTAAAACATGGTCATTGCTTAAAGCCCACTGAAACTGTGAGAGCTCGCTTAATTAATTACCCGTCAGCACAGAGGATATTATTCACTCTGATGTTCTTCCTGGACAACTTGGTAACACCTCGTCTTCTAAACCCTTTAGAACATAAAATAGTTTGTATAGCTTTACTTGACCAACCGGGCATTGTTACAAACAAGTGAGCTTCTTTCTACCAAATTTGTGGTGTTCAGTGTCAATGAACTCATTTACATCCTCTCCAAGCTGCAGCTCTTCATTTCAGCACTGAATGGGTGATCTCTGAGAGGAGGATGTCCCATGCAAGTATCTCACATCTTTATAGGGATATCCTATATTGCCGATAGGCAATTCACAGTTCAGTTACTGAGTTCTGTCATAGTTAGGCACAATTTTGGATGCAGAGGGCTTAAAAACATTTGATTAAAACCCAGTATTTTTTTCAAGCTTTTTAATCCCTTATCTACAGAATAGATGTAAAAAGGCAGCACTTGCATCACGAGGTTAGTGGAGGTGTGATTCATTCATCCAGGAAAAAAGGAAAACACTTTTTAGCATGTGCAAGGTGAAAGTACAACCTATTACTGTGACCATCCCCATTGAACACTGAGATGAGCACAACCAGAAGTGCTGTGGTGCTCTGATAAGAGGGAGTTAGCAGGTCACTGTGGAAGGGAAGGGAAGGGCATGCTGCTGAGCTCTTGGAAGCAGATTTCCTGTCCTGAAATCATCATGTGTGTCTCTTTGGAGAGTCTAAGCCAATTGCTTTTCATCTAGAAACAGAAAAGGAGAGAGAACCCAGTGCTGTCTTTAGTGGAAATGTATTTATACATCATTGGGATTTAGACAGAGGAAATGATGGAATCATCTAGTGCTGCTGTTCTGTGACAGGAGGTCTATGTTCTGGATACCCAAAAAAAGAGGGAGTAAATGTGAGCATTAGATTATGGTCTCTGTCTACTTTTATAGGGAGAATTTACAGTGCCTGGAAGAATCATAGTGACTGTAGGAGACACAGTTTTTTCTGGTTTTAAGAGGGCTGTAGATATAAGAATGGTCACCTGTTACAACCACTGCTTTCTGGAGTCTTGCTGTGTTATTATACAGGTGTGGATTTGGAATGGGTTCTGGGAAGGAGGGGCAGAAGGGAGCCCAGAATGCCATTAATATCAGTCATTGCTTTAATTGTACATTTACCCCCATAGCCTTGTTCTGGGGACCTCCCAGACAAAGTTCTTGAGATCCTTAAGGGACTGAACCTACCTCAGGCTTGAGCATCTCAAGGAAATGAATGCATCCATAGCATGTGTACTTCACAGAAGATTAATAACAATTTATGTTAAATAATTGCTTCATGCAAACCTTTATACTACGTACTCTGGGACTTCTTTCAAAGCATGTGCTCGAGACCACTAAATTCATAGATGACTTTTCCCTCTTCAGCTTTTTCTCGCTAATGTCTAGGCCTTTTACCTAAAGCCTAAAGTAAAGTGAAAAGCTTTTTTTCTTTCTTTTATTAAACAGAAAAATGATTAATAAAAACCATGGTAAGTGGAACCTTTTAGAATTCATTGTGCATTTTTGCCTGCTTTGGAGATTAATTGTACTGCAGAGAGCCAGCAAATTAGGATTTCTCTTCTGCAAATTGAATGTTAGTAATGTATAGCTAAACAGTTTTATTTTTATTTGAAATATAGTTATAATAATCCCTAGAACATTTTCAACTACATTACTAGTCAGATTTTTCTATTTTCTTAAGAGGAAACACTCCACTCCTAAAAGTGTCTGGAGTTGCAAGATAGCAGACACTGCATCAGCAAATCTAGCAGACTGCTTTGTTCACAGGGATCCTCACACCTCACCCCAGCATCCTTGCTAGCTCAGCCATCAACTAAGAGTTAGGGTGTCTTTCTTGCACCTCATGCAGTTAACCAGAGTTTTGCCCCAACAGGCATTAGGGAATGTGTGCCCTTGAACAGTCCCAAGGAGCTGCACAAATAGCAAACATCTTGTTCGCATCTGGTTCCATGATTCTTTGTTTCCCCTGAAGAGGAGGCATAATCTGTACTCTACACCTGAGAGGCATCCTTTTGCTTTTCTAACAGATGGGCTGGGAAAGTTGTTAGTCTTATCCAGTTGTTAATCATCCCAGGAGATGCTGTACTATGGATTGCTATATAGAGTTAAAGTTGTTTTTTTGTCGTTTTGTCTTTTTATTTTTTTTTTAAAAAAGTCAACATACAATTTCTTAATAATGAGTTCCAGTAATTTAAGGAGCTGCTAATCTTTTGCAGTTGAGGCTCCACAGAAATGTGTCTTCCAGAAAACATAAAACACATTTTTAAAATGCTCTTATACTTATCAATATGTCTTAAAGGCAGATCATAATTGAAGTGGGCCACCCTTTACCTCAGTGACACTATTTGTATGCCATTATAGAAAGTATTACATGAAGAAGGGAAATAGCCTTATATTTTCATACTGGAAGATATATATATTAGAAAATATTTAAAAATATTCAAGGCTCTGCAACTCCTGCAATAGAGATTGTCAAAATAGACATTGTTCCTACAGAAAAATTGAGATGAAAATATTTTGCTGGGCATTAATTGGACAGATACTATATGCTGGGATTTAATCTCTAATTCTATTTTAGGTAATCTCTACACCAGCCTCATTATGCAAACTCATAAATCTTGCACTTTATTACTACTGTATTTTGGTTGTTTTCTATTAAAAGGGGCTTGATGTCTTAAAACATACTAGGAACAGGATGCTGAGTTATACATTGTTATTTTTTTCTGTTTTTTGCTTTGTTTGGTTTATGCTTGTTTGTTGTTTGTTTTTCTGTTTGTTTGGTTTTTGTTTGGTTGGTTTTGTTGTTTGTTTTTTTTTCCTGATTGATGCTTGGCTTTAAAACCGATATTTTTTTTTATGATGAAGGAGCCCAGAAAATTTTCATGTGTAAGTGGGTGTCACTTTTGGGATTTAGTGAGAGCTTCTTTTTTTTAGAATTTGATTAAATGTGCTGTGCTAGGTTTAGTAATATTGTAATACTGGACGTTTTTTTCCCTAGCATCAACGCTTTGGCTGAGGATTCATATATTTTTTTTAATTCAAAAAATGAACAAAGGGTGTGATTTGAGTAGTAATTAAACACAACCTGCTTAAAACATGATGCTTGACTAGCCCTGAAATGCAAGTCAGATGAAGCAGGAGTCCTGGCTCCAGTCCAGCCAGAGTCTCCGGAGCACTGCATTAATATCAGTGCAGCTCCTTGGGAGATGAGACTGGTCAGACACTGCTGAAGTTGCTTTGAAAACCATGAGTTATCATTCCATGTGGTGATGCCTTGAGCAGCCATGCTTGCTACATTTTGGGGAATGCTGGAAAACCTATTTGAGTTTACCAGGTAGGTAAGCTGAATATTCAACAGACATCTTACTACCAAACACAACCACTATGCAGGACACTACAAGGCCCCTTGAGCAGCTTCGTGCCTTCATCATTCATCTTCTTGTGGTATACTCCATTTGTCACAGTAGCATCACTCTGACCAATAAATAATGAATTTTCAGTTGTTTACCCTCCTCCACCAGGTATGATCTTCTTCACTTATGCTGGTATTTATTCTTTGTGTTCTCATCCTTTCAATTCTTGAGGAAATATGATATTTAATCTCATTTTACAAAGAATATGGTAGTATGAGTCGGGACTCCCTAGCCTGTAAGTCCTTATACATATTGCTAAGCTTTTTAAGGCCTGCTGGAGCTGCTGTCTTTGCTGTCTATCCAGTATAAACCAGGAACATGGAACAATTTGTCCACAAGAACAGGGGCAGATATGCTGAGCTTGAAGGACTCATACCCCAGTGGAGTCTTCTTATGTGTTGGTCAGAGCACAGCATCTTACTCTCAGTACTTGAGATTAACACAGGCACTGCCTGGCATACACAAACCTTCACCCAATGACTTTCAAAAGGTTTTGGTTTCTATGTGCTAGAAGTGCTGCAGATGCTGTGCCTGACACGGCTGCACAATCAGGACCCTGGTGGGACTCGGGTGCTGGTTGCACCCCTGGAGTGGGTCAGTCACCTCAGAGAGGGCACTACAACCTTTTCCTTCCCTAATCAAGCTTGTTGTCAGGGTCTCTTATTCTGGAGTTCCTCATTACTGTAGTGTTTACCACACAGGATCTCATTACGTTCCCCTCTATCTTTTCTCTTTCATCATGGAGTCTTGTACCTTGCTTTGTGTATTTATTTAGTATTTAACCAACAAAAAATTAAACCAACCCAGCAGTGTCTTTTCACCACATAGCGTGTATTGGCTCTTGATCTTTTAAGGCAGAAAGAATGCAGCAAATGGGTATTAAATAAAAGTAATGTGTAAACCCTAAAAATGATTTTTAAATAGGAAAGCAGCTAATCTTCTTTGTTTCCATAACTACATATTTTTTTGCTTTAAATCCAATCATAGCAAGGCTTTATTTTACACTGTGAAGTTTTGGATATTCATAGTGTTGTTTTGCACTCAAAGAAATAGCTCTATTGATTCTATAGAACTTCTAAGATTTTTTTCTCCTTAATCAACTGTATTAAATACTACCAGAGAAATAAAACAAAAAGCTCGGATTTATTTTATGGCTTTGTTAGTAGATAATGACTAGAAGGCACTTAATTCATCTTTTGCATAATGCCAGCTACAGGATATTAAAAACTTTGAAGTCAACCTCCAAGCCAAAATTTAATGCTTCTTGTAATTCATAATATCCTTTGTAGAGAGAAAACAAAGCTCTTCAGACAAGAGGTTACTAGGATATGTTTAACTTTCAGTGGTGTGACGTTATACTTCATTTTGCATGTATTTATTCTTGTTTTATGCCTTTAGCACTTCATTATATCTTCTGTTGTGATCATTAACTTAAACTGCTTTCATTGCTTTACTCATAATGCTGAGTGCAAAACTGTAGCATTATAATTAATGTCTTCATTCAAAAGAAGTGAAATTTGGAGTGAGCAAAGTATTTGCTTCACTGTTTAGTTGATAATTTTTTTATACCTAACATGGAAAGTGTTTTTTTCCCTCTTTAATGTGCAATGAGCAAACTAGAATGGATATTTAATGAGAAATATTCATGATTAAGAGGAAGAAAACATCAGATATTCATGTCTGTTTTTAAACACCTAAGTGTTTTTGACCTATCCTGTCACTGGACTTAACAATTTACTGAAGCAGCCACCTAGTACAGTCATGTTTTCTCTCCCAGTAATGTATTTCCAGCAAAAGTATAAGACAGAAAAAGTGATGACATATATGGTAAAGATGTGAATAAATAAAAGAAACTACATTATGCTTTTTAGATGAACACTGAGGACACAGGTGAATGAAACTGGTGTGATCATAAGCCACTGAGCTTTGTAGAGATGAATTGTAAGGCATAAGCCTGGTGTCTTTCTCCAACATGCACATGGTGTTGGTGACTCCAGAACACAGACAAAGGGAGCTCACATCTGTCTGAATAGACCTGATTACAAACATTGTCCACGCTGCTGTGTGACTCCAAGTGACAATCTCTGCTTGTTGGAGACCTCTGTGGTGGAAGTGTGCTCAGGCAACCCGGGGGATGTTCTGGCTTTTTAATAATTTCCAGCCCCACATGGTGCAGTATCCTGCAGGGCCCATCACTGAAGAAAGGATTGTAATGGTACCTTCTTGCAGGGACAAGAACAGACAGGAGCAGCAAGGCTGGGGAGGAGGGAGAAATGGGGAAAAGGCACAGAGACAAGGAAGGATTTCCTTTGCTGCAGCAGTCAGATTCCTTGTTCACATTGAAGCCCAAGGGTACAATACTTAGTGTTTATACCTGAACAGCAGGAATAAACAATTCAATTGGACAAGAATCATTGGAATTACTTTTTTCAAACGTATCCAGGTGCATCTGAAGGGCTTAGCATACCCCCAAGGAATACCTGAGCTTTTGGCAACCTCTATCTCTGTTTAGACTTCATGGAACATGGCTTTGTTAAGCTGGAATGTTTTGAACCTGTTGCAATACTTTTGGTGATTCAACCTACTTGGGCTGCAGGCAGAAAGGAAAACAATTGTCAATGTGTGTTCTCAGTGAGATGTGGTGCTTACTCCGGGATGTTCCTGTTCATCATGGTTGGTGGCTGTTTTCTTCTGCACATCTGGATTTAAGAACTAACTCAGAAAATTCAAATTGATTTCCTTGGAAATGGAAAGAGCAATCTCCTCCCAGATATTCAGCACCTACAGCCAACATGACTGGAAATGTAAAGTGGGTATATTTTCAGACTAAATCCTAAAGTGAATCAGGCTTTTCTAAAACACTATACTAATCACTAGATATTATAGTCTCCACCCCACAGCTACCCCTCTCCACCACTCTCTAGGTATTTTTGAGACTTCCCAACCAACTTAGGTAATGGAGATCTACTTAAAACCCAAATAATAGGAAAAACTTAATCTGGAGCTTGAGTCAGTGAGATTTTTGTAGAAATGAGCTTTATTTTCATTCTCTGCTCTTGGAAGCCATTAGTTTTACAAACATCTGTATAGATACAGGACTTTTGAGGTCTGCATATTTCCCCTGCATACATAATGGGATAAGTAGGTTACTATTTATGAGTTTCATTAAAAACATCCATTTCAAAGGCTCTTTTTTTATTAAATGCCTTAATCCAGTTCTCTTTATTGCATTGGGAAGTGAAAATAAATTCTCTTGAGTACCAATAACAAAAGACAAAATTAAATGTGGTATGCAGCCGACTCAAGCTATTCACAAAGAACTAGCAGAATTAGTCTGAAAAAGCTGATTCTTCTCAGGCACTACCAATAACCTGGAGTTTTGTTTGCTATGGAGCTGCTGCCAGGCAAATGTGAAATTAAAGGTGCTGTCTTGAAATTTCCAATCTGTGCAAATTAAATAGCTTTTTTCTTATTATTATTTCTGGTGTTTTCTGTGGGTTTTTTGTTGGTTTGGTTTGTTGGTTGGTTGGCTTTTGGTTAATTGGTTTGGTTTGGGATTTTTGGGTTTTTTTCTTTGTTTATTGTGGGGTTGTTTTTAGTTGTTACTTTCCTTATTGAATTTTGAATCCCCAGAGATATTCTTGAGATATCTGTCTGTCTCATTCTCAAAATATGACAATATCATAATATTTATTGCAAGACATTCTAGATATAGATGGTCTTTGTTTTGCTCAAATTGATTTTTGTATTGTGAGATTTATAGTTCCCTTATTTGATTTTATTCACTTCTATGTCTTTTGGTAAAAATAGTTAATGGTACGTTCCTCAGCAATTACCATCAAGTTTTAAAAATTTATAATAAATGTTGGTAGAAATTGTTGCGTTCTGAATCTGGAATAGAACAGGAAAAGGTTGGCATACCCCTCCCTTGACACGTTTTTCCTGAAGCAGATTTTGTATGCTAGCTAGTTTGAATAATCTGAGAAAAACAACCCAAAATTGTTTAGTTCTTCTCTGACCTCTCTCTTTAACTGCCAAGTGAAAATTCAACCAATAGTAAATTCAGTTAATTAAGTTATACACATAAAGATACCATCATTGTCCAAGAAAAAATCACGATCCATTATTTCCTGAGCTCATACTGCACCTCCCTTCCAAGAAGGAGGGAAAAGTCAGGGACCATTTGACAGAGATGACTTAATGGGGTGCATCTGAGGCTGTCAATACAATTGTCTGACATGTCTGCAAAGCCTCTCTATCATCTCTGAAAACCCATGGGGATGAGGGGAAGTCGCAGATGACTAGAAAAGGTTAATTGCCCAGCTATGAAAAAGCAAAAAATATATTAACTGAGACACTACAACTCAGTCAGTCACCCTTCAGTCTGTGGCAAGGTTATGGAACAAGTCATTATGGAAGGTCTTTTCATTTGTGCCAAATAATCACAAGAATAGTAGTGTAAGGGTATTTTTGTACTAATAATGTAAAGGTATTTCTGGCTTTGAATATGAAACATGTAAAATATCCTGATAGATGACTAAATTTAGTAGGAACAAAATAGCTAGAATGAGTTAGGATGAGCTTCTGGATTTATATCTTTTTTTAATATCTGCTATTTATTTGTTTCTCATTCATTGTTCAGCTTCATAGTCTCTTTAATTACAATGAGAGGAAGCAACTCAGCCATTTCTTCCCTCAGTTGGAAACCTTTGCTGTGGAGGCACTCAATCCCACTCTCTGTGTCTCTGCCAAAATTTTTAAACAGCTTCAGTCCCAGTACTGACACCTTAGGAACTCCACTCATCGCTGTTCTCTTTTTGGACATAAAGGCATTGGTCATCCATCCATTTCCTTATCCGCAAAGTAGTCCTTTCATCAAATCTAAATCTTTCTAATTTAGATGGAGACCATGATCTTGTGTGGGACAGTGTTGAATGCTTTGCACAAGTAGATGATTGGTGGTCAGTTGTCCACCAATAGGGACACTGTAACCCCATTGAAAAAGACCACAAAATTTGTGAGACCAGGATGAAGACTCTAAAGTATTTCTATGCGCGTTAAGAATTAAGACATAAAATGCCCTCCACTTTTCCAGCAGCACTTCTGTGGCAGCTTTAAAATCCACATACTAGAGGCTTTTGGTTTACTGAGTGCACTGAAGTTTGCACCTTTCATACAACCTTGACTCAAAAGTCAGCAGAAGTGAAAAGGAGTTGCAACCATCTTGAACTACCATTTATATGAGATCCTTGGTTGATAAGAGTTACTTGAGTACGGATGGGATTATCCCAAATTTGAATTTTTAGTTCAGTCTAATAGAGAGTGTTAGCTATCACAACCCAGGAACATGGGGTTCATCACTAATTAACTATAGATGAGACTCTTACAAAACAAAAATTAAAAACAAAGGATTCTTAAAGAGGCATAAAAGTCTCCAGTGTTATTGCAATTTGGAAATACTTCAAAGGGTAATACTCTCAGGCCTTTTAAACATCTGTGATTTAAGCATTAAAGTTGTGATTGCTGCTACCTACTGACATTCACTGAAATTAATGAGCCTGTAGGTAGAGAATATACTGTACAAGATGCTCACAACTGCAGAAGTGATTTTAAATGAAATTGCAAACCATTAGCAATTGCTAATGAAAACTGAACTAGTGTATGGTGTCCATTTTATTGCTTTTTGTAGTCATTCTTAGAGGTGATGATCATAAGTCGTATTTCAGAAGGAGATAAACCAGCACAATTTGGCATTCTTTATATGCTCAGTGCAACTGGTTGACTATTTTTTTAGCAGTCATACAAAATCATGACATTATTTAGAAACAAGGTATTCCTAAGTATTTAGGTTAGGAAGTTGAATGTAGGAATTTTTTATAGTGCAAATCTTAGAGGGAACTATTCCTGACCTAAGGAGTTCTTAAAATTTTTTTTCAGGAAGTATTTTGTTCCTGAAATAAATTGGTCTTTTAAAACCTATTCATTACAGCAGAAAATGAGAAAGGGTAAAATAAACTGAAAATTTAGCAGAATACTTTACTTGAGCTAAAAAGCCCCACACTTTAGCTTTAGCTGGTAATTTTATCTGATTGCTCAATTTCACCTTTTAATCCTGCCACTTGTTTGGCCAAATACAGCTCAGAATAACCTCCCATAATGTAGCTTTTAGTCTGTTTTAATGGAGCATCTTATCATTACGTCAGAGGATTTGGAAAAAGTGCATAGTTGCTATAGCACCTGCATGACCAAATAAATCTGTAAATACCTTGTCTGCCACCATTAAAATATTTGCAGAAAAATAACAGTGCAGTGAGGACCTTCCATTCCATACATCTGATTTTTACAGTGCAAATAATTTTTCTTTTCTTCGAATTCTATGTTGTTGCAAAGAGATGGGATCAAGTAAATCCAGTTTTCTTGAGGCAAAAACCCCTAATGTTTTTCATTCCCTCTCAGCAAAGTACTACTATATGACCTGAAGTCTTTACGTGTTCCCATTAGCTTTAAAGATGTTCAAAGCTGCAGAAGTGTTATATTATGTCATTGAGTCAAGGTCCATAAGCACATGTAACTGGTGTTAGCATCACTGTGAGTAAAATGTTCACACCCTATGTGACACTGAATTCTTTCTTGAGATCTGTGATTAATGCAGATCAAATATTTATTAGTGCCAATGCTTCCTTGTGCCAGGAGTGAGTTATAACTGAAATTCTTTGGGGTATTTGTTAGGAATGTGTGAAGTACAATTATAAATCATATGGTACTACTGAGCCTGGAAAGAACAAAAATCTCAAGGACCATTAAATACTAAATGGAATCTTCCAACCTTTAAAATGTCAGCCATAAGTTTTTCTGAAAGGGAATGGAAATATCTGGTTTTGGTGAAATCTTGTTGTGAAGGAAGAGCTTTGTTTTCCAGTAGGAGGTTTTGTAATTTCTGTAATAAAGCCATAATTATTACTTATATAGCATTAAAAAGTCAATATTGTATACAGTTATTGCTTGCTTTCTTAATTAAGTAAATGCTGGTGAAAAGAAGGAGATATTTCTTCCTTTTAATGGTGCTGCAAATTAAGCAGATGTAAATTACTCAGACAAACTCATCATGTTTTAAGGTACCAAGACATAAAGGGAGAACATATTCCTTCCATCAATGTGAAGCAGAAACAAGTAATTGTCTAGGTAAATAACTGTTTATCTAGAAAGGCAAACACACACCTGATGAAGTGGAATAGCAATGTGCATATTGATGAGATGAGAAAAGGTCTCACACTTCCTTCTCCACTGAAATGCTCCTGCTGTATGTTTGGAGCTATAATCAATCTTAGGGTAAAAACTTCTCTTGTTTGTGCTTTCTGTTAATCTTTTCCTGTGTTTCATCATTCTCAGTATGAGCATAATGAGAGGACAATGAGTATTGGCTTCCCAGACCATTGTATGGGCAAGTACACTAGTGATGATGGAACACTTTCCTTAAAACTGTATCATACAGAGATATTCCTGACTTCAGCCAGGGAATGTGACCAGCTGGAACAGCTTGCAGATCTGTAGCTAGAGTAAAGGGGAGACTCCCACAAGATCTGAAAAGAAAATGAAAATACTTGTTCCAAATTACTATAGCCTGAAAAATCTAGCTTGCAAATACTTAATTTTTAGAAGATGATGTAGTAGTAGGTGGACTTTTAAAGACTAAGAAATCACATTTGATCTCGAAGAAGTGTAGGTGATGGGTTATAGAAATGTCTATAGCAGGCTTCTCATTTTCATACAATCACAGATTTGCTCGTGCAGCAAAAGACCTTCAAGATCATGGAATCCAAACTTGTCCTAACAATTACCCTATTTCTGATAACCCACCATTATATCATGTCCCCAAGCACCACATCCAGATGACTCTTAAACAATTCAGGAATGGACACTCAACCACAGAATCACAGAATCATCTGTGTTGGAAAGGACGTCTGGGATCATCAAGTCCAACCCTTAATCCATTGCCACTGTGGTTCCCAGACCATGGCACTCTTCTTAAAAACCTCCAGGGACATAGAATCCACCACCTCCCTGGGCAGCCCATTCCAATGCCTGATCACCCTCTCTGTTAAGACTTTTTTCCTAATATCTAACCTATTTTTGGGCATCCTGCAGGGCCCACAGGTATTTTTTTTCAGAGACTTGAGAAATTCGTATGCCAAGCCTGCTGGAAGTCAGAAAAATTTCCATCTTGGCTCAAATCTAGTAGCTTATCATTCTTCCTTACATAGAACCATTAAGCTGCATGTGTTTGTGTTAAGACATCGAAATCCAAATGCAGTTCTGTATTTTGCATGAACTCTGCTGCTGTTCCTAACACCGCACAAGGCTGTGAATGTAGTGGGAAGGTGCAAAAGCATTTTCCTACATAACATGCTAGTTCAGACTAGGAATATCTTGAGATACCAACTTGAGTGGCAGCATAACTAGCATAACTAACATCTTTTTTCCACAGCAGCATATATATTTCAGTAGAGATACAGCACAACCTCTGTAGATGCCATTTCAACTCTACAGAACACCAGAAGTATCCCCATGAACAATTAATCAATGAGATACAGACACTTTTGACATAAAGTTTCTTATAAACCTTATTTGTCTCGTAGAAACAGCCTCAGGAAAAAGGATGTACACATAAATTTTTATTGTAATGCTTTGTTAAAACATTTTACCAACTTGAATTTATTTTTTTCCATGGGATTGTTATTGCACACGTATTAAATGTTTTCACTTAAAAATAGACTAAACTAATAATTCTGTATTTCATAAATGTAAAGGGGTATATAAAATCTATTCCAAATTCTGAGATGTGGAAACCATATTCCTGTGATTTTTTTCATTTATTTGTTCATTTGATTTTTTTTTATTTTATTTTTTTTTTAATAATTAAAGGAAAAAAGTTGATCCTTAACTTCCATGCCATCTATAATAACAATCATCCCTTCTGCTCAGTGATTTCACACACAGCCTCAGGGTTAAACTCTATTTCACGCATTCTGTTCATTATAGTCTCTTCTCAATACAACATTGGAAAATCTGCTTTGTCACAACTGTAAGCTCCCCTTAAAAATGAATCCATTATTTGCTATGTTTCTATGTTTTTTTAAATAAATATCCAGAATAGTATTAATAAAGCAATTAAAATTTAGGAAATTTTGTATGCCATTGTAACTCACATCCTGAGATGTCAGAGATCAGACAGACTCTGTCTGACGTTAGATGACCTACATTAAACTTCATTCTTTGAAAAATAAGTGGTATGTGATTTGTTCCTTCATCATGTGTTGTCACTGTTTTAGGAAAATACAATTTTTGTGATACAGTCTGCCTTTTATAGGAATATCTGACATCATATCCTGAAGGCATAACTGACCAGCTCAGACATGTTTGCCACTGTTCAGCAAAAATGCATTTTTTTAACTTCAGACTGAAGAAATATAGCTTCATGCAAGTCAGAGGGTATCCAGCCTCAGAGGCTTATCAGACAGTGTCAATTACCTTGAAACTTATGTATTTTTAGGGCAACATATGCTCTTGGTTAAGGACTTTGTTGAGGACACTGGGAGGTTAAAAAGCAAACACTGTTTAAACACAAGGTATTCAACCCCTTTTTTAAAAATAAACATATCTAAGACTAAATAGTCTAAGGCTGGGTTTGCTGTAATTACAACCTTACAAAACCTTATCTTCTGTTAGACTACCTATAATCTGTCACTTTCACTGTAGAAGACAATATTATTCTTAGTGGTGGCACGTTATGGATTTTGGTTTGTGTGCAATAAAAGAGGAAAGAAATGTGGTTTTGATGGAGAAGTGTTCTTGTGACTCTGTACATCAGTACTGATCCTACACAAATTACAAGGAAATCCATAAATTTGAGACTTTTCAGATGAGATTTTTCTTGGGGATATTTTTCCTTTTCTGTTCGTTGATGTGGCATTCGGGGGAGATGAAATCCAACCTCAAGTCCTTCACAGCCTCTGCAGAAGGAGGGAACTAGCAAGGATTCTGAGTGAACATGGATGTGCAGTCCAACACAATGACATGCTTAGACAGGAGAGAAATAGGAGGTATAATCAGAAGTGTCAGCCCATATTCAAATCTTGAACCAAGTCAGATTTCACATACAGAAATATGTGAGGGAAATAGCAAGTGGTACACAGAAGCAGGAAGAAGAGGGAGAAGAAGGAAAAAAAAAAGGATGGGGAGCACAGAACTCTGCACTGCTAGCAATTTCTAGTCCTCTGCTATGTTCCCCACCTCATCCCAAGGATGAACAGAAGACTAACAAGAATATTTCTATTTAGCCTTTCAGTGATACAAACCTGCAACCATTCAGCCATAATACAAGCCTTTTTCACAACTGAACTGCAAAGCTGGTCCAAGATCTGATGAGGTACAGAAGTTTGTAGGATGCTCAGGGTACAGGAGCTGCACAGGTATTGATCAAAGAGACCTGCAAAGGATTGGGCAGGAAACCAGCCCTGCCAGATACTTGTCAACATAGTCAGTCAGTGCACTATTTATATATCTGGAACTCCCATGACAGTGATTTTTTGAGGAGCTCAGGAATAGCCAGCAGGTGATGAAGCTCATTTCTTAAGTTTACTCAGTGATATCCTTACTGGATTGTATCAGTCCAATATTAAGGTGACCTATGTGCCTTTTGTATTCTCTGAACTCAAAACACCATAAATAATGAAATTCTGAAACACATAGCCAAGGAAATACCTCTGGCACTTGACTTTTAGAGTAAGGGTCTGGTCATTGCAGCCTGTTTGGGTGAGGGGAAGGACAGAGATTTATTTGACCTACTGATTGGTACACTGTGGTCACAAAAATCCAGAGTGACTGGTATTTGTTCCACAGCTTGATGACAGGGAGTAAATTCTCTAGATACCATGAACGTTGGCCAACAGGCTGCTGGCAGCTGTTGGCTAAGCAGCTCTGCAGCTCTGCAGTGTTTAGCTTCCAACCTGCAAAGTGCTATGGACATTCCTGTCTGAAGCCCCCTGCCTCAAGGCCAATGGAACTACTTTTGCAAGGACAGTGTTCTGCTGCACTGCAGAGCCAGCATGATTGTTTCCTAGCTAATTTATAATTAATCTTAATATCTCTGTTGTTTTCCTGAGGGGGAAAAAGGTAGGTAAAAAGCCTCATGCCTAATGTCTTTGCTGTTATATTTTTCCAGGGAGATATATTAATATGTATTAGGAAATCTCTTGCACTGGCTGCTATAGCTATGGGTCTGTCATGGTGTCCATAATGTTAGGACTTTTTCTAAACCATGACAATTCACTTCAGGCTGCAATTTGGCATAGCAAGGTACTAAGCTAAGAACAAATTTATGAGCAAAAACCTACAAATGACCAATTTCCCTGCTTTTGATTTACTTTTCTGAAGTAGAAAAGTAATATTCATATGTGTGTGAGTTCCTACATATTTACTGCTGCATTTTTGCAATTCATTCATTCAAATTTTGGTAGCGTATAATTCCATAATGGAGTCTAAATTACTTTTCTAGTTGAGCTTCATTAATTCTTTTATTTCCAAGAACTGCAAGGACTTACAAATAGAAGGTATCTTATTTCTATATGGCCATTGTCAACATTTCCTTCAACATTCCTTCTAAAGCTCCGGAAAGAAAAGATGGTATGCAATTAGAAATAAACTCTTATAAATTATAAAGTCTTCTCTGATTAGTGGGAATTAATGTGAATTGAGAGCTTCAAGCTATTGAACAGATTGCAGTGAAAAATGTTCTTGAAGGGAACTTGGTACCTGACTGGAAAATAGACATGAAAAGTGATGAGCCTTGGATTACCTCTGTGGGAAGTTTCTCCAGTCTCTGAGCTGTGGGACATGTGTGGTTTGTTTTCACTGTTTCTCCAGACTGTTCACACAGACTTTTGAGTGTTGGTTCCCAGACTGAATCACACCTGGAGGACAGACTTCATGTTGAGGATGGAGTCCTAGGGATGCTGGCTTGTCTGTGTGAGCATCCCTGCGTTGTGGGCTTCCCGCAGTACTAGGGGAGCAGTCCAGGGCTTGGCACAGGTGAGAGTGTAGGACTTAAGGTTTAGGTAAGCCCAACATCTGGACCAATGGGACTAGAATATTCCTTCCCTTCAGAAACCAAAGTAAAGTACTGCATTGAGCACACAAATTTTCACTCCAGACCTGAGTGGGAACAACTCTTTCATCACATTTTGCTGTTCCTCCAGGTTCAGTTTCTGTGAGATATTTGTGTTGCAGCACTAGACTCTGGTTCAGCTCACAGGTCACTAGAGAACCATGAAGTCAGCTGCTGACACTGCTCCCCCACTGGTTATTTTGGCAGAGATTTTGTGAAAGTCAAGGGAACAGCGGGATTTCTTGGTATTTGCTGTACTTGCTGCCCTGTTGCAGTAGTTCTTGGACTCCATGTGTCACTGGGCAACAGAAAGTCTGTATATAACCACAGCAATTTGTTTTAAAAATAAGTAGATGGAAGAGGATTGATGAGACAGTAGAAAATATTTCCTGAAAACACACCATTGAAGTAAACATTTCTCAGATGTTTTTAGCTTCTTTTGTTAATGAGGTTTCTGTCTGGTATTAATGTGCTCTCCTCAGCCTGGAGCTGGCCCTGGAAAAGCTGTCGTTCAGACAGGCCACATGTGAGATTAAAGAAAGTTATTACTGCCTTGCACTGCAGTTCCTAGGAAAAAACACTGCAAGGAAATCAAGAGGACCTAGAAAAACCTTGGGAAAGTACTTCCCAGAGCATTAGGCTTCTAGTGCTGTGGGTATTTTTCCTAACAACTTTGTATGGCTCATCCAAAATGATGATCCTAAATTCTGCAGGACATTTTTGTTTTGTTTTTCTCTTACTGGCAGCACGCATAACTATGACTTGACATTGGCAGATGAGGAGCTTGATGGGTCCTTAGACCTGCTACATGATTCACAGGTGCTGCTGGCTCTGGCTTGATTGAGCTGGTGGCAGCTTCTTTCCCTCCATGGGTGCACGGGACAAGCTGCAGCTTAGGGTGTAAGGACCTGAGCCCCTGGCCCATCAGCTTCTCCTCAGAGATGCCTCCTCCTTGCTCTGACTCCACACAGGATGGCAGGCAGCTCAGCCTGGAACATGAAGAGCTGAGCTTCAGGCTTGCCAGGAGCTGAATGCTGCATGGATAGATGAGAGTTGGGGTCCCATCATGCCTAGTGCTTCCATGTTTCTGCTCCACCACCAGACCTACACATCCCTACCAAGGAGAGCCCTTCTTCTTTCCAGATCACTTTTCTCTCTAACAGGGCTGTCCAGCTAGGTCTTAGCCAGCCCTCCTGGTGACACACTGAACATCTCACTCCACATCACTAATCACTGCTGGTGTAATTTCCCTTTGCTAGGCAACTGAGTGAATGGGATTAATGAGAGGTGCTGCCCGAAGGGAAAAAAATCACCTTGAGTTATTCAGTTATACTAATTTTTCTTCTTGTAGTTTTCTCTTTTATAATTATTTTTTTTGGTTTTTTTGTTTGTTTGTTTGTTTTTCTTGCATGCTTCTTCTGTCAATTAACTAAGACAAATAATATTCCATTCCAGTTGTTTACTTTTGCAATCATTTTTTCCCCCCCTTTTTTTGGTTTAAGAAAGAAAACATAAAAGAATATTGAATTCCCAAAACTCTGTGACAGAATCATAAAATCACAGAATCACAGAATCATCTGGGTTGGAAAGGACCTCTGAGATCATCTGAGACCTTAATCCACTGCCACTGTGGTTCCCAGACCCTGGCACTAAGTACCACATTCAGTCTCCTCTTAAAAACCTCCAGGGACAGAGAATCCCCCACCTCCCTGGGCAGCCCATTCCAATGCCTCATCACCCTCTCTGTAAAGAATTTTTTTCCTAATATCCAACCTAAACCTCCCTTGACAGAGCTTAAGTCCATGCCCTCTTGTCTTACTGATAGCTGCCTGGGAGAAGAGCCTGACCTCCCCCCGGCTCCGACCTCCTTTCAGGGAGTTCAGTTTCCCTTCCCTGGACCTGTTGGCCACTCTGTTCCTGATCCAGGCCAGGATGCCATTGGCCTTCTTGGCTACCTGGACACACTGCTGGCTCATGCTCAACTTCCTGTCAATCCAGACTCCCACGTCCCTCTCTGTCTGGCTGCTCTCCAACCACTCTGTCCCCAGCTTGGAGCTCCCCATGGGGTTGCTGTGGCCAAAGTGCAGGACCCGGCACTTGGCCGTGTTGAACCTCATCCCATTGGAATCAGCCCAACTCTCCAGCCTGTCCAGGTCCCTCTGCAGAGCCTTCCTGCCTTCCAGCTGATCCACACTCTCCCTAACTTAGTGTCGTCTGCGAATTTTCAAATTGTGTATTCAGTCCCCCCATCTACTTCATCAATGAAGATATTAAACAGAACTGGGCCCAGCACTGATCCCTGGGGACACCACTCATGAGCAGACGCCAATTGGATCTTCTGCAGTTAACAGCAAATAATTAAGGTGAAGAGAGTACAAAATGCAATTTATACATAATTAAAAGAAGTTATAGGCGAACGCATTTGCATTAAAATATATAATATAGATATATGCAAATTATAATTTTAATTATGCAGGTGTGAGAGGTAAACTGCAAATGCCCCTGCTGATATCAGATAACACATTACTTTTTTAATTGTGCCTATTTATTTTACAATATGTGTGTCTCTGTGTGTTTGGATTTTTCACAGTGCTCAGCAATACATTACTATCTACAGAAACACACATGCATTTATCTTTTGTTTTCTGGTATATTAATTGTTTTACTACATGATGCATTTCATTAGTACATATGGAACAGTGCTTGTGTTTCAATTTTCTTATACTTTTAAATGTCTTTTCTGATTCCAGCTTCTGCCTTCTTTGAAGCAGAAAGCTAGTCTCCAGAGGATACTTGCTTAAAACAGATTAATGTACAGCAAGAGGAACAAAGCTATTTAATAAATTAATCATAAAAAGATGTTTAATAGTCAGATGATATTAAACAATATGTTTGATTTGGGACATTATTTCTCTGAGATTGTCACATTTTTTCATTAAATATTTAAGTCCTTCTAGAAGAGCCAAAAGATCAAGGTCAGATTTAAAACACTTTCAGACAAGATGCAAATACTGTTTCACCTTTTTGTACACCCAGCTTCTTTCAGCTAGTGGATTCACTTTCTTCCTCTTCTCCACTGGTTTTTAATAAGATTTACATTAAAAGACATCCATTAAGGGACAATCCATAAGCATGTTAAGGAAAGTAATGTTACATATCTCATACACTGAAATTAGATATGTGGGAACTGTTTTACCTCATAAACTGATGACTTGCACTAGCAGCTTTGAGCTTGGCCAGCAACTGGAAACTGCATTTCACATTGCATATTCAAGGATGCCAAAAACTACCTGCTGTGAGATTTTTATTATTAGAAATAGCAAAAAACTCTACTCAAAACTCTACTCAAAAAACTCTCTACTCAAAAAGTATGACCACTGATGTATTTTATAGAGAGTGTGCACCTTGAAAACCTATAGAGACCAATATGCTTCAATGCTATCTATAATTTTATAATTTTCAATCACAGTATGGCCCATTCCTCTGTGACCGAATATCAACACTCCATGCTGTTTCTTAAAGTAACAACACAGAACCTTGAAAAGCTTTACTTTAAAATAGATCAGAGAGGTGTGATCACTTAAATTCCCAGGCAGTGCATCAGGGGTGGCAGGATCAGGATGCAGTATCAGGAGGATCAAGCTGTTCTGCTCAGTGTGTCTTTTCATCAGTTCCTCCTGGTCTCTAGACAACTGATGGTAAAGACAGTATCAGAAAGGTGCGTAAATATTACTGCATTCACAAACTGGTTTAAAATGCTCAGTTAAGGGGATATTTGGGCCCTTTACTTTGTTTGGCATTATTTTTTACCTGCCTTCCAACCCACCACCACCATTTCTGTAGCACTATTGTTGCCTCTTTTTTCTTCTGTTTCACCTTTTCCCAGTGTTTTTATACTCCAGTTTTCTTGCAATCCAAGTTCCCTTGTCTGCTGGGTCATTTGATTTTCACTCTCCCTTTTTTTTTTTTTTTTAAGAAGTTTTTTCCTTCTTAAAAACATCACCTCTCTGAAATTGAATGTGATTATATCTATATTTTATGATATATTGATGTATTGACATATTTACAGTAATGTATAGGTGTCTCCTGGTCGAGAAGAATGTCATGTAACCTTTAGATCATTTGGTATAGCAAATTTATGAGAAATCTTTTCTGAACTCCATGAAGGAATTAGTTTTTAGTCACTTCAGGGCAATACGTTGTGAATTAAAACACTGTTATATACTGGATGCATGGGCCACTAGGCACTTCTCATCTCCCAAAACACAGGTTGGGGAGGAGGAGTGTCATTTATTCTTTTTTCTTTCTTTTTTAAACCAAATGGGAATATAGCCAGTCTTGCTAGTTATTTTTCATTTTGTGTTACTCTATTGGGCCATCTTACACACCCATCACTGTTTCCAAATGCTGTTAAATTTCAAATTGGAATGAAGGGCAGTTGTGGATAAAGTGTAAAATAAGTTCCCTGGCAGAATAGTTAACATCTGTTAAAATCAAAAGTATTATGAAGTGCATATACACATTTATCAACTATGAGATTTGGAACCTGGCTTTAGTCAAGCTGGGCAGGCCACACTTGCATGACTGCAGTTCTTCACCCCCACCTCTGGAATGGCTCATAGAGCAAAAAGCAGGATAAAGCACGTGGCAATGAAAGAGATACAGGGACCAGGAGATAAAAGATCTTTGCAAAAGCCAGAGATAGTACAGCAACTTGATGCTTCCTGAGAAAGTAGAAAATGCAGCAGAATCTCAATGAGGTAAGGGTGTGTAGATGCCTAAGCAGCTATAAAGCTGAAATAAACAAGTGCTAAATGAAGAATTTTTTTTCCTTTGCTGAGGTTTTATCACATAAATTCCAGGGGGACAAATTAAAAAAAAAGGGCTTTTTTTGCAGAATTCTTTATCAGACCAGGTGAGATGCTGAATATTTTCACATATTTTTCTCCAACTAGTGCTGTGTTTGCCCATCTCACCAGGTCTTTCTGTTTTCCTTCCATTGCATCCAGGACTTGCTGTGGGTCAAGCAAGGACTGTGGGTCTATTGTGGGACCAGCACAGTGGTCACTGCAGCACCCAGCACCAGAGAGGGTAAGACAGGTGAAAGGATGCTGCAAATGCAACTGGGGAGACAGAAAATGAGATAAATATTCCTGAATTTGTCTTTTAGAAACCTTTGATATTTCTGTCCTCAGTTATAGCAACCAAGTCCAAAGCTGCATCAAGGTTCTCTGTTGCTAAGTAGATCAGGTGGGAAACCTGCAGGCATGTTCTCCAGCACCGTTTCTCAGCAGTTAGAGCATACAATGCTATGTAACATAGATCCTTAAGTATATATCACTGTGTGCATTTAATTATACTGTGTAAGTAATATACACCCTAAATTATACATTACTATGCACAGTAATGTATGGATAGTGTCTGCTGTGGAGTCAGGACTATGAAGAGAGAATATGGCTCGGGGGACAGTAGACATCTCAGATCCATATACTGTACAGGTAGCTGCTAACAGGATCCACATAGTTTGTCATCCCAGACTTGGGATACTGCTTTGTTCTTGCAGCAATTCCAATGGAAGTGGCTGCAAAAACCCTCTTTAAAATGTGAGTGTGGCATTACACACGTTGTCTGAAAGACTGAATCAACGCAGACTTTAATTATAGTGCAGGCATCTAACAGGGACCTTGTTGCAGGCAGTTTCTGGGTTTTATCCCAGTTCTGTAGATAATTTTCCTTTTTATTCTCAGGTGTCTGCACAGATCTCCTTATTTGCAACAGGAATGACTTCAAGCCTGGTAACTTAAACATGTCATGCGAATGCCCAGTTTACCTGGCTTCCTGGGTATGCAGAAAAGAGAAGTATTTATCATCTCTGCTTGTGGCCTGATAAGCAAAATAAACTTCACTATCCTTTGGGGTTTAGGCAAGTTATCACCTACAGCTTTCTGGGCTTAAGTGTTCTCCAAAGAACAAATCAAATCCTGGCCATGCCAGAGCACAGCCTGAGGTGAGGCACTCATTTCTGTATTAGAAACTTGCATGAGGTCAGACTCAGCTCTGATTTTGAAGACACAGACAGGCAAAACTAATGAGCCATAGAGACTGCTGCAGTCTCAAACAAATGGAGCAGAAGCCCAGCTGCAATGTGGCAATGCCACTGACAAAGTCAAGCATTTCCTTTCTCCTTGCAAAAGCGAAAGACTGTGAGTAACTGCTCTGACCATGGAGGTTTGCAGTTTCGTGGTCACCTCTCCAGTTTCTCTTGCCACAGCAACATTTGAAGGATCATGGACTTCTTCCCTTTTCTGTTCTCAACCATTTTACTCCCTCAGCCAGAACCCTGCTGAATTATTGACATTGTCTGAATGGTAGCACTTCTTCCACCATAGAGAACCACAAGTCCCTGTCTCTTCTCCCTTATATTGGTGTTTCTCATGGGCACTTCCAGCACTTACTCCAGAGTAGACACAAGGTAATGGAGTGGAAATTGCATTAGAAATTCTCTTAATAGGAACCAATCAGATACATCACCAGGTTAGTGAATCTTGTACCTTCTGGGAGAAATATTACACAGGGAGTGATGAGATTATGAAAGATTCACCTGAAATTTGCAAACATTCCTCAGCAGGCTGGACTAGGGTCCTGGTTAAGGACCTGAAGGAAAGGGCTTTAAGAAGGTTGGATTAATACTGGCTAGCCTACTGGACTTCTTGTTGATATAGAACTTTAATTCACTTTTGTAATACCTTTTGGTGGTTTTTTGGGGGGGATGGAGCTGAGCTTTTCTAAAAACTCAAACTATCTGTGCAGCATTCAAATTCCTTCTCTCCCTAACCTGTAACTCTGTAATTCTTTTTGAAAAGAATCAAGTTTAAGTGCAGGCTGAGGCAGCAAATATTGATGTTAAACCAGAAAGTTTCTATTTTTAGTGAGCTGACTGTATTTTAGAGCATTTTGCCCTGCTCAACAGACACTGGTCTTGTTAGGTTGCATTCTCAGGAGTTTTCTGCCACTCTAGGGCTGAGCTGGCTGCAAATTCCCTCCCACTCTTTGTTGGTTTCAAAACACAAAAAACTGCATTTAGACTTCCTACACAAGGAATTGCATGTTGCAGATGTACATTTGCAGGGAGGTAAATGATGCAGATTCTTCCTGTTTAACTCACTTGATTTCTCAGCCTTTCAGCTATCACAGATTTTGGATGCCTCCTGTATGGTGAGTTTCATAAGGGGTGCAGGGAATAAAGACCTTGCTAATTCTGAAGCCAACAGAACTGGAAATGTTTTCTTGGAAAAGTGCAAAGAGAAGACTGTGATTTCACTGCTGAAGCCTCTGGTGCAGGGACCTCTGGGCTGACTCTTCTCACTGGCAGCCTGACATAACCTGTGAGGTTATGACTCCAGGGGGACCTCTCTGTCTGAGAGTTTCAGAGCTCTGCTGGAAGATAAACAAGGATAAGGACTGACTTTTTACACCATAGTAAACAGTATTTCTCAAGTAAATCCCTTCTGCTTTACCTCGGGGCCCTTTTGTATAACTATTGTGGCATGAAAAAATCCACGTCTTACATGATCCGGCAAGGGCAGTTGACCTCTCCTAGAGAAGGAATGAAAGTCAGGAGAACTTGGTCTTACATAATATCAGGCATCACAGATGCTTTGTCCCACAAGATCCTATTCTCTACAGGAAAGGAGAATAAGTGCTAAAGTTTTCCTTTGGACAGACTAATTAAAATAGGTTTTGGCATATTGTACTTGTTTGTTACATTTAATTTTCTGGCACGGTATGATTAAAATAAGAGCAAAATGATGGAAGGTTATCATGCCTCCCCAGCATCCCTAGGTTTTGACTTTCAGTATTGCAGTGTAATCAGCCCTTTCCTAAAATGAGAGATAATTGCGTGTTATTTTTCAGAATAATCTGTTGTTTAGAACACCTGCAATGTGAGCTGACTCTGGGTATGGATGAGACAGGGTGGGAGGACAATTCATCTGCAATCACTTTTTAAAATTATCATAAATCAGTTATGTGGAGAGCCGAGCTTCTTACATGAGTGGTGCTAGCCTCTAAACATAACAGAAATGGCTCAGGAGCTAACACTATTGTTGATTTTGAAAGAATCACAAAAATTTCATAATCTAATCCCCCCAGTAAAACTGATAGCTAGGCAGGAAAATTGCAGTAAGGAATCCTTGAGCTGTAAGCATTTAGTTGTTTACAGAGGGAATGAATGTGAATGGGAGCTCAATGTCTCTGTTGATAAAATGAGAAAAATATATGGAAGCCCTTGAGTCTTATGAATTCCAGGAAAAGAAGTAGTCCAAAATAACGTTCCCAGAAGAATGCAATCGGGGTCACCAAACCTGACAAGTTTTTTCATTTAAGAATTTGAGTGGAAGTCGTAGACCATGAGGCACAGAGATAGATGAGGTGGCACTATGTGAAGGGTTTGTGTTTGTTTGGTTTTTTTTTCTTTTTCATTTTCCTGAGATTATACAAAAGATTTGGAACAAGGGCCAGAGTAGACCTCAAATGCTCAGAGGTTTCTGGAAGCTGCTTCAGAACATGGGGAGAACCATGATGGAGCTGCTATCTGTGGGAGTGGGAAGGGGCATTTACAACAGGGCAAATAAACTGGGAATAAAACCAGATACAAACCTTTGATTCAGATGTATCTTAGAAACAGTCATGCAGGGAGGAATGAAAAGTAACAGTAAGAAAACACCCACATACATTTGCACCCCACAGGTGTGGAGCTTTCCTTGGCCTGTCCAGTGGCCAAATGGTTGTAACACAGCACCTCTTCCTCCTGTGACATTTTGCTGGCCTTGGGCCTTGTGTTACAAAGGTAGTGATGCTTTTTTCATTATTTTGTTCTATGTGCAAAAAAGAGTTTTTAAGCAATTCTTGTTTTATTTGCTGTCTGAGCATCTCAGTTGTGTTCATCAACCTGAAACAAAGAAGCTGATAGTTTTTTATTTTTCAGTTAATTTTTTTTCTTTCTCTCTCCTAGGTGGGATGATGACACTGAAAGCCAAGAATTTTTAGGGACAGTGTTTTGGCAATGTTATCTTCTTTTTTTGGGGTAATTAAATATCCTGAGAGTGGGACAGCATGAAGAATTTTAGGTAGATGGACCTCAATCTAGGAACCTGAAAAAGAAAAAAAAAAAAATTTACTTTTTTAAAGAAAAGAAAATGTGTTCTCCATTTAAAAAAGCAGTTTATCAGATATGATGATTCCCAAGCTCTTTAACTTAAGTGAAAAAAGACACTCCTTACAGTAAATGCAGCTATGGTGACAAGAGTAACAAACTAAAGTAACTTAGCTGTAAATGTAGATTGTTCAGATCTATGATCAGTTCTTTTTAAAATAATAATTCATTAACAATCAGAGAAATTTTGAGTAATTTCTACTTGTTTTCATCCTGTTTGTTATCCTGGACAGACATAAGAGCTGCTAGCTATCATGCTTTTCCAGGATCAAATCTTACTAATAATGCTCAAAGGAACATTCAAAATCATCTTTGAATTTAGTATCTCTATATTGCAAAAAGAAATCACAATATTTCCGTGTGAGAAGCCTTCAGATTGCATTTTACAACTGAAAACATTGTAAATTACACCAAGAAGATAAATACTGGCCTACTGGCCCAGATTAATTTCAGTGTATTTTTTTAGGATGTTTAAAAAGCTTCCAAGAAATAATGAAAATCTTTGAAGAAACTCTAAACTCTCAGTAGCCCTATTGTACAAACTCTCTCTCCCTTTCCACTCAAGCGAGATCTTCCTCTTCTTTCATCTGATGTTCTCCCACTCACCCACATCTTAAGCAAAGGAAAATTTTGGCTGATCAAGGGTCATCAGATTTTGTCCCAGCAGAATTAAAATTGCCTTTCATAAAGCATTAGAGTGTGTTCATATTTTGCTTGTTGTTTTAGCAATTTCAGAGTGATTTTCCAGAAAATATTTCTTCTATATCCTTGTATGAAG
Organism: Heliangelus exortis; assembly: GCF_036169615.1. Taxonomy (NCBI): domain Eukaryota; kingdom Metazoa; phylum Chordata; class Aves; order Apodiformes; family Trochilidae; genus Heliangelus; species Heliangelus exortis. The sequence goes on along the minus strand of NC_092454.1, from coordinate 65,917,674 downwards.
AAATATCTGTAAAGGAAATGGATATTTTAAAAAGGGCTTTTTCTCTCTTATTATGGAAATACACTTAAGACTTTTTAGTCCTCTCTTTTTAAGAACCAAATTTTGGCAATAGTCAGACAGAGAACAGCACAAATGTCAATGGAGAAGAATGAGATGTCTGCAAGTATCATGTTCAGTTTACTGAGAATTCTGCATCCCTGAAAAATCAGGTTATATTTTTTTGTTTAAATACCTGCCAGAACTGTTAATTTCTGTATTCGTTTCTGTATGCATATGTGTACATATAATAAATGTGATTTAGCTCCATTGCTGACCACCATAATAAATGTGTGTTCTTGACTGACCAAGCTCATGCAGCCCTCAGTCAGATCTAACACCCCCCTTCTTTTTGTCCTCTCCAGAAGTTTTGTCCACTGGGAGAAGCCATCACCATTTCCTATCTAGGCAAGTCTTCAAGTTGTTTTTTTGATAAAAGCCTGACTCTCCTGCTGGTGCAGAAGTTTCTCTTTTACCCACTCCCTCATAATCCACTGCCTGTAAAACAGTTTTCCTGTTTCAGGTCTGCAAACTTTTTGAAGCTACTTGGGTGACACAGTTACTTGATAATTTTTGCATTTTTTTTTCTCACCCCAGTTTCTAGAGCCTTTCCAGGTGATACTTTTTCCTCCAAGTCTCAATACTCATTTGAGTTTCCAGACTGAACAAGGAGGGTCAGGCAGGAGGTTCATCAGCCACTCACACTGAGCACTTTTGAATTCCGGTCAGCTCAGAAGAAGTTCCTCTGTGAAATTCATGAACCAAAGACTTCTTCTTTATAGGTCTCCTACATTAAAAACGTAAACTTGAGGATTATAGTTTTTCCATTTCACATTTATGTATTCATAAATACAAGCAGTTTCTGTTAGTTGCTGTTGGATCCAATGTTCCAACAGATATGAAGCTGCTGCTGCTCCTGTATCTGCAACCAACAATGAGGCTGAAGGTGCACTCCCAACAATTTGATTAATATCTTGTATGTTAAAAAAAATCCTGTGCTGATTTAAAACATGGATAATATGTGTTATATAAATTCATTCTACTCTTCTGTGAGTTCAAAAGAATGCAGAGGAAGAATAGAAAGACAGTGTGAGTTGACAATGAGACCATGAAGAAGAATAAGGCACAGTGGCCTAAGGCAGATGACATATATATATAAAAATTAATTTTAGAAGTTTACATAGTTACTGAGGACCATAGTATATTTGGTCTAAAGAGGATTTTAAAAGCATCTTCCTTGAATAATGAGATATTTCTGCAACCAGCTTGTTGTCAGTTTTCTCTGCATAACAACCCTTCACTCCTGCATAAGGTGCTTCTGAGCAGTGTTCACACCAGTGTGAAATTCAGGAAATGAGCAGTTCCTGCAGATTTAATATCATCCATTTTTCTGTGTGGTGTAAAAACAGTTGTTTCATTTATACATACATGAATACTAATAAGTTTTATTAGATACCTGATTATGTTCCTAGTAAGATCAAAGCCCAGGATTTTATAGACAAAATGAAATTAACTTTCATGGCAATTCAAATAGATTAGACAGGCTGCATTTCTTCCTTGGGCATTTGCAAGTACTCTGTTCAGATAAGTATTTCTTTTTTTCTTCCACAGCCAAACCCTAAGTGTTGTGACAGTTCAGACTGAGCTCCATGAGCCATAGAAAAGCCAATGGAAAGATTGCCATTATTTTAATTTTTTTTTTCTGCTCTCATCCAGCAAAAATCAACTGGGGAAACAGCCTGTTGTTAAAAGACTGAAAAAGACTGTCGTTAAAAATTTTACATGTGTTTTCTCACTAAATATTTTATTCCGTATACAGAGGCAGGGTTCTTTGGAGGAATAATTCCTAACACTATAAATATGGATTCCTGTTTTCATTTTCCCCAAATAAAAAAAATGAGAGAAAAAGCATCTTTCAGTGTATAATGCTTCCTCAAGAAAGAGCAATGGTTGTGCACTTGAAAAGGATATACTAATCAGTTCTCAAGTCTTGCAGTTGTTAGAAATGGCCAAATATTGAAAAGTCATTTGATGATCAAGATGATTTCTTTATGGCAGAATGAAACAACAAGTTTTAAGGTAGTGTTTTAGATGATTTTAGTTACTACTAGTACATATTTTGTTTTCAGGTGTGTTCACCATGAGGAGTTCACAGTTAGCACTAGAAATACACTGTGCTTGTGAATGAGGGAGCTGAAATGGGAACATGAATAAAGAGTCACCTTATGTTGTGACATAAATTGTCTTTTAATATCTTCCTTTTGCATGCAATAAATAGCATTTTTTGTGTGAAAATAAATGTGATGGGAATTCCAGAAGTTTCAAAAAAGTAAGGCTTGTAGAAAAACTTCATTTTACCCCTGGTGGCAAGCTACACCACATTGTAGGCCAAACTGTGTATTAGATCATCTAAAAGCAAAAGGGAAAGAAAAGCTAATTACATTTTTTTTTTTCCTTTTATGCACCTCTAGAAGTTGTATGTGAGTAAAAGAGTGTCCAGGAAGAGAAAAAAAAAAATCATGCCTGTGGTTAAAATAAGCATAAAAAGCAGATAAAAATCATAATTGAAAAAGCATTTCTCCCTTGCCCTGTAATAATTTACATGAAAGCCATGACGATCACTACCAGTAAATTGGTTTCCACTAAAAATGGAGAGAGAGGTTCCTGCCTTGCTGCTCCTACAAAAGTATGGTTTGGCCAAAGTTTGCCTCAGGAGGAGCCGCAGGGACAGGAGAACCAGCAGCTGAGGAGGGGTTCAGGAAAAAGGGACATACACTCTCAGGACTGCTGTATATCCCTGATGTCCTTTTGGAGGGTCCTACCTCCAGGTTCATATTCATATTCTCTTGTTTTTCCTACCAGTGACTTCAGTTTTGACACCACCAAGATGTATAAGGCAGCAATCTAAAGAGAAAAAAATGGATTGATTATTTTTTGAACTTCTTTTGTATGCTAGTTTTGTCACATGCCCAGAAAACTTCAGAGGAGGGAACAACTCCTGGGCAGGAGAAAGGAACAAGCACAACCAGACTTGGAAGGAGATCAGACTCAATCAGATTAGTCAATTTGCTGAGAAAAAGGAACTACATGGCAAGACAGGGTGGTAGAATCAGTGAGTAAGATGACAAAAAGATCAACTCAAACAAAGAGGAGCCCTGTGAGAGCTGTGGAGGAGGGTAACACTGGGAGCAATGGAACCATCAGCTGCTGCTCCCGAGATCCCTGGATCCTGAGATCCTCCCAAGATGGATGGCACAAGTGTACATGCAGTGTGCTCATAAACTCACCTGTGCTGGGCTTCCATATCAAATGAACCCTTTCTAATGACACAAAGTTTCCTGCCTGATGCCACTGTTGGAGTTAACTCCACCTACACCTCCATTCAGAAAACAGAAAAAAATAATTCTCTTTAATAAAATTTTTCACTTCCTTTCATTTCCTGTAACTTCCTTTTCAGCCACCCACAATCTGGTCTTAAAGGAAATTCTTTAGTACCTGTGATTGCCACATAAAGTAGTGGAAATCTGATGCCTGAAACATAATATTAAATCCCAGGCAACATTGATTTTAGGGGAGAGATCCCTCTGGTACTGTACAGGTCAACTGCAACCTGGTTGTTCTCTTTGCTCTTAATTCTTATCCAGACTATTCCCTTGTTGTTCCCAAAACTCCAATCAGACATAGAGATCCAGTGAATGTATAACCATGAACTGAAACAGCAATTTGCTTTTCCAACTTTTTTACATTTACAGGTGAGGGTGTTTTTGTGATGAATTCTGGCCCAATTGACAAGAATGACTTGAAAGGATTCCTGCAGCCTGCTGGGAGGCAGGTCAGTTGTGTCTGGATGGGCAGGAGAGGCAGCTGTGGTCTCATATTTGAGTCTCCCCTGGAGAATTCCCACTTTTCCCAGAGCTGGGTGTCTGGGAGGGGAATGGAAGGATCTCATTGACTGAAATGAGCATTTCCCAAGCTTTGCTTCTGTGCCCTTGGACTGGGGACTGCGAACTCTGTGGCTCAGAAGTGGACACCTGTTCTCAGAAGGTCATCACTGCTTTTCTGTACTGGAGTGGAGCAGACATGGATGTGTGATAATCCCTGCCCAGCTGACCCAAATAATACTCCTGTATGTCCCATGGGTGGATGCTCTTCAGTTTCTTCTCTTCCCATGCCACAAGTGCAGAGATCAAACTTTACCTTTGCAGACCACGAGAGTGCACAACAAATGCTCAATGACCGATGCAAAATCCCACTATTTAAAAAAAAAAAAAAAAATCAGTCATTTTGAGATTCTTAAATAGAGGCTTTTTTTTCAACAAATACTCAGGCACCGAGATATGTAAAATAATCATGCATTTTTTTAAAATGTAAGCTGAAATACATTTGCAGATGTTGTCACATCATAAATGAGTGAAGTTAAACACTCGATTTAGTTAAGCAGTAGAAAGACGCATGGAGGGAGAAAGGTGACAGCTTTCATCTCTCCATGCAATGGAGACATAAGGCTCAGCAGCCCTACACACAGGAGATTGTTGTCTGAAACAAGGTGGCATGCATTTTCTCCCACTGAAGCAGGACTCCAGTGTGTAACCAGTCTCATTACTGTACTTAATGCTATGTGCAAACAAAGCCCTGCAGAGGAACAGGCAAGCCCTGAGATCCTGAAATAACTGCATCACATGAAATCAATGCAGAACAGTATTGACTCAAATTGATTCTTGAACATAATGGCTTTAAAGTGATGCAGTGTGTCACCAGGCCCTGCTTTAGTGAAGTCCCCTAGAGCCTTCCCAATTAATCTAACTTCATTTAAAATTTCATTTTACTTCATTTGATAAATAAATCAAACTCGTTAAAATTCTTACAGTCAGTGTATGAACAGTGGGCTGGTTTTGAGCTTGAAAAACGTCACTGTGAGACCTTTTTTTGATAGTACCTTTCTGAATGCTGCTAAGAAAATGTAGATTTGTAGCTTTTGGGAAGAACTTAGTGTCTTTGTTAATATTTTCACAAATTTCTGTAGATGGCCAGAAGCAGTTGAAGCTTGGAATACAAGAGCCATGCACTGTAACACATGGTAGATTTATAATAATCACTCAGATATTTTTTAAGCTCAGCATTTGTTTATTCAGTTTTTTAAATTTACGTATTGCTTGGCATAAGGATATTATGGAATTCATATCAAAGCATAAATCAGTTCATTATCATGTTTTCCATGGCAGAAAGATAATCTATCTTTTTTGGAGGAAAAATGAAGTTCAACAAAAAGTACTTTTCTTCACAGAGTACATCCATGTATAGTTTACTTTATCCCTCAATGGCAAGTAACTTCTAACACTATTTTATTTTATATTTCCTTGGACTCGTGGCTAGGCTCTATAGCATACAAAAATGTAAGATACAGACTATATAGCATAACCCATCTATTTATATTTTTAATTGATGGCTGAGAATTGTGTCTGGGTAATTTGGAAAGTGTACTGTGAAACCCCCCCTCTGAATAAAGACAAATTGAGTTGAACAAAACAGTTTAAGTCTGAGACAAAAATACCTCAAGGTATTTTTAAATGTCAGTTGCTTTAACTTGGCACAAACTTGCCTTCACAGCCTTGTCATATGTTAGGTAAGAGACTTCTCCTTTATTGTGTTCTGGGTGAAAGCGTAGAGTTTCACAGACATTTCTCTTTCAAACTAAAAAAAAAAAAAGCTTCCTTCTTTCACAGCTGCATTCTTCTAAAAGCTGCCATGGTACTGGCATTTAAGCAGAAAAGTTACCTTTGAGGAGCAAATAAGAGACTCTTCCACTTCTCATCTCCATCTCCAGTGACAGATTTGCCCAGTGCTTTTGAGATTACTACACATAATGTCTGTTTTCAGGACTTTTTGGATCCTGTCATTGTGTGACCAGGTGAAGAGGTACTCACTATTTCAGTAAGAGGTCCCTGTTGAGGTCCTCAGGAGCCGTTTGCAGAAGGAACTTAAACTGCAGGTAATCTCCAACCTCATTCCTACAGCTGAGTTACAGCTCCTACAGCTGCAGACAAGACATTTGTGTGTGTCCCAGGAAGTGATGCAGGTGGATGTGAGGAGGCAGCAGCTCTGAGGGCACTGCACCTCCACACAGCAGATCTCCAAGGGCTTTGTCAGAAAAGTCTGCAGCAGGTGAAGGGGTTTGGCAGGCTCCTGTAGGCTGGTGTGCTCTGGAGGGAAGAGAGATCACATGCCCAGAGACCTGATGGAGATATGAGTGGACTGAAATGCAGTTGGTTACTTCTCTTTCTAATGATTTCACCTGACTGTCCTGTAACAATGCATGTTTCATGAAGCTGCATGCACACAGGCTTTTGGATGTAACAACACCATATAATCAGTAACTCAGCCAGATTCAACAATGCTATGGCAGCTGTCTACCCAAGGAATTGTTAGAAAATCCTGACAATAATACTCTCCCAACATCCAAGCCAATCCCTAGTCCTTAAACTCTCATGGAGTTCAGTGCTCTCTCAGTATGCAGGTAGCAGTGAAGGAAGCTTAAAATTTTTGGAATTACAGCTTACCATGAGTCTAGGTCATCAAAAACTCTAAGTGTTGCGTAAAGGTTAAATACATGCTTACCATACTTTGCTGAAAAGGGTTCATGGTGAGGTTAAATTGGCAAAGAAAAACAGGGTGAATAGCGTCAGAGGAACTTTGCATTGTCTTCTCTTTACAAATGCACTTCTCACAGTAAAGAAAGAGTTAAAGAAATCCCTTATGAACAACTTCGTCCCTGATGAAGTTCTTAACATTGGCTTGAAGAAGCAGATGAAGCGTTTTATTCTCCCTTTCCTGAGAAAGATGTCACAGGGACAAGACCTAAGGGCTCAGTAACAGATCTCCTAGATCTCCCCTCAATTCCAAAGCATGAAAAGCGCTTGGTGATTTATTGAAAGACTACAGATGAAGGGTCATTTTTAGATAAAACAAATACTTGTCCCCCAAATACCTGAACCAACCTTAGGTACAAAATTGTAGAAAGGTTTATATTTGCCTGGGTAAAAAAGGCAAAATGGCCCTGCCTATCCATTTTGGTATTCTGTTATCATACAATTGAGAAACCAGTTTGCTAATATACTCACTGGATAGTAATCATATTCAAATGTTAATGTAAAAGGTGCCTTTTACTGTGAGCTCGAAGATCCTATTGGCTTTGTTAAAATGTAACCCAGGACACTTATTTGTGACTGACGATATTATTTGTCAGAAAGGAAAAAAGATTGAAAATATGCAAGTCTTTTTTTAGTGAGCTGTAATGTGGCTTCAGTCATTGGTGTTTTCCAAAGACAGTGGTAGTGTAATGAAAGGATGTTTTGCTTATTTGTATCCTGGACATATTGGGACATCTTACTAGATAAATTAAGACTTGTAAATTTCTTGTCTTACTTAAGTTAAGCATTTATGTTATAGCACTTTAATAATCTAAAAATCACTGAACTCCCAATCCCAGTTCTCTGCCATCCAGAGGGACCTTGAGTGGTTTGAGAAGTGGACACTTACGAACAACATAAAGTTCACAAGGCCAAGTGCAAGGTTCTGCACATGGGTCAAGGCAATATCAAGCAGGACTATAGTTTGGGAGAAGAAAGGATTGTGGGCTGAGGAGAAGGACTTGGGGGTGGTGGTGGACCAGAAGCTTAACATGAGCCATCACCATGTGCTTGCAGCCCAGAAAGCCAACTGGGTCCTGGGCTGCACCAAAGAAGCACAGACAGTGATCAAGGGACAGGATTCTCCCCTTCTGCTCTGCTCTTGTGAGACCCCACTTGGAGTACTGAGTCCAGTTCTGGAGTCCCCAGCATAAGACATAGAGCTCCTGGAGCATGGCCAGAGGACAGCAACTAAAATGCTCAGGGGGCTGGGGCTTCTCCCCTGTGAAGCCAGGCTGAGGAAGTTGGGATTGTTCAGTCCAGAGAAGAGGAGGCTCGAAGGTGACTGTATAGCAAACTTACAACATCCAAAGGGGAGCCTACAGAAAAGCTGGGATAGGGCTTGTTACATGGGTGTGTAGTGAGAGGACAAGGGAAAATGGTTACAAACTTGAAAAGGGGAGATTTAGGTTAGACATTAGGAAGAAATTCTTTCCTGTGAAGGTGATGAGACACTGAAACAGGCTGTCCAAGGAAGCTGGGGCTGCACCCTCCCTGTCAGTGTCCAAGGCCAGGTTGGATGGGGCCCTGAGCAACCCGGTGTGGTGGGAGGTGTCCCTACCCATGCAGGGGGATTGGAACTAGATGATGTTTAAGGTCCGTTTCAACTCCAACCATACTATGATTAAATTATACATTTAAAATTTAAATCCAGCTCATGGGTGAGGTGTTATATGAAAGAAAGAACTGAAAATGAAAACCAAATCCCAATATTTAAAATTAATACTTTTTTGTGAAAAGAGCAAAAACTAATTACAGATGTGTGTTGCACTTTTATTCAACACAGAATATGTTATCTGCTGTCCTCATTCACCTGCAGCAGTGGCCATCGCACAAAACTGACACGTGGTGATGACCTGCGCACATGCAGTCATGGAAGCACTGAATGCCTGTGCATAGCAGTCCCTTTCAAAATATTTGATTGGTATCAGACAGAATAAAATCATGCTTTTTTCACCCAGGTGTCTCTTTTGAGTGTGACTGAGTAAATAATTAGGCTTAGATTCCTTTAAGGTTTGGTCTTGTGCTGTGCCATCCATCACATTTTTGCAGTTCTGTTCATGAACATCTGTATTTGAGCCAATTTTCTGTGCGTCATATTTCAGTGATGAATTAAGCCAGTTATATACAGTTTGTATATTCTTTTTTCTTCTTTCTTCAATATGTGGAGGACAGAGAAATCAGAATCTGTAAACACAAGATGTTTTTAAAGGACAGTGCTACTACAACACAAAAATATTTTATTTACATCAAAACGTATAGAGGACTGAAGACTATTGTGGTGGTCCATATAATGTTTTGTACAATACCTCAAAGGGATGAGAACACTTTCATTGGAGTCCTGACCTTGAAGATTGCTCCACCTGCTGCTCCTTTGATCAGGAGGAGGAATCTGTCAAAAGACGTTTCTTTCTCAGATCTCCCATCCTATATATAAAGTTGATTTGAAGAGGGCTTTCATTATTCTACCTGTTCACATATTTTAAGCAATGAACTTGTTTGTCCTCATGAGGAGGCTAATATAATCATGACAAATGACTCAAAAATATTCCCTTTCTTTCTCACTCTTTCCAAGCAGACTCATGTAAGGAGTCCTGTTTCCAAAGCTGACCCTCACATCTTTCTCTACACCTGTAGTCAGGACTTCAGAAGATTTCATAGGAAACACAAGAAGTATCTGATATATTTTGGCCAAAGTGCTTACTATCCCCTCTGTGGTTATTTGGAATATCTGGACTAAGACAAAATAGTATTTTCTCTGTGTAATTTTCAGCAGAATTGTCTTGCTATAATTTATGTTGTGGTTTTTTTCCCCATCATACCAAGGTCTTTTGTTGTATGGTGTAATCTTACCTCAACTGAAGAATGTATTTTTTCATTAATAGTCTTCTGAACAGTTTCAAAATCTCAAAGAAGATGAGGTATTACTTGTTGAGTACTAATAACACTTACTGCTAACTTGTAGAAATGAGGTCAGTTCCTGAATACTTGAGGCATGTAATGTATTTGAAAACTTTTTGACTCTGTGTTTCACTTTCCTTTTTCTATTTTCTCTTTCCATCTAAAGCTGAGGTATATATCACGAGTCTGGAGCTCTTGTGAGGACAGAAAGCAGGAAGTGTTACTATTTATTCTTCTCCTCATCTCTGCACATCTTTAGGTACTATGATTTCTTTCTTTTTTTTTTTTTTTTTTTTTTTGGGGGGGGAGAAGATTGTATTACATCTTCACTTGTTCCCATAACTTTTTGTTTTCACAAATACAGTGTGAATAAGTATGTACATACCTATACATACAAATATACATATAAGCTAGGTCCTCAAGTAACATGGCTATATATGAAAACCCCATGTCAGTACTTTAAGGAAAACTTAAAAAAAAACTTGAAAGCATAAAAATTGTGAGGAAACTCAAAATGAGTCAGTACTGTGATTTGTACATTTCTATTAAACATTTGCTGGACAGAGTGGATACATGGAGGAGAGTTGCTGAAATGTGCAGGAAATTTGAAGCCATTTCTTGAGAAACAAGAAAAAGAATGAAGAGCCTTTTGTCCAGTGGCTCACCAAAGCTATGCAGATGAACTTTTTCTCCAAGAGTGAAGGGGTATTTGTATCTTTTTTTTTTTTTTCTGCAGCAAGTTTCGAGAAGGCTTGCAGGTAATGTAAAACCTCTAGGCCTCTGCTATGTTTGTGAGTGCCCAGACAGTTGAGAATATTTATATGTGAGAGGGAGTAATAGACTGGAAACATGACTGAAAATTCACTTAGCAAAAGCTGCACTGTCACAGTACTTTGTCTCCTGAGACTTAGAGAAAGGCAATTCTGACAGTGTATGTTTTTTTTTCCCCCCATGAATATTTCAAGGTGTCAGCTTCCATTTTCTGAAATTTCTGGGTATGCTGACTCATGTTTGCTTCTTTGGAAAAGAGTGGGCTGTAAAACAGAGTGAAACCTGGCAGCCTCTATTTATACACAGACAAGAAAGACCTCCAGCTTTCAGGCAGAGACCAGATATTACGGGAATTATGAAAAAAAAACCAAAACAACAGTGGGAGATTACAACACTTTAGAATAGAAATGGAAAGTCACAGAAAAATAACACCAAAGAAGACAGCAGACAAGAGTGCCTGGAAGAGATTTCCAAGGCAAAAAGAGTGCGATGGATTTACAGTTTCCTGTAGGCTCTATGGCTGTTGACTATCCGAGTACTTTTTGCTTTGCCACTATTAAGGTGCCTGTGCTGGATGAATTAATGAGGCCAGATTAGTCCCAACCCACTAAGACTACAATCTCTTGAAAAAAAAGAGGATTAAAAAGAGTTTTTCATTCCAGATGATGCCCATAAGGTAGCAGAGACTTCTGCTGTTCTTGGCCTCCTGCCCAGGGAAGGCTTCTCATACAAGTAAGTTATCTGCCCTCAGAAAGCAGGGCAAGAAATGACTGCTTGAAGAGAAACACTTGAGCAGTGCCAGGGCCTTGGTGAACATGATTCACTGAGCTGCTGTTTGTTCTTTCTTTTCCCTTTGTTTCCTGCTGGGAGTTTTGCTGATTCAGCAATATATTCTGCACGGGCCTCAGCAAGTTCCCCCCTACAAGAGTGGTGCTGGGCACCAGTGGGACCTCATTGCCATTTTCTACACCCCTTGGCCTGTAGACATTAAAGCTGCCACTGATCCCTATATCTATCTCACTTTCCTCTATGTTTGATAAAACTGTATTTCAGGGGGGCTGAGCAATTCACACCTGTGGAAATTCTGCCTGAACTGCAGTGAGCATCACCTTTATCATGAGTTTTCAAAGAGCATGAGTTCAATGAGCTGCAAAAGGTAACATTTGGCTTCTCTTTGAGGAAATGCTTGTATGTGTGTAGTCAGGAGTTCTGAAAAAAACACAAACCAGGAAACTTTGTGACCTTCGCAACAGAAAGAAACCTCTTCCCTATGCAATGGAAAATATGGAAATTTCCACACCATTTCCTAGACCCTAGCTTTTCAAAGCAATTCACTCAGTTATGAATTAATGAAACAATACCCGACATCAACAGCTAGGCACCAGTGTACTGGATTCCAAACAAGACTCGGAAGGAATTGGACCTTTCCGTGCCACAGGCACAGTTGGATTTGCATAGACAGACTGAGCCCCAGTGACAAGCACTGAGTCTGAGACCTTCTTCTGCAACCATGAGAGACCACAGAAAGCCACAGGGATGCCCTTCAAGCTGATGGCTGAGATGCTAAACTGTAGATTAAATCTGACAAATTGGCACTCTTTGCTACTTTTTTTAACAGTCCTTGTGAGAAAACACATGTTTTTCATGAGAACATTTTAGCCCAAGAAGAAAAAATTGCACTGGGAAAGGAATATTCCCCAGACAAATGAGATGTCATCTGATTAAAATATCCTGTAACCACTTGTGATTTTTGTGCATGCAGTGCCTGAAGAGTTGCTCAAACACATCCCAGCCAGCTTTATATCGGTTTCAGGTACCATTCAGCAGGATGACCTGCTGAGTTTGTATTCTCCATGTTGGTCACACTTTGCAGTCCCTGCTGAGCTTTGTAACTGTAATCCAGGCAGCAGTCAATGCACCAAATCACCTACATGACATTGCCTTTGAGTAAGGACACCCTTACTTGGTGCTCCTCAATTTTGTTTTATAATATCTAAAGTGCATAAAGTACCTGAGATACTGAGGGGCAAGGAAAGGAAACAAGTTTTCTCTTTTTTCTGCTTTGGTTTCTTAAACACGACAGACACTGACCTTTGTGCATCTCTTTAACTGTATTTCCAGCTAAAAATCTCAAATCATTTAGTGTGAGAGGTGACAAAAGTGCTTGTGACAATGACTGAGAGTGCCATTTCAGTATGACATGGGCTTAAACCGCGGCAATTTCTGATCACTACTAGAAATAAAACAGAACAATATAAGAGTAGTAAGTACTGAAAGGTTGTTTTGTTTTTTTTCCCAGGTCCTGCATGCACACCGCTCAAAAGCTGTTGCAGCAGTTGCTATAGGAAGCTGTGCAATGTCACTCTGGTGACCTTGTGTGTGTATCTGTGCGGACACGTGCCCTTGCCATGTCCCCGTCATTCAGACACTGATCCATAGAATCATAGAATCATAGAATTAGCTGGGTTGGAAGGGACCTCAGAGATCATCAAGTCCAACCCTTGACCCACCGGTGCGGTTGCTAGACCATGGCACTGAGTGCCACATCCAGTCTCTTTTTAAATGTCTCTAGGGATGGAGAATCTACCACCTCACTGGGCAGTCCATTCCATTGTCTGATCACCCTCTCTGTAAAAAAATTCTTTCTGATATCCAGCCTAAATCTCCCCTGGCACAATTTAAGACTGTGTCCTCTTGTCTTGTTGAAAGTCGCCTGGGAAAAGAGACCAACTCCCACCTGGCTCCAACCTCCTTTCAGGTAGTTGTAGAGAGCGACGAGGTCTCCCCTGAGCCTCCTCTTCTTCAGGCTGAACAGCCCCAGCTCTCTCAGCCTCTCTTCATAGGGCCTGTGCTCGAGTCCCTTCACAAGCCTGGTTGCCCTCCTTTGGACCTGCTCCAGGACCTCCATATCCTTCCTGAACTGAGGGGCCCAGAACTGGACACAGTACTCGAGGTGTGGCCTCACTAGGGCTGAGTACAGAGGCAGAATCACTTCCTTGGACCTGCTGGCGACTCTGTTCCTGATCCAGGCCAGGATGCCATTGGCCTTCTTGGCCACCTGGGCACACTGCTGGCTCATGTTCAGCTTCCTGCCAATCCAGACTCCCAGGTCCCTTTCTGCCTGGCTGCTCTCCAACCACTCTGTGCCCAGCCTGGAGCTCCCCATGGGGTTGTTGTGGCCAAAGTGCAGGACCCGGCACTTGGCCGTGTTGAACCTCATCCCGTTGGAGTCAGCCCAACTCTCCAGTCTGTCCAGGTCCCTCTGCAGAGCCCTCCTGCCTTCTGGCTGGTCCACACTTCCTCCCAGCTTGGTGTTGTCTGCAAATTTGCTGATGATGGACTCAATCCCTTCATCTAAGTCATCGATAAAGATATTAAACAGTGCTGGGCCCAACACTGATCCCTGGGGGACACCACTGGTGACCGGCCGCCAACTGGATGCAGCCCCATTCACCATCACTCTCTGGGCCCGAAAAAAAAAAAATTTTTGAGGCTTCCCGTGGAGCGGGAAACCTGCTGGACAAATACTAAAAGAGCTGAAATCACTGAAATCCATGTGCAGATGAGTTGTCTCAGACCAGTATGGCACATCCTCACACGGAAAGGAGGAAAGTCTGTGCTCTTAACCCACCTCATGTTGGTCTGGAACAGGATCCATTCAGCCATTCAGCCATTCAGCCACACTTCTGCCTTCAGCAGGTAGCTGAGGGCTGTCGCTTCACCTCTGGGGAAATCAGAACAAAGTATTCTTATTTATTTGTAACTTGACATGTCCATCTTGGATTTAAGTCACTGAGTTTCTGATACAAACTGAAGGTGCAAGTCCCAAGTCCCCACCAGGCTGCTTACCCTGGGAGCTATGAGAAGTTCACATACAAAGAAGTAAAACTTCTGAACCTATGGGCAAGATCCAAGCCAAAGGGAGATCTGAAGCAATTCCCTCATCCTGTGTGTCTACTTCATTTGCCTTTCTTGTCTGTATTCAGTTTATACCTCTAAGACTAGGAATGTAGTCTTTGATTTACAAGTTATTACAGTTATACTGTAAAAAGAGTTCTGGTAGATGTTTTACTGAAGATAAATGAATTTTTAATGATGTTTTGTTTTGTTTGTTTTATTTCTTTATTTTAATTTCCTTAGAACTTTTGTGGGAATTTAATTGAGTGCACTGTGTATCAGGTTGCATTTTGGGACTGTTGTCTTTAATATGTTCATTAATGACTTGGATGAGGGGACTGAGTGTGCCCTCAGTAAATTTGCAGATGACACCAAACCAGGTGGCTGTGTGGATCTGCTGGAGGGTAGGGAAGCCTTACAGTGGGACTTAGACAGGTTGGACCAATGGACCAAGGTTAATTGTATGAGGTTTAACGAGGCCAAATGCCAGGTCTTACACCAGGGTCACAAGAACCCCATGGTGACCTACAGACCTGGGGAAGTGTGATTAGAGAGCTGGAAGTGGGAAAGGGACCTCGGGGTATTGGTTGACAGTCGACTTAATCTGAGTCAGCAGTGTCTGCAGGTGGCCAAGAAGGCCAGTGGCATCCTGGCTTGTATTGGCAACACTGTGGCCAGCAGGAATAGGGAGGTGATCATCCCCTGTACTCAGCTCTGGTGAGGCAGCATCTTGAGTACTGTGTTCTTGGAGGTCTCTTCTCACCTAAAATATTCTGTGATTATTTCTGGCTTTTGAACTTGTGTGTCTGTTTTACAATTGTTGATGATATATCTCCAGTCTAAATGTCAGTCTGAGCTTCTAAAACCTCAAGGACAAAGTTGTACTACATAGCATTGTGTAGATATATTATGGTTAATGAACATCCAAAGCAAATGCTAAGGAAATAGGCACTTTCCTGTCCTCAATGTGCACAAGAAAATAAATTATATCTGCTAAGGGAACCATTCCAGTGAATTTTCAGACAACTATTGGTCTCAGTTATGAATTAGCACATAATATTGGCATTACTTTCTGAGCAAAATACCTTCTAAAATATCTATTTGGCCTATGACCTTAAAATACTTTTTTTAAAAAGACTGGGGAATTGTTGATATTTTGCTCCTATAACTGTACAAATCTTATTTTTGCAGTTGCCATAACAGCCGTTAAAGTTTGGATCTCTAAATTCCCAGTATGCCTACATAGTCAAATTGCATGGGAATACGTGAATTTCCATGCCCTTTTCAAAAAAATTAGAGTAGTTTATAAATGAGCTGAGCCTGGGGTTTGAATCCCAATTTTGAGAAAACCTGCTGTCTTAGCATACCATGCTGTTCACTGTTATGTTTCCCAGCCTTTGGCACAACCAGGTAGCTCACACTTACCTTACACCTGGTAGTGCCTGGGAGAGGAGGAAACTTCTGCTACCTCAGCCCTTACCAAGGACTGAGGTTGTGTGAGACACCAACAGAAAATAATCACTGCTGCTACCCAGTGCAGAGCAAGCCATGTAAATGAGATGTGGAGAAACCAGCTTTGATCTGCTCTCGGGCACTGCAAGAGCAATAGCAAATGCACATCTTCTGGGCTTTATTCCACATTTTTTAACAAATCATAACCATTACAAAATAACTTGGCTGTTTATATTTAATGACTTTTCTGCAGCAAGAAAATTCCAAACTGTACTTTGTCTCACAAAAGGTAGAGGACCTCCCTTATTCTGCAAATTATGTAGAATAATTTAATTTTATTTTACATCAGTAATATCATGACACTGATTTTTACACCTCTCTTTTGGAGCTGCAGTGTGTTTTGTACTTGAAATGGCATTTTTGTGAGTGATTAGTGTTTTTAAGCTGTGTTGGTTGTAAATAGGAATCCATTTTAGTTGGAAACAAAGGTTTTTCTAAGATGCAAATGCAGACAATAAGGGAGATATTAAATATTCAATATTCAATAGAGAGTTTCACCAGCAAAGACACAAGGCATAGCTGAAAATATACAGCATGCTTTCCAAATGTTAGGCTGCCTGTAAACCCTACATGAGCTGTTTGCTTGAGGTTGTCATATTTTTATTCTTTTTGAAAAAAATGAAATGAGAGAAACATTTTATGTGTCAGGAATTTATAGCTCCTTTTTTTCATCCAGCTAAAAGCTATTTTTATCACCTTGCTGTTTAAAATTATCTTTTCTTGTTTCTCTGGGTCTCTAATTAAAAAGAATTAATTCTTCATATGTATTTTAGATTGTTAGTGAACTCTAAGATGTTATCTGGTCATTTCCCTTTAGTGACTGGCATATGCCAGGGATAACATAATAGCATAATGGCAACCTACATCACTGCTAAGCAGGCTCCTGGTTCCATTCTGCTCATCTTAGAACAACCTTGATTTGCAGTAATTTTGGTCTTAGTGTTGAAATTTGGGCACACTGTAGCAAATGTCCAGGTCAGTACTGAAAAAAAGCATGAGTCTTGGAGCAGTGAAAAATGCAGGAATCTGACTCTTCCTGTACAAGACAAGAGTGATTTGAACCCTGGCTTCAGCAGGGTAGCAGCTGCTACTGTGTCTCCCAATGTGGTTTAAAAAGCCACCGAATAGGAGGAGGAGTGAACCTGCAAAGACAAGGAAAGTAGAGAATGTAGCATGAGATCCTTGCTCTCACATTAACCTGATGCTTGCCACTCATTTGAGAAAGGAAAAATGGCAATAATTTATCACACCAACCTGTGTGCAGATGGATACATTTCTTAGGGTAGAGCTGTGAGGATGCTTCTATGAAACCATCAAAGATGGGCAGATTTGGCTGATGCCTAGAGCAGCCAAGACTTCAGTAGAGCTCTGAGGGAAAAATCCAGTTCTGTCACTAATCCATCTGTCTAAAGGCTATGGTTTTAGGACCATTGAACACACCCCAGATACATTGTTATATATGGTCCCTTTTTGAAAGGGCTTGTAGTAATAGGACAAGGGGTAATATTTCTAAACTGGAAGAGTTTAGATGTAGGTTGGATGTTAGGAAGAATCTTATCTGCTCTCTGAGGCCCAAAAGTCTTTGGAATTGTACTTCAAAAATTTTCATGCTGCTCATGGAGGGTTGTTCTGCAGTTCTGAAGTCCTTTGTCCTTTAGGCTATTTTGTTTATTTTGGAAATTGCTTGTGAGCATCTCTTCAACCTGTGGAAAGAAAACAAGTTCATGTTTGTTTTGACATCAGAACAGGTTAATTCCTAGAAACATTTTATGTTAGTTGTTATTAGCACTGCATGTAAAAGACAGATTGCACTTTTTTGCTCTCAAAGTGGAAATTTTGCCTCTCTTGAAACTGTAGTGTAATAAATAAACTACTGCATCTGGTCGATAATAAAAAAAAATGCCACAAGGTCTGCCCAGATATTTCCCCGGTAGAAAGATTTTGTTTCCCACATATTTTTACAGAAAAAACCGAGACACTTGACAGAGATCTTTACCAATATAAGTAAATCCACCACAAGTGGCAAAACTGGAAACACTATAGGATTTGAAAGAGAAAACATTTCTTTCCCAGTACTCTGCTATCTTTGCTGTGCTGAGATGAGCAAACAGAATCTGATTTTTATTTTATACATTTTACAGGTATGATGCAGAAAACATCAGAGCAGTGAATTTACTAGATGGCTTTTAAAAAATGATATAATTATTGGTTCTCTTTAAATCTGAAAGTTTAAAAGTATCTACTTTTCTGATGAACTCCTTCAGTCTACAAAGAGGTGCACATCAAGAAGACCCAATCATGTTAACTTTGCTTAATAACATCACGAATGACAGATTTTGAAAACATAATTTTTCTTTCATTTCCCTATGTGTTTCATCATCTCAGTTCATAACTAATGTGTAGGTCAGTGCTTTATATATTGAATTCTCTATGCTTCTCATTTTCCATTACCAGCAGACATTTCAGACCTCCCCAGGACAAAGAAAACATTGTGTTTCTGAAGACTTCAAACAAATAAGAAAATATTTCTACAGAAACAGAAAAATGTATTTCCTTTTTGCCAGAAAAGGAAACAAAACAATCCATGGTGTATGGAACACTTAAGTTGAAACTAAATATCCCATTGTACATGGTAATAAAGGAATTGTTTCATTTCTAACTGTGGTAAAGCAGTAGAAATTGCTAGCTTGATTTTTTGAGCATAATTTTTCAAAGCAGCTGGGGCAGCAGAAGGGGGAAAAAAGGCAAGTTACTCACTTTGGACCTTAAAAATCCAATGCCATTGTTTCCTGTACCTTATGACTCTTTACACCAAATACCTTTGCATGCCTTTGAAAATCATGTTTTAGGATATTATAAACAGGTTCAAGAAATGAAGGCACATTTGAGTTGAAAAGGATCAAAAGGAGTTCTGCCCAGCAAATGTCTGCAAGTTCCCATGCTCCTCAGAAACATTTTCACTGCAGCATCTGAACATGACCACCAGGTAATTAATAAGCAGGATCTAGAAAATTGAGCAGTTCTTCAGATCAGCAGCAGATTGTGCAATTCAATCTTCTTCTTTCAGCTTGTTGGACATAAAATTCATTAATGGAACAGTGGATTTCAATTGCCTTTTCTGTTGCTACTCCTGCTGGACTGTCCCTGCAGCCCTCAAGAAAAGGGTAATTTTAAAGACTGATACCCTCACCACAACTGAGGGAGGAAGTCTGTGTTGTACATCTTTGGAATCATTAGTCCATGCTGGTTTTTCCTTGTACATCTTTGGAATCATTAGTCCATGCTGGTTTTTCCTTCCCCTGAGCAGTGCAGTCCCAGCTGTTTGTCCTGCACCCTTCCCAAGTGTGGGGAGCTGCCTTCTGCTCCCACCTGGGACACCTCTACCTGGTCATCTTGGCTGGCTGGGCATATCCTCTGGACAGGTGTATTTACATGTGCAGAGCAGCAGGGAAAGCTGGTAATTTCCCTCTGCAGGGTCTGAAAAGCAGTTGGAAGAAATACATGCTGTGTTTCCCTGGAGTTAAGGATATACAGCAACCCATTCATGGGTGACTGTATACAGGAAATTAGCAGTTCCTCTGAGCTCTAGTAGCTGCTGTTGTGTTTCTAGCTTGGGGTGAGTATTAATTCAGCTTAAAGGCTGTTCTTTCAGTCATCTCTCTATCATGAGTTACCCCTTACCAAACTTCCAGAGGCCTGTCCAGCCCTCTTTCCATCTTGCCACCTCTGAGCACCTTCTGCATATTTTTTCCCTTCTATTTCCACACCATTCCCTTCTTTTTTAGTTGAAAATGAGTAAATGCTTTTCATTTCAAGAGGTGCATTTAAATTATGGGGAATAGAGGTTAATACACCTTTTTCTAAGGCCATGTGTTATGCAATGGGACACAAGTCATCAACTTCTATTCAGCACTGCAGTGTCTGTACTACATACAATTTTGACAGATGTATGGGATTAAAAACGAGTCATTGGAGCACACATGATATTTTTGGCACTGACTGATGGTTTTGCTTGCAGGCATTTTAGAAATTCTATTGATATATGAGAAAATACTTTTAGTACTGAGTAAATGACATTGCTCTTATGGCAAAATCGAGTTAGGTGTTCATGCTGTGGGTGGTGAATGGTAAGAAAAGAGAAGGTAGTGCAGATCTATCACACTTATCTAGCTTTTGGCTTAGTTTCCCCAGCAGTGCCTGGTTTAGCTTTTAGAAATTATTTAGGGTTTTTAAATTTTCTGGGATGACTATTTCTAGCTGAAACACAGGAATAATCTGATGAGTGATAATGGAGTTCAGCTCTACTGGTCCCATTGGTGTAATCATGTTACTTGCTAAACTAACTCTTCCAGAGTTTTGTGCAGGGAAAAACTTCTACCAGTTGATTACTTTTTGTTGAATACTTTTTGTTTCATCAATATCTGTTTGGGTTTCTTTAAGGACATAGCCACACCAAGGAATTCTCTAACTTCTCTTTGGATGTCAACTCTTCCATTTCTCACTGCCTGCAACAGGCTACCTCTCACCCCTTTTCACTCTTCAAAAGAAAGGCAAATTTTTGCAACAACAAACTGGATATGTATTTATAAAATAAAATAAATTTTATTTATTATAAAATAATAAATATAAATATGTGTATTTATAAAATAATGCTACCGGCCATGGTAGCATTCGGCATTAAGAGGGCATTTGAAGCATTTCTACAGGGACTTAAAGGACAGAGATCCATTTTCCAGACCTGATAGGGCTGTCATCTAGAGCAGTGATGGGGATCACCTGTGTTCCTGAATTGACTTATCCTCTCACAGCACTTCTAATGTCATTAAATGTGGTACCATATGAATATGATTTGCCACATCAAGTTACCATGAATATCACTCTTCCTGGAATAAAAAAAAAAAAAAAAAAAAAAAAAAAAAAAAAAAAAAAAGCCAAACATTTACTTTCTGCATTTTAGAACATTCTAACTTTCAGTTCTCATTAACTGTGCCCTTTCTAGAGTAAGTATAGCACATCCTTTTTGCAAATTTCTCTTTCATTCACATTAAATCCTTCCTTAATCATTTTCAGAGCTGAAGGAAATCTTGTATGTCCAAAAGCTCATTTACTTCCTTACACAGCCACTGCAGTTGCAGTGATACTTCAGCAGAGAAAAGTGTCTGAAAGGTGATAGAACAAAATTTGTCACTTAAAAGCTTCTGGAAAATTTCTCTGATTAATATGAGATAACAATACAGATGGGTTTTTTAAACTATAACCAACTTCATAGTCTGACTGGAGGTGCACCTTCTAAGAGCATATATTCTGCAGTGAGCATAGCTCTGAGTGTGAAGTGTCTGCCATCAACCAATTGTTTTAATTATATGAATTTTTACTTTATTGATATTTTGCAGGTGTGTGGCTTTTGTGTTTTTGTTAAGTCATAAGATGTCTGTGAATGACTCTTCATCATCAGGAAAACAGGCAGATCCTCATTTTGTTTATCTGGAAGAAGCAATAAAATGTGTAGACTGGCATAGAAACATAATCAAAGTGCCTCCTTTTCACTCCACCCCAAAAGAAAGAAGTGTGGTTCCATACTCAGATAAATAACAGTAAACAAGCAAATAAAAAGGCTTAGTACACATTTATTTAGCTGTACTGGGACAAGAGAGTGACAGCTGAGATTATTGCTGCAAGCTCCTATTCAAATGCTCCCAAAACTCAGAAAGATTTAATTCCATAGGTTTTGGGTTTGGGATGAGTTCAAGTCTCAAATGAGATTCTATAGACCCAGGACTGTTAAATTATTATGGGGTAGGTTCAAAATGGATTTGTAGGAAAAGAAGTCTAAAAATCTTTTCTTCTCTTGGTGAATCATAACTACTGTCAGCAAGGAAAAGGGGAAGCACAGAAAAGGTACTGCTGTGTTTGCCCAGAGGTGTCCAGGGCACTGCAAAGAGAAGTTACCCTGATCTGTAGGACATTCAGTGATACACGTGTCACCTTCTGTAGACATTGATATCTCAGCTATCAAGCAGAACATTTGGTTCATGTGAGTTTAGGTTCATATTTTGACTACATGCATTGAAATATTCTAGCTTTAGTTCTCTTTTTAACGTGAGGAGGGTTAGCAGTATGGAAGTCTGAGTATTTTAGGTGTAATCTATTTTGGGGGATTTCTAAAGTAAAATAGTCAGACCATTCCTAACAATCAACATGGATTTCTGGAAATATTTCTTTCTGTTTCCTTATTTGCTCAGCAGTGTGTGTGTGGCAGACCCGAGGCAGTGGTGCAGCTCAGCTGAGAATGCAGCTCAGTCACCACCTCACACCTACTCTGAAAACGGCTTAAAGGTTCACCAGATAAAGTAAAGCCAGCTGAGCTCATGCTACAAATGACAGATTATCTGGGCACACCCAATAGCACAGGCACATTTCTCCCTCAGTTCTGGTCAACAGCAAAGGTCCTCACCACAAAGACAAGGGGAGAAAGAGTAACTGATATTCCTGAGCCTCTTAGGTCTGTACACCTTGGCCAGGTGCCTTGGCTAAGTGCTTCCTGGGACCAGTGAAGAAGTCTTGTCCTTACCACGTCTTTGGTTTCCTTTTGAGGTCAAAGACTGCAGTCAGGAGTGTGAAATGTTTTGATCCTAAAATAATAGCAGGCACAGACATATAAAATGGAAGTTACAAAAATTATAATTTCCTGATGTCAGCTTTACTTCTGCTGACAGTAGAGGTGTTTCACATCTGTTGCATATTTATTTGCAATAATTTCTCACTATTGGCAAATAGCTTTATGTCTCTGGTGTTACTGGAGAAGATTCTTTCAGTCCTTCTCCGTCTGGAGAAAGTAGATGTGCCTATGTAAAGTACAGAAATACACTCATTTTAGCAACAGAAAAAAACCATTGTACAACTAATTTTCATGACAATTTTACTTAAAGAACGCTTACAACTAAGTCTGTAATGAGAGTTATAAACATTAATCCTGAGTGTCCAGATGCAGTAACTGAAGGTTCAGGTGTTTTTCTTACTATCTGTGACATCTGAGAATTCTCATTGTTCAGTGTTGATAATCAGTTTCAGATGGAAATGGCCATCCTATGAAATTTTGCCTCTTGCCATGAAACAGCAGGAGCTAAGCTGTCTGCAGGAAGAATGAGACAGTGTTTTCATAGCTTCTTATAGGAATGTCATTCCCATGAAATGGGATGGCCTTTTGCTAGTAAAAAAGTGACTTTGAGATGCTCGAGAATCTCACTCCAAACAGCACAAGTGCATACACCACCTGCCAACAACTGTTGAATGACCCATTTAATTGCCACCCGTTTATCCAATGATGTAGAACAAGTCTGTGAATTCATATCTTGGCTCTGGTGGAGCAGAGAATTTAATCATACTATAACTACTCTGCGGGGCACATCTGTGGGAAACGATGCAAATGCTAATTCCTTAGCTTCCAGGCAGCCTGGAAGGGACTCATTTTGGTTTCTAGTGAAATGTCATCATTCTTCATTTTTCAGGGAAAACGAGGCTGTTCTGCTAGTCAGGAAATTCCTTCAAAATCACTTGAGAGGACACAGAAAGCTGAAGTCAGAGTCTTCAAAAATAACCTCTTCCAGCGTCTTGTCTGAAAACACCGAATATCATCAGCATTTGACCTTGACTCTTCCAGCCTCCCTGCTGCTGTTCAGCTTCTTGCCCAGCACAGAGATCAAGCACAGAGGCAGCCAGTGCCTCCTGTGTTTCCCACCCTGGTACGGATGGAGATGCAGCAGAGCTACTTCTGGCAGTGTTCAAGGGGTGGCCAAGTACTCTGGGGCACACAGAACACATCATCTTTGAGTCCTTGCACTCCTCATGCCGTGTGAGATGAACACAACCAGATGAACCAGTGCAGAAAGTCAGGGTGGGATTTACTGCTTTCCACCAACAGCTGTGGGAGCAAGACCAGGGAGAAGGTGATCCCAAAGTTCCTGAGCATTGCCCAGGGGTAATGCAGAGCCAAGCAGAGCTGTGACAGCTGTGGTGACAACAGACACTGAATGCTGAGCTCTGCTCCCCTGGGAGATGCTGTTATTCACAGCCCCTCTGCTGTTATGAGGCCAGACCTTCCCGTGATGTTTTAGGCATCTTTGATCCTGTTCCACTGCAGGGGCTGGACTCCAAGTGATCTCCTGAGATCCCCTTCACCAGAGCTTCCCCCAGAGGCAGAGCAAGGTCGCTCTCTGCACTTGTGCTGAGTCCTGTGCAGCCTCGCTCTGCTCCCTCTCAGTCTGCACTCTATGGCTTCAGGTGGGTACCTGAGACATTTTCAGACTGGCAAAGAAAAACATCTAGAGATTATTAATGATTATCACTTTTTCCCAGTCCCTGAGATATTTCTACACTTCTGTCTGCTGCAGCAAACACAGCAGAGCATCTTTACTTTAAATTAACCCCAGTGGGGCTCTCTCTGCTCTACTTGACAGCAGAGTCACAAAGCCTTGTTCTGCACAAAATACAGAGAGAGAATTTTTCTATTAGAGAGCATCAAAACACTGATTCAGCAGCTAAAGAGAGTATCCTTGCTATAGTGAAAGCCAAGCTAAAAGTCTGCTTTACTCTTGTTTTGAGAGACATTTTCTCTTCTCTTGCCATACCTTTCTTTGCTGTATTTAAACATGACAAGCTGAAGCCCTCAATTTTTGACCCCATCTTGACACAAATGTGTGTAAGCTCACCACACTGCTTTGTCTCCATGTAGAGGCTGATGTAGGGCTAGGAGAACAACTCTAGCAGCCAGCCCTATCCATTTTTGCTTATTTGCTTCTGTCTTCATGTAGAGCTAACATTCAGACACACCAGCTGTATTTTCCCTCTGTCTATGACAATACCCAACAATAGAAGCAGCTCAGTGTCTCCTTCTGTGGCCCTGTCAGACTCAGATCCTTCTCTCTGGATCTTTACCTTGTGCCAGTGGTGTAACAGGACCCTGGGCTCCATCAGGAGCTCCAGACATCCTTCTCCTGGGCTCTCACCTCCAGATCGTTCCTGTGGGATCCACAACTGAGAGGTCTCTGGCAGCACATCAGGGTCTCTTACAAGCCCTCTTAGCCATTCACACTTGTATTTCTTCACTTCTTTAGACCTTTCCCTGCTACATTCCACATCTTCTTTTCCTTCTCTCCACATTTCATAAACAAAAAAGGAGATTTGCGGGGGTTTAATTTTGTATAATTAAAAGGTATAACTCCCTCCTCAGATAATACAAGTGCATGCCTGCTCTACTTGGGCTTCATCAAACCCAGGGAGAAATTAACTTCATTTTTCTCCACTGGCTGCATTGCCTACTGCTACTTTATAATTCCGAGTTCTGGTACTCGAGCACATTATCTAGCAACTTAAACAAAGTGCTTGGAAATACTGCCTGAAAGCACATGATTTTCTACAACAAAGGAGGATTATTCTCAGCCTCACTCACTGCTTTGCCAGCTGCCTCTCACGCCAGATTGGAAGCAGAGGTAGAAAAACAAGATTTACTCACAGCAGTGGAAAGAGGCAAAGAGTAGGAGTGATGCTGTCTTGGGAAGCAGATGTTTTTGGCAAGTGATCAAAGCTTGTTCACACAGCACAGAGTTTCCTCACAGGTTCATTGGATTAAAAGCTTCCTCTCTCCTGTTTCTAGCCCAGCCACCACAACAACCTCTTTATAGGTACTGGCAGTCCTGCCCTGGACAGCTTCTCTGCATTGTAATTGTACCTCAGGCCTAAGGGACTGAAGCTCAGCAATCCCAAGATCAGTGCTCTGTGGGATGGCACCATCATTTCCTCCTCTTCTCACAGCAGGGCCTTTTCTTGCTCTGTTGACACATTATTCAGTGTCTTCTTTCCCAGAGCTGGGTCAGAAAACCTCCCTGGATGGCTCCTGGGCTTCAAGAGTAAGGAGGGGGAGAGGAGGTGCTGTTGGTCTGTGCTGATGGCCACCAGCAAGGCTGTCTCCCCTGGGCTGCTGTTACCTTCAGCAGCTGAATTAAAACCAGCATCAGAGGTGTGGCACCTCCACTGGGCTGTGCTGGCCCTTCTGACAAGGGGAAGACAAAGTTCATTATTTTGAGAGGTTCTGTCCTGTGAAGGATAGGAAACAGTCATTTACAGGGAACTGACTTTCCCCATGCCACCAATAGCTCAGT
The DNA here is from genome assembly GCF_036169615.1 of Heliangelus exortis. NCBI lineage: Eukaryota > Metazoa > Chordata > Aves > Apodiformes > Trochilidae > Heliangelus > Heliangelus exortis. Next base: position 65,891,714 of record NC_092454.1, on the reverse strand, counting down.
AGTGGCAGAGCTGGAACAGGATTCAGCTTTTCACTGTCTGTCTCTAGGCTCATTTGCAATGCAATGAATGTACCTTGCAGATAGTACAGATATTGTAGAGAAATTTGAAGGAGATAAAATCTTCTGATTTCATCGGGGTCATATATAGTACCTGTATAGGAAAGCTGTGTATGTTAATACTATCTGATATGTGATTATGAGTTGAAATTATAGTAATTCTGGTTTTAGATTAGCTTTGGGTTTTAATCAAGTTTTAAGAATTTCTTTTCATAATTTGTATTCAGGGTGAAAGTTAGCATAAGCTCAAACTCTACAAAATCATAATAACCTTTGACCTCTAATTGTCCTATTTGAAAATATTGAATTGACCATAGAATCATTAAATCATAAAAAGGTTTGGGTTGGAAGGGACATTAAAGATCAACCAGTTCCCACCCTTCTTCATTGGCAGGGATACCTTCCACCGGACCAAATTGCTCAAAGCCCCACCAAACCTGGTCTTGAACACTTCCAGGGATGGAGCATCCACAGCTCCTGCACAACCTGTTCTAGTGTCTCACCAGTAAAGACTTTGTTCCTAATGTTTCATATAAATCTACATTCAAAATCACACAGATTCACAGAATAGGTATGGTTGGAAAGAACTTCTGAGATTGCTGAATCCAACAATAAACAAAAAATCCACCAAAATCCAAACCCAAACACCATGCACTCTTCCAGTTTAAAACCATTATTTCTTGTCTTATCACTATGTGTTCTTGTAAAAAGTCCCTCTCCAGGGGCCCCTTCAGGTGCTGGAAGAATGCTATAAGGTCTCCCTGGAGCCTTGCCTTGCCTTCTCTTTTCTCTCTTCTCTCTTCTCTCTTCTCTCTTCTCTCTTCTCTCTTCTCTCTTCTCTCTTCTCTCTTCTCTCTTCTCTCTTCTCTCTTCTCTCTTCTCTCTTCTCTCTTCTCTCTTCTCTTCTCTTCTCTTCTCTTCTCTTCTCTTCTCTTCTCTTCTCTTCTCTTCTCTTCTCTTCTCTCCTCTTCTCTTCTCTTCTCTTCTCTTCTCTTCTCTTCTCTTCTCTTCTCTTCTCTTCTCTTCTCTTCTCTTCTCTTCTCTTCTCTTCTCTTCTCTTCTCTTCTCTTCTCTTCTCTTCTCTTCTCTTCTCTTCTCTTCTCTTCTCTTCTCTTCTCTTCTCTTCTCTTCGCTGAACTACCCCAGCTCTCTCAGCCTTTCTTCAGAGAAGAGGTGCTCCAGCCCTCTGGTCATCTTCTTGTCCCTCCTTTGGACTCAGTCCAACAGATATGTGTTCTTATTGTATCAAAATCTCCAGGACTGGACACAGTAATCCAGGTTGGGTCTCATGAGAGCAGAGTAGAGGGGGAGAAGCACCTCCCTTGAACTGCTGGCCATGCTTTTTTTTGAGGTAGCCCAGGACAGAGTTGGTTTCCAGGGCTGTGAGTGCACATTGCTGGTTCATGTTGAGCATCTCATTAATCAATACTGCTAAGTTCTTCTCCTCAGGGCTGTTCTCAATCCATTCTCTGCTCAGCCTGTATTTCTGTTTAATCAGGAATCATAACATAAAGGCAAATCCTGGAACAAAATCTACTTAATGTAATTGGTATTGGCATTTCCCATATTCCAAAGATCTTACATGAAATTGATTTGAAATATGCAAACTGACTTTTTCTTTTCAAGGAAGCCAGTTTGAAGATTCCCATTAGTGTCTGTACCAAATATGGTGTTACTGTTGAAGTTTTGATTGTGTTTCCTTTTTTTCTTATTATTTCTTCCAAACTTTTACACCTTGATCATCCCAGATAGAAAACATCAAAAAGAACAAGAAAAGAAAATTCAAGGAAAAAGAGAAAAAAAAAAGTATGTGGCACATTAGGAGAGTAATCTTATCTGCTATGGAAACCTATTACAAGACCCTTTCTTCTCTATTTTTCTCTGTAGTCATTGACAACCGGGCAAATTGGAAATTAAACTGCTACTATGAAGATGTAGAATTTGTGGAGTGTTTTTCATTAAGTAGATCTACATTTTAAAACATAAATCAACACGTTTCCCTTCATTCAGAATCTGGGCACATTTACCAAGATTTTGTATTGCTGGATGTTTTTTTAGTGAATTATATTGATGACTGCTTAAGGATGGTTCCCATTCAATCCATTTAACCACACCTAAATCTTCATACATGAAGATTTTAATCTGTGCTGCATTGCCAGCCTGTTCAACTTGTGGAAATCACAAGCTTTGGAAGGCTCATGCAGGCCAGTGGGAAGCAGAGGAACTGTCAGAAATGTTGGCGGACATGACATGTTAAATAAATATTTATTGTTGGCAGCCAACCCTAAAGGCACTTCACTCACTTCAAATCAAATGTTTGTGATCTCCAGCTGTCATTCAGACTGAAGATTCACACACTTACTGAGGGAGATGGGAAGAGGTTAAGTGCAGTGGTACCCTGATGCATTGCTGTTTTCAGAGATGTCTGTGGAAGAAGTCTGAAGAAGGATGTCTGTGTAATATTTATCTGAAAGCAGTAAAAGCCAAATAGTCACAGATAACAAAAAAAGCAGGATCTTAGAGCCTGCCAGGTTTCACTTACTTTGGTCCTTTCATTTCAGTGTTGCCTCTCACTGAAAATGTAGTTTTCTGTTGGTTGTATGAGCTTCTACCTGATATATTATTTGGACAGACAGCACTGGAATGAGACATGAGCCTGCCAGCTGCCTCTCGTGGATGGAAGTGCCCAGAAATAAACTCTTCTGGGTTCATTAACAAAGGCTCTCTGCAGTCACAATAGAAGCTTGTCATGACCCACAAAGTTGGTACAGCACTGTCACATCTCACAAAATGAGCAAAGCTCTTCAGAAGTGGGGCCCAAACCAGCTATTTTGTCCCACTGAGTGGGCATGGGTAGAGTTCCCCAGAGCAGAGGTCAACCCAGAAAGATTTGGACTGGACCCCCTTGATTCCTAAGCTCCTTTAGAGAGGAGCCTAGGTGCAGCTGGCCCAGTCCTCCTCCTCTAATTAATCTCTTTTAACAATTCACTGGGCAAAAATAAGTTCTGGAGTTCTCTGAGTGGTACTCTAGGAGTGCTCAGAAGTGTTCAGAGCCCCAAACAGCACTCAGTGACTTGGCATGTGAGTCCCACTGTCGCTGTAGAAGGTGTGAATCACCTGTGCCCTGTTATGCAAAGAAAAGAGTATTCTGTGATTTTTTTCATTCTTATTCCACTGGCAGAGCCCTGTGCTGCAGAGCACAGGCCACATAGCCAATGTCTGCTCTGAGAAGACTGCACAAGGAGGCAACTGCACAAGACTGAAGATTGGAAGTTGATCCTTAGTATGATTCTCTGTTGCAAAGGCCTTTCCCTTCAAGGTCTTTCCCCAAAGCATGTCTTTATTTTCTATTTGGAAGAAATATATGCTCTACTGTACCCGTTTTGTCAATGGCAGCTGCTGTGTTCAAACATCTGTTTTTTGTTAATACGTGCCACATTTCCCATTGTTGCATTTACTCTTGTATGCACATTCCTCAGGTGAGGTTCATATGTCTGGAGTCTTAATGTACTTTTTAAGTGTCAAGTGTTTTATGACACTGCCTACTCATTTTTATTAATCTTTCTCATCCTCATTGGACTGCCAGGAGGTTTTAAAGTTAAAAGCTTATCTGTGGTGAGCAGGGACTTGAACTAGCTTTTTACAATCTGGCTTTGAACTTTTTTATGTAGTTACATTTCTCTGAAATCTCTGCAAACAGAATGCTCATTTAGTGTGTTAATGATTTATTTCTGGTATTACCAAGTGGTAACACTGAAAAGACTGATGGTCATGGTTTTGTTGTGATATTCCTGGAATTCTTTCTATTAAGGACTTGCTTAACGAGAGTAGTAAGAGGAATTTTCCCTTAAATAATATTCTTACTTCTGCTGTTTATACCTGGCTTTGATTCCTTTTGGCAGACTCCTTTTTAAATTTCACAGAGCTATACAGTTATTGCAATGCCATCTTGTATTTCTTTTTTGTCCATAACTGTAAGATGAGATCATGATTCAAGACCTGTACTTTGTGCTTTACAAATTAAATCACACAAAGACTTTCCTCACTATTACTGTATTCTTGCTGATGGTGATATCTTTGACCATCCTTTGCCTCCTCTTGTCCTCCTTGCATGTTTTTCCCCAGTTTCTTACTCCTGTTCAAGGAGCTCTAATTAAAATGGGAAGAATGAATAAAGGAACAACAAATGTCTTAGAGCCATCTACTCTCAGTGTTCACAGATGCTCAGGTCTTGGATCTGCTCTTTGACACTTCAGCACATGGCAAACATGCTGTGAAATGGCATGACGGAAGCACGTCCTACTCCTGCATGCAGAGACAACAGGTTTTGCCACATCTGAACTCACTACTGATGGCCAGCTCTGCACAGCAGCAGGATCTAGGTATTTTTTTGTTGTTGCCTGAGAACCAAAAATAGTCAGGAAGTTGCCGAAAGGCTGCATGATAAACCCCTTTATTCCAGAAGGAACTAGGCCAGGACACAGAATGTCCCAGCATCAGTGTGCAGATACCCACAGCACAAGGGGTACCACAGCGCGCTGCACTTCATGGTGCTGCGCAGGTTCCCAAGGATTAAGCTCTCAGTGTTACAGACTTTGCCACCAGAAAAAAGAAAAACCAGTAACATTGGCTGCCTGATATTACAATTGTCAGTGTGGTGTAGAGTTTTCTTTGAATATAAGCAATAAATTGTCATATTATTTTACTAAACTATCAACTTGATTGCTGATAATAACTTTAGAAGTATCTCGCAGGGACAAACAGCAGAATCTCAAGTAAAGATTTATGGCAAAAATAGCCTCGTTTCACTGCTCTAAAAGACTGCTAACAAGCATGATGAAATTACTCTCTATGCTAATCAGTGTATTCTGGAGAGGTTAGTTGAATTTTTTGTTTGGGCTGGTTTGTCTTTTTTTCTCCCTGACTCAAGACATCACTGTAATACATGGCTTTTATTTGCACCGTTAATACTGGAACAAATGGAACTAATTTTATGACCTAGAACTGTTCACCTGGCTGCAGAATTGGACTTGCATTTGCTGATGGTCGCACTAAATGCTGAATTTTAAGCTTTTCTGCATTAGTATATTCCTCTCTGGAATACTGAATACTGAAAGGATCATGGTAATTCCAAATACAGTCAATTGGAATTTTGTTTTTGCTCTAGATTGGACCTTTTTTTCAGCTCAGATCAGAGCACTGTATAGGATATAGTCTGATTTAAACGCTGCCTTCTTCTCAATTTCTCTCTATCATCTGTGAGAAACAGCTTTGCTATCCTGCTACCTGAAAGTGCCCAGGAAAGATAACATCTGGAAAGTACAACCTTTCAAGGCCACTAGTAAATCTGGATGGATCCCTTACTGAGTGACCAACTTGCAGTCCCTGAAGGAGGTTCGATCAAATAATGCAAATTCTGTCTTCTTAGAAAACTGACTGTTTAAGCACCTAAAATCAGTCACCTAGATTGCTGTTTGTACTGTGAGTATTTGTTTGGTCTTGTGAGAAAGTTGTTAATGTCAAGGTTCATACAAGAGCAAGCAAGAGTAACAGCTCAGAAACAGAAACCACAATGATACTTAATGGAAATCTAAGACAGCCACATGATTCCATATATCCTCAGGACTAAGTGCTGGAATTTCAAAGCTTTCACAACTTCCTGGTGTTTACTGGGAAGGGGGAACACTTACAGCTACAGAAGTAGTACCATACATCCAGAAAGAAAATCTTGTGTAAAGTGCTGTGAGATCTATTGATGCACAACATTCAATTGATGCACAACATTCCGGCACTGTATCCTTGTTGCTGGTACTGATTTTCTTTATCTTTCCTAATGGCAAAAACTTTTGTGAACTTTAACAGCTATAAGAATTGTGGTCTTATTCTTTGGAAGAAGACAGATATCATTGATCCTTAAAAAAAGCAGGAAAAATCTGGTGAAATCAAGGGAAAACATTCACAATGCTCAAATTTAAGCAACTGTGTTAGGTAGGAAAGGTAATGTGAAAGCTTCTCTTCCTCTTCCCTCTTATACTGATCACATAACACTGATGCCACAGGGAATTGAGCCTCACTCTCTCCTTTTTCACCAGCTCTAAACATTCCTTATATTTCTGATTTACAGAGGGGTTTGACACCCAGCCACATTTTCCCAATATCATGATTTCTCTGACCTCCCCCTGAAGCATCTGGAATGGGCTATTGATAGGGATGTGACACTGGACTCAATGAAGTTCTGCTCTGATCCCATGTGTCAGGTCCTGTCTTTTGCTTTCTCTCTTGCTGACGATCTTGACCCTGCAGCTGGCAGAAGCACTGCTTGAACTGTCATCTGTAGCATCCCAGGTCAGCCTTAGCAGGGGGAAGAAAGCAGGCAGGGCATTTTTTACTCGGGGACCCCAGACTGTAGTAAGGACAGTCTGAAGCAATCAGAGCTGAGATGCCATCCTGCCAGTGCCCTGCAGCTCCTTCACCAGCCTCTCCTGCCCACACTCCCATCTTGCAGAGGTTTTTGTCACTGGTGTCTGGCTCAGCTGAGCAGGATGATCTGGCTGATGACTGAATGCTGGTAATTCCTTTGGACTCCTTCAGAAAACCTCCTGGGGATACCAGCAGGTTTCTAATTAGGCTCAGTTACAGCAACAGCAGAAGCAGAGATGCAGGGAGCCTCCTGCTGCCTGCTCTGCAGCAACAGGAGCTCAGTGATGGTTTAGGTTATTGCATGAATATTTACCAAGTGAAGGTTTGCAATGAAAGGTCCTGTATCTGTGCTCTACTCTTTAGCCCTTTGCTTTTAAACCCCTGTGCACTAAATTTCTTCTGCAGACCAATTAGGAGAGAGAGAAAGAGACTCTGGGAAGACCTTCCTAGTTGACATTTGACATTAATTGCTTTAAATCAGTCTGCAATGAGCCTTAGACAGAAGGAAAAGCACTGAGGTACACAAAGGAGCTCATTTACAGCTTTGTAATAACATGCCTAGGATGCATTACTAAATATGTGATTCAATTGCCTTGTCATAACCCCTAAGAATATAGAAAAGGAAAATAAGTGGTAATCTTTTATTAAGAACAGGCTTGTCTGTGATTCTGCTCCATCAAAACTAGCATCTATTTTATTAGCAGTGTCTCACTTCAGAAAATTCAATGTATAAAGTGAGGCAGGACGCATTTTTATTGTTAAAAGTTTTCTAGAGCTAAAACCTAAAATTTATGAAAAACACAAGATTTCATAAATTCCACTTAATTTCCTTATTTATTTCCAGGAAAAAAAAAGTGTCTAAAATAAAATCTAAATCTTTTGTAAATGTTAAAGGATTAAAATTTTTTGAAAGTAAAACTATTTAGAATATGTTTCAGTTTAGTTTTGCATACAGAAGATTGGAGAGTGTTAAAATTTTGGAATGCAACTCAATATTTTTTAAACAATTTTTAAGCATTAAAAGCATTTGTAACACCATTAATTTTTATTTTACCAAACATTTTAAGGGTGCAAAAAAATTTTAGTGACAGCTCAGTCTTATCTTAATTAGAACAGATAAGCTTTGTGTTTAGAGGACTTTTCTGCATGTCATTATATACCAGTAGCTCTACTTTCTATTCTAGATTTCATTTCACATGAAACTTGACCATTTCTACTGTTTCTCTAGTAATAAGAAACAAATTAATCACACATGGAAACCTGTCATAAAATGAAGTTATCCAATAAAATAATAAAACATTTTAGGATGCAAATTTCAAATGTCTACTGGGCATTTATATGTGACAATTACACTTGTGATCGAAGGATGCACCTGTACATCACAATGACAATGATCTGCTGAGATGACAACCATTTCTTTTTCTGAAGAGTTGACCAGCATTGCATTATAAACTAATTTTAAATTTGTTTATTACCAGCAATTTCCAAGATTGAGAAGGAGAAATTGCATAATTAACTGATTCTGCCAAACTGAATTTTGATAAAAATTTAGTTTCTCTTTGTAATTATGTTGAACACTGTACAAGGTCCTTAGACTTTCTACACTATGGGAAACCCAGAAAAGTGAGAGTAAATGTTTATAGGCTATGAAAAACACCATGTGCTGCACAGAATTGCTGAATTGTTTGGGTTGGAGATGACCTTTAAAGATAATCTACTCCAAATCCCGACTGCAAGTGGGGACACCTTTCACTAGGTAAGGATGCTCAAAGTCCTGTTCAGCCTGACCTTGAGTACTTTCAGTGGTGGGGCCTCCACAATTTCTCTGTGCACTCCATTCTCATGTCTCACCATCAACGCTGTAAAAAAATGTCTTTGTATGAAATACAAATGTACCCTCTTTCAATTGAAAACCATTGCCCTGTCCCATAACTGTTGACCTTGGTAAAAAATATCTCCCTATACCTCTAATACCACTTTCATACACTGCAAGACCTCAGTGAGATCTCCCTGGAGCCCTCTCTTCTCTAGGCTAATAATCCTATATCTCTCAGCCTGAATTCATATAAGAGGTGCTCCAGTCCTTATTCATGGCCTCTTCAGGAGCTGTTTCTAAAGGTCCAAATCTTCTTGTGCTGGGTACTCCAGAGCTGGACACAAATCCTGGGTGGAATCTCAATAGAGAGGAGTAGGAGAGCAAAATGACCTCCCTCAATCTTTCACATTGCTCTTCATCAAAATAATCACACTGGCATTTAATATTTACCACTGTGTTAAAAGCAGTATTTTCAGAAACACTGACTTTTTGTACCCTAAGGTGGCAGTGAGATACAACAGCAAAGACTCCCTATTGAAAAAATCATATTGTACAGACAGAGTGTTGTCTACATAAGAGATGGAGAAGATGCTGTATATCTTTCTTCCTGTTTTCTTTTCCATCCTAGTAAGCAGCCAGATCTTTTTGTCTTCTTGGCTGTTACTCACACAATGCTTTTTTTATGCATTGGCTGTTTTAGGCATTGCTTGTTCTGGCTGTTCACTTTTCACACTTAGGCCTGAGCTTTAGCTGTACTTGTCTGCAACCAATAAGGAGAAGCAGGTTCATGTCTTTTATGAGGGAGGGACTTTATGTAGAGATTATGGTACATAGTCATGAAGATTTACAGTTTTATCTGCCTTGAAGTTCAATAGCTCAAGTTTTATGATGTTCTGATTTGAGCCATGACAAAACCAATTCTCTTTTTAGTGATTTTATTTCTCAGTTAAGCCTCTTCTAAGTATCTGCACTTTCTGAAATTAGTGGCAAGTTTTCCAGCCAGTGTCTGCTTCTAGGACTGATAATGCTTATGGTTTTAGTTATTGCCGAAGAATGGTGTGTAGAAAGACTCTTGGTTATTCCAATAGGAACCAAGGTCACTTCTTGGTTCTACTGAACATCTTACACACTAGAAAAGAAAAGAAAGATAACAGGTCACACCTGAGACCCTCCTACTGGGAGGAGTGAAACAAATAGGTGATCAAAATTGATCAAAGTATACCATCCCGTAAGCATCATATTCAGTATAAATTTGAGGGATCACTGGGGTCAAGTTCTTCTTTGCTCATTGCCAGTGTCCTGGGAGGATTCCCTCTATTATTCTGCCTGTGGTCCCGATCCATGTTCTCCTGAATCCATGTGTTCCTGCCTCCAGCTCCTGACTGCCACTGACTCCAGCAGCCCAGACTGGAACTTTATCAGGGCTGCTGTGCAGCCTCTGGGTGTGTAAGCACTACTGGGGAGATGGTGACATTGGTTCTGTATATAGCTGTATATGTACATATTTTCTTATTCCCTTTTTAATCACTACTGTTTCATTAGAGCTGTGTAGTTTAGCTTCCAATCCGTGCCTCTTATTCTCTTTCCTTTATCTTCTTGGGAAGTGAGAGAGGTTAACAGAGAGAATCTGCTTTCATTTAATTGCTAACCCAGTGTCAAACCTTGACATAAGAATCCAGCTTTCAGATTTTTGCAGTACTTTCACAGAATTTAAAAGACTGTAGATTTCATTGAGTGTGTGATTTTTGACCTCAAATTCTTTTCTGACTTATTATCTAGCACTAATGGAAGTGCTTAAACTAAAATTGATGCCTAAAATCTTGTCCAGAGAAATTCAGTGTCTCTCTGTATGCAGCTCATGAAAATGAAGAAGGAAGAGTCTAAGGGACTGAATATTTTTTGTTGTCTCAAGTGACAAGAACACTTACAAAAATTATTAAGTGCCTTCTTTTGTTTCCTGATAAGTAGTATGTCTGTCAGAAACAGTCAGTGCCTGTCCTGTGGTGGCCATGTATTTAAAACAGAATTCAGTTACAGAAGCATACATTTCTTTGTCCTCTATGAAATGTTAAAGACCAGCTCTAATTTTAACATCAACATGACTGATATCTCATGTATCATTTATAAAATGTCCTTTTAGCTCTGGTGTCTCCCTTCATTCTTAGTGACAGATTCCCTTGTTCAACACAGTGGTGGGTTTTGACTTATTATGACCACAGCAAAAACCTTCAAGAAGGTTGCTGCTGTTTTCTTTCCTGAAAATAGCCTCTGCCTTTCCCAGGTAATTGCTGTCATTTTCTTTTGAAATGCCTTGAAAGGTCAAGTGCCCAAGGACCCCTGGGGTCAGCAGACTAATGGAGTGACTGTTTTGAGAGAAATGTCTGTCTGTGTTTGGCTAAGTCTAAAGCAACACAAATGAGTCCAGAGCCAGGAGTTGCTGCCAGATGATCCCACTGGAGCTGTTCCTCTAAGCAAGCAGCTCATCAATGGGCCTGTCGTTAAGCCACTGGGTTTTTCCATTTATTTAAATGAAAGGGTTGTGGTGATTGAGACACACAACTACTGAAAGAAGACATCTGAGAGTAGGGGCTCCCATATCCAGAAAGTAAAGTTTTCTTTTTGCTTTTTTCCCTGTTTACTTGTGTAGAATCTTTGAGAAACAGTGTGGTCAGAGCATTCATGCTGATACCTTCTGGGCTTCTTGTCTCTATTAAATCGTTGCATTTCCAGCTGTCAGTTGAGGAGAAGCAATGCTGGAGAGCCACACACTGCCTCAGAGCTCTCTGAATCCCAGGGAAAATCTCACAGGTCAGATGTAAGTAAATTCTGCAACCAAGTTTCCCTGTGGTGGCAGCAACACAACAACAGCAACAGCCCTTTTGTTCAGCAAAATAACTCTCAAAGGAGTTTGGAGTGGAGAAAGGGTTTCTTCAATGCAGAGCAAGAACGGGCAGATTTTGGCCCTCTCTTTGCAACATGACAAGGCATGTAGAGGAAATCTGGAACCTCTCTCAGTGGCCCCAGGCTTTGCAGACTAGGGTGCCCATGTAGGACTGGCAGATACAACAGGGGACCTACAGAAGATCCAGATGTGCAGCTGCAGCCTGTGTGGCATTTCCATCCCACCCTCCTGAGATGGCAGCAGGGTTTTGCACAGCGTTTTGCACTCCCTTTGCAGAGTCAGGCATGGTGCACTCCTGCCTCAGCACCTGCTCAAGCTCACCTATGGTCAGTGTGATCAGCCTAATAAGCACTGTTAAACTGTGACAGCATTAATTATTTCTGTGTGTTGCTCTTTTAATAGTAACAATGGAGTTTTTCCATTTTACACATGAGAGAAGAGGTTGATGACCTGGAATTTCACAAGCACTATGTCATAATTATATCAGTCATTAAATCTTTAATGGTATTTTTAAAAAATGGGAGAGATAAATGCTTGTCTTGCTGTTCCTCCTGCTCCAAGCTGCTTTTTGTATTTGCTGAACTCGGTAGAAGCTAAGGATGTTAAACTCCATTTAGAAATGAGATTGGCAAATCAGTGATGGGTTTTATCTCATATCCTGCCTCTGAAATTAGCTCAATTTGTTGGGAGAATTAGGGTGGTATCTGAAGAGTGGCCCGGCTGGTGAGTGAGGAGATGGTGGGCTCCATTCTTCTCCATCAGTGGTTGGTTCTACACCCGTGGAAATGCCACTTCAGTCTTTCATGTCTTTAGTTCTTCCATCATTCAGCTCCTTTTTTTACTGGAACTAAATACATTTCAACATGAAAAACAGTATGTTCAGGACACAAGACCCCAGCTATGCTGCTGTAATAACAATAATAATGAATAATATTAATAATAATAAACAACTGCAAATCTACAGAGGTGACCATTTAATGACAACATTGTTGTGGTGTGGGTGACTGGATATATTTTTCATTTTATGATGATTACAAAACTACTGAAGGCATGCATAAGTTTTGTTTGATTTTCAAGCCCATTAACAGTTAAAATAATTTCTTCAACCACAAAAAATAAAAGCTGCTGAGGAAACACACAGGTTTTGGACAATTTTATCAGTCAATTAATTTTTCTGGTTTCTCATAGTTTTTCTCTTTAAAAAACAAATTTAAGAAAAACAACACAGGTAATATACATATTCATGGAAACATTTTCTTTCAATTTTCAGCTTCAGGAAGATAAGGAGAAAAATCTTGAAAGTATATGTCATTTGCCAACATATGGGGAGATTCTTAGCTTAAAAAGAATTATAATCTGATATTTAAAGAAATCATCCTTGTACATTTATTTTTAACAGTCTATGGGGGTTTTGTGGTTTGGGTTTTTTTTTTTTAATTAAGTTTGTGACGAAAGTTCTTTTACAGTGAGAATCTTCCACCTCCTAGGGCAAATTTCCTTAGAGAAATCTCCTGCTATTTCTGTTGCTATACTTGTCCCTTATGAACTGTCATCTTTTGGGGGGAAAGGCTGCATTCGTTAGTGGACTCAACTAAAGCCACATTTGTTGCCTTGGCTTGGTGAATGTTACTGACCTGGAAAAACTGTATGGAAGCTCTTGGGGTTGAGACAAATTGGAGTCTTAGCCCATGCAGTCTCTGGGGATCATTGAAAATGAGTGTTAGAGGCTGACAAACATCAGCATTGACACTGGGGAGAAAAAGGATTGAAGTATGAGATGATCCATGGCTGTAAGGAGCAGGTTTGCTCTGCATGAGAGGCTTTGGTCATAAAGGAGCCAGCACAAGAGACACTGAGCAGCACTTACCTCTCTAACAGTGTTTGTGCCTCAGCTGCAGCAGCACAGGTACAGGATGCCCCCTAAAAAGACATAAAAATGGATGAGGTGTGCAGACTGGGCTGCTGAGTTTCTGGAAAGACAGATTCCTGAGGCTGAAGAAAACCCAAAGCAGTGACTGTAAGAGAAGCTGATACCTTTACTGGTGAATGTTCATTTGGTTTATGGGTTTTCTCCTGGCTGTTCTTCCTCCAGAGGAAACTCCTGGCTCATGTGAAGCCCGGGGGTCCCATGTGAGCCCTTCAGGTCCCCAGCCCAGCCAGATGTGACACCCTGGTCCTGCTGAGGGAGACGACGTGGGCTCACATGCTGCTGGGGCCAAAATGTCAGCCAGGAAGCTCTGTCAGCTAGGGAGGGTATTTCCTTTTAGGACCTTGGGAGACATTTACAAATTACAGTGTGAAAGCAATGTTGCAAGGTGAACATGCTTTGATAATTTATTTCTCATGATAGAACCCCTCACACTCAAGTTTTTGGGAAGTGTTGATCACTGAAACATGAAATTTCTATAAAGCAGAATTACACTGGGTGAGGTGATAGACATTAAAATCCCTACCATGAAACTCACAGTCTCTGAAAGAAACATCCAATTACTCTTTTTTTAAAATAGTGATGAAACCTGTTCTTCTAAATTAACATATGAAACTGAAAAAGCATAAGAATTATAAGCTCAAGTTGTTTTTATCAGTGTTCTTGCTTAACACTGACTCACACAATTAAAGGAACATTTCTGTAACTACAAAAAAGCACATTTACTCTCTGGAGTAACTTCCATCATGAGCCATTGGTGATAAGTTTCAGGAGATCAAATATTTCTGAAAATATTTTGATAAAACCTCAAAGTGAACTACTGTGAAGTAAAAAAAGAGGGAGGATTTTTAAGGCAAAACATTCGATTTGTTGGTTGTTTTCTAAAGAAATCCTGAATGCTGCTGGATTGTCAGCTGTACTGGTTTCTTCCAGACAGGAGTTCCAGAGTCCAGTTGCCCAGGATAAAAAAAACATTATTTTCATTGGTGAGCCTTGAGCTCTGTAATATTTCACAGAGTGAAGAAGACATCTCTCCAACTTTAATATTTGATTTCCTGATATTTTTAATAACACCCTCTCATTCATTCTTTGAGATTAAAACCTCAATTTCTCTCTTTTTTCAGAGACCTCTTTGTATGCCCTTTAATACCATAATTTTCCTCTAAACAGCTAGTTCCAATTTCTTTACTGTAGACCACCTCACTCAAAATCTGTACTGTCTTTAAAATATTTATGATGACATCAAGTTTTCAATTTAGAAAGATTTATCATGGAAAACCTTTAAAATGCATGGGAATTAATATTTTCTTGTTTTCCATGTAACATTTTACATATGTAACTAAATACATTGCTGTGAGCTCATCACTGAGGACTAAGAAATGGTATAACTCCATCACCCTTTGCCTGGTGTAGTATAGAGGTCTTTTAGTCTCTATAATTCTTTCTGCTTTTGGCTTCATACTTCTTTTATGCTCTTCATTTGAGAAGTTTTTTGGAGTAACAAAACCAACTTCCATTTTCTTTTCCTTCCTCAGCTTCAGTATTCCCACTTAGTCCTTAGAAAAATGTTCTTTCCTATTTATCTCCTCTTACCCTTCTGCTTCCATAAGCACAGTCCTGGTTTCATTTTGTAATTGGAAAAAAAATACATTTCCAATTATTAAAATATTCTTCTGTCTTTTTAACTATTTTCATGAAGAGTAATCTAGCTGATTAATAGCATAACTGGAACTATGTTATGGATAGACTAGAAAGTTTAAGAAAAGTAAGCTATTAGAGAAATAGTGGCATTTCTTCTACAAGATTTCTTATTTCTTTCAGAAATATGAGCAGGGTATATTGTACAAGACAGAAGAAACTGCTGGATATCTGACAACTCTCCTTCTTATAAAAAGCTGAGTGCTTTAGATCCACTAGAGAACAATTTTCTGCTTTTCTCTGAGATTTTCCTCTTAGAGTACTCTGAAATTCCAAGGTTTTTGTTATCTATGAAATGTATGTACAATTTGAGATTAGCAAGCTCTTTGTCATGATTATTTTCATTTTATACAGATAAAAATCTGTGAGCTTTCAACAATATTTTCACTTTTATTTTTCTTTTGGTGTATAGCTTTCTTTGAAATTTATTTGTAAAATTATAAATTAAAAATTTGGCAACAAGCAATTTGCATTGCATAGGGTAGTTACTTTCACCATATTAAGCTCGTTAATGGGATATTTTCCAAAGCTAATTGAATGTTCTTGTTTAGATGCAAAAATCTTCTAAATACAAAAATATTTTATAATTCCATATTCATTATTTTGATTGAATTTATCACCCAATAGAAAAGAGAATCCATGTGACACATTTCTATCATCTTTAGTTCAGACAGAACTATTTCTGCAGTTAGGTGTTGAATGATTAGTGTTGCTCAGCACCAGGTGTTTAAACCTTGTCTGTTTACAATGCATTTAATAAACAGGATTCTTCTAAGGAAAGAGCATGAAATAAGTGAATATTCAAGATTTTTTCTCAATTAAAAACAAAGAAAACTTAGTAAAACTAGTATCCTTCTGCATTAAACATGTGTGTTAAGTCTCTGAGGTTAAGAGCTCTGATTACCATCTTATGTTCCCACAAATGTATATTCAAAAGGGAAGGCAGTCTAATGATGCCTCCAATTCAAAACACAAACCAAGTGAAGAAACAGTTCTCTGATTTAAATAGGTGGTAAAATTATCACAAACTTTGTGCTTTCCTGAAGAATTCTAGATTGTAGTTAGGATCTGTGTTGTTGTTACACAGGGTAGAGCAGCTCCTGCCCTGCGTTACAGAGAAAGGGAAAAAAATGTTCCTTTTGGAAGTGAGCATCTAAATGAGTAGGACAAAACTCCTCAATATACAAAGAGCAGTTTGCAAATGTAGCTTAGTCTAGCTTCAGAGAGAGTAAGAATTGCCTACAGTGCACTGTGTGATTATCCTGATCAGCTTCTATTCCTAAACTAAGATTGTTTCATTTCTCCTAGCTTTCGCTTGTGGAAAAGCATTTTTCTGCTCAGTCTCATCAACTGAAGAGCAATGGGCTTTTTGGATATGTTTGATAGCAAGTCAGCTCTAAAAATTACATTTTCCTCTTAGATTTGATAATATGGCATGCTTTTGATATCGAACTCGTTCTGCTGGATATTTAATTAGAAGACTTCTGGGAGTGCTATTTACATTTAATTCTGTGCTTGATATTGAGCATTCTCTTTGTTTTATGTGAGACTTACAATATAACCTCTATGCTGTTGAGAATTTATTTAACTTATAAGTAATTTACTTAATTAATTTACCTGATAAGCCTCCCCGCCTCCTTTCATGGCTCTGTTTTCAACCAAGGTGGTGAAATCTAATAGCACTGAGAGCATGCTCAGCAATATTAAAAGACTTTGGCAGTGATGTCCCTGCCCCAAGGTGGGTGTGACAGATCACACATCTTCTCTGCAGTGTCTGATGGATGGTGATGTGTCACACATGCTTCATAAAGTTTAACTGCTTGCAGGGAAAGCATTAACCTTAAGCACCAGTACAACCACAAGTTCTGGGCTTGAGTTGTTCGTATCTCTCAAGAAAGCTCCTGGGATATGATCCTGGGTTTCCTGGCCTGTAGACCTGAGCTGCCGTGGTCAGCCCTGCATTCCCTTGGCTCTCTCCAAGTATTGTGGGATTGCTCTAAAGAGGAGCTCTGCCCTGCAAGCAGTGCCAGGGCCTGAGCAATCTGCACCACCAGGAGACAGAGGCAGAGAAAACAGAAAATAGGAAATTCAGGCAAGCAGCTCAGTCAGTTCAACTGAGAAAAAAAAACAAACCAAAAACACCTCACAGTACGTTCTTTATTTTTTTACGATTTATGTCAGCTGCATTAAAGAAAAAAGAAAATAAATATAACAGCAATTTTTTTTCCTTAAGGTGTTAACTTGTATCTTGACATTTGAAAACCTATCTTTAAGAGAACTTTCTGGACTAGCTGTCCTTTGTTACAAGGGCTGGTGGATATTTTGTTTATCAGCCAGGGCTATTTTAAACTACTTTCATGGCAATTTTTTTCTCCTTCAGAGATTTGCTGGAGGGCATCATCCAGACTTTGTGAGAGGAGTCAAAGAGGGTATTTGGAGACAAGTCTAAACGTCATTCTAGCCTTTTCATAACAACTTTTTCAGCCTCCCTCTTGCTTCCAACTCTCTGCTGGCTCATACTGCTGAAAATCTGGTTTGGGCTTCACTGTGCAGCAGAGGGGGCAATGTCTGGGCAGAGCTGGTGCCCTGCATCCTTGCAAGGGTAACAGCTCTCCTTACAAAGGGACCTCCAAACACATTTTCATTGTGTTGAGGTGTCTGAACTCACAGTGCTCCCTCTGCTCAAAGCACTACCAGCTGGAAAAATCCCTCTCTCCCACCCAGCCCTCATCCCTGATGCCTTCCCTGACTCCCCTGACACGTTGAGGCCCATGATGGGTGAGGTCAGCTGCAGAATACCAATCCTTTAGGAGAAAGGCTCAACGAAAGCAAAACATTTCAAACCACATTGGTTTATGTTCATCCTTTTTGTCAAAGGTCTTTATGTCTCCTAAAGTGTCAGAAAGAACATTTCCCAGGAGAGCAAAGGAGGAAGGAAAGCTTTGCATGAGGCACCAGCAGGTCAGTTGCCTTCAGACAGCCACAATGGGAACTGTCCCCACAGCAGCCACCCCAGATTTCCCAGGAAAGAGCTGCCTGGTTTCACAGCTGGGAAGCGGGGTGGTACAGGGAGTTGTGAGCAATGCAGGAAAATAATAAAAGTAATAATCACTTACCTGGGCTGGTAGGAAAAAACAAACTGTCTTAGATGCCGAGCATTTGTCACAGGAGGGAACTGTTTCAAACCCTTGAGCTGATTTAGAATATTTGGTTTGAAAATGCCTTGGAAGGAAAGCTGAAGGAAAGACTGAGAAAGCCCCAGCCATGACCAAACAGTTTCACCACTGTGGGCATTTTCTCCAGCACAACAGAACTGGGGCAATCTCTTCACCTCGGATCAGGCTGAGGGAAACACCTGGAAACAAACTCACCATCATTTCACCAAGACACTGCCACTGCCACTGGCACCAGGTGTGACAGGATACACAGTCACACGCTGCCCAAAGGGCTCCTGCTTCTCTACCAGCACACTGTGAAACCCACTCTGCAGCACATCTGTGAGAAAGAGAAGGATGGAGGGGAAGTCACCTCCATGGGGGACGATGCTGCTGTCCTGGTCCCCGAGCAGCCTGGTGGGATGGGCAGCCTGGGGGAAGCAGCATCACACAGTGTAGGCACCTACCCAGGTATGGAGCAGATAAACACTGCCTGGGAGGTGCCTGAAAGCCAGGCAGGCTGTGTAAAAATAAAGAAGCTGCAGCTTTGCATTTCACTTAACCTTGCTGTGCTTTTCTGCTTGTCTTGTTCAGTCTGTTCAGTTAGAAAAAAATGAGACTCCAAGCAAGGGAGTGACACTCAATGTACATATGGGCAGGGCTACCATCCAGAGAGAGGGACAGGAGGAGGAAAGGGCCAATGGGGCCCCATGTTATTCAGGCATGAGTAATTGGCAATTTGGTGAACTCTTGAGAAATGGGAAAGGACAAGGCAGGAATTCAGAAAGGTTTCTGACAGATTCTTCCTGTACACTCAGAAGTATTTAAAAGAAGTTGAGATTTTTCTATTAAAAATATGATGGTATTAAATCTATTATCAGACAAAAATATAAATCTAAAGGATTTATTTCAAAACCATAATAAAGTGAACACATTTCCTCTTCAAAGCTACAGCTTTAGAATCTCACTTGCATTTTAATGTTTTACTTCAAATTAAGAGGATTTGCATATTCAGTTTAGTCTCACACCAGAAATAAAAACAATTTGGGGTTATTAAGAATGGTTTTGAAAGTAAATATACATTTCTCTCTTTGAAAAGAAATATTGTATCTATTTCTGTCCCTCCTCCACAGTGCTTAACTTTGATGAGAAAGCTGGAAAAAAAGGAGCATTTAGTTGTTCTGTGAAGAAATTTTTCTTAAGAGATGCAGAGGGAAAAGCTTTCTGCTCAGCTAAACATGAGTATTTTGAACATACACAAAGAAATGACCAAATCTGTCCTGAGAGGCACTTATATCTTTTATGAAGGGAATTAATTTCTGTAATGTGTTGACAGCAGCTTATTGGTTGATAATACATTTAAAAGGACACTTGAGAAATAATCAACTGCCCTGACTGCAAAGATAAAATTTATAATGTGTATCACTAGATGAGGAAGACTGCAAATAGACCAAATATTGACTGCTTTGAATGTGCTCATTAAATTAAGTTTTTTTAAACAGTTAATAATTGAAATTTAGATTCCAGATGTCTGAAATAATTGACCCACTTCCCTTCTGCAATATCCAAGCTTTGAGCTAATTGAATAATGGTTTCTTTTTAAAGCTGAGTCTTCATTGAGCATTTTCAGTGAGAGGCAAACTAATCTCACAGATAGGCAAATAGGCAATAGGTTGGATATTTTAGCTGTAACTGAAAAACAAAACAAAACAAAACAAAAACTTAAATAAGGTATAAGGCAATATCTCTGGAAAAGCAGAGTTTGCTGTCATTGAGATTAAATCAGTTCTGAGATTATGTTGAAAACATTGTCTGTGTGACCAAAGCACCACAGTTTCCCCTCTTTAGGCACACCATCCAGAAGCACAAATATTCCTGTATATGTATTTTTACAATCTGACAGGCTGCTTTCCAGGATAATCTTTTAATTTTTTCATCTCCCTCTATGGACACTTATGCATCTAATTCTTTCTGTAGTCTTTCAAAGCCTCTCAGCACAGCCATAGTTTTTCCCTCCCTCTTTCTTTTTCTTTCCTGCCCCATCCCCACTTGTTTTTCTTCATTATTCTTTGTCATTTCAACAAAGAAAAATAATTTTAGTGTGCCTAGAGAATTCTTGAAATAAACAGCTTCTCTTATTGCCCCAATCTAAGTATCACTCGGTATTTTAATCACCTGCAGAAGGTGCTTTTTTTTCTTGGCCTCCTCTCCCATAAACATCCCTCTTATGTAGGTTGTGTGTGAGACTTGTGGTGTGGATGAAGCTGCAAGTCACCTCATTGCTGTTTCTCACTACACATCAGCAGAATTAAAAAAGAAATAAATAAATTTTTAAAAGCACTTGAGAGAGACTTCTTATGCTGCCATGATAAAAAAGCCCCCTTATATAATGTCAGACTCAATGTATATATAAAAATGAAAAATTGAAAACCAAGTAGGCTGAGCAAAGACCAAGCAAGAACAGACAGATAAACATAACAGTTTGCATCATGAGGGAAAAAGTTTCCTTAGTTTTTCATTTGTTTCCTTTTTGTGCTCCTATGGAAGATATTGGAAGAATGGCTAAGTAGTGAAGTAACAGCAGCCAATCAATTTATCCTATAAAAAGCTGCTCCCATATTTTATCAGGTACACTTTCAGGTGTCCAGAGGGGCTGGACCTTCTCCCCTCCAGTAGGGATGCCTGCCCAAGTGATTAGTCCACAAGAGGAGCAAAGGGACACCACCAGGCTGTGGCCACAAAAGGGTAAGAAGTATCAAATCCCTATACATGAATTCTATCTATGAATTCTTAACTTTAATACTTTAGGATACTTTTAAAGACTATAGTCAATATATCATTATATTGCCTATAGATATCATTTCAATCATTGTTCTAGACCTGAGTCCTATCAGTAAGTTGCTAGCACTCAAACAATTAGCCTTGTGTAACAGTTACCTAGATATTTGATTATTTGCATACTTTATTGTTAAGGTACCTTCTTATCTGTTATCTTAACACCTTGTTTTGTTACCCTAATATCCTAACAGTCATATAATCTGATTTATACCTTTTTTGTCTAATTTTAAAGACTATTTGTTACTTAAAGTAAATATATAAATATATTTATAAATATACATCTTATCTGCTGTCTTGCCCCATACAGGACAGATGCTAATCTTCAGTTAAACACCATGTTGTCCCAAACATTCTTATCCTCTCTAATTAGGGGTGATTCTTTGTCAGTACTTCATCTGTCCAGAGGTTAACATTCAAGGGAGATGGATGTTTCAATATTCTCTGTGTCTAAGATCACCTTGCTCTCTGCTACTGAGGCTTGGCAATGCTGATTGATGATACTTTAGTCACTGGAGCACTGATCAGATGTTCCTGCTGTTATCAAGGCACAGGATCAGGAATCTGATTTTTAAAGTGGGCTTTATGCCAGAAACTGAGAAATGAATAATTGCTCTTGTTGCTAAGAAACAAATAAAGTTCTATTTTTTTTTTTTTTATCATTTTGGCAAAATAGTAAAAAAATAAAGTATGATAACTAGAAGCAATGAAACAAGAGAGACAGCAAAAAGACATTTGTAAAGGAAAATAATCTGGATCAAAACCAAAAACGTTGGCTAGATATGGGATATATAGTCATTGATCATTCAGCAGCAACAAGGTAAAAAGAAAAGGAAAAAGGCAGATTTTTGGTCCAGGACACTGGTGGCATTGTAAGAGATTTAGATGATATTGTGGAGCAAAAAAACTCTAAGGAGACTTTTTGCTTCCTCATAATGAGTTAATCTACAAAAGTCAGAGAGAACCTAGAGATAGGTCTGGGAAACCAACAAGTAAATGTGAGAACAGCCTGAAATGTTCCTAAGAGACACCCATCAAACAGAGTCCTTACCTCTCTTTCTTCTTTCTCTGAGTCACTGTAAAGCCACATGTGGTCTCTACTTATCTGTCATAATAATGTGTAAAAGTCACCTGTTGGTATCTTAAAGTTCTGCCTCAGCTGTAGAGAACAGCAAACCCTAGACTCTTCTGTTACCTAAAGCTTCTGATTTTCACGTGAAAATCACACACTGCAGTGTCCCACATTGCTCACCCAAAAAAACCCAAAAAACCAAATGAAAACAAACAGCACCTAAGAACCCCACAGTTTCCTTTTATTGATGAACCATGTGTTTGCATTAGAAGAGACAGCAAATGTAACTTCACGTGTCCTCTATATTTTCTCCAATATAAAGTCATTATTATTTTCAGAAATCAATCTAATAAAGGCCACTTTCCATTACATTGTGATCTGCTGAAGAAATGTTGGCCACCTTTACCTCTCAAAGCCATGTGCCTCATACCTCTTCAAGAGCAAAGGAGGAGAGCAGCCTCCTGGGGCTGAGCTGCTCACTTTCCCCTCAGAACATCACTGCAAAAGGGGAGCAAAGCTGTACAAGAGGCCAGATATTTTCAAGAGGAAAAGCAAAACCCCATATCCTGGTTTGCCACAACTGATTTCTCTCATGACAAGTCCTCTGCAGCTGAACACTTCAGGTGTGTACATTTTACAAATTACTTTTGCCAGTTATTTCACCAGAAGCTCTTAAGATGCCACCTGGTTGCCAGCTTGTGAGAGTGGTGGAGTGTCTGGTTCTGATCCTCCTGCACTTTTGGGAAGGGGTAAATCAAAGGCAAGTTGGATCAATTTGCTCTGGGCTTGATTGCTGCTGTACTCATCTTCAGCAGCATGAGCAGTGTCCTCAGCTAAAAAAACAAAGAAACAAAAAGAAAACAAACAAACAAACAGCTCCCACACACACAATAAAATAAAACAAAACAGTTTGTGGTTTTGGGACCAGAAGAAGCAGGCATGAAACACAAACACGGAGATGACAGAGGTGAAAGTTCCACGGTGAGGACAGACAAGCATGGGAGCAGGTTCTGCAGGAGGTTGAGTCATGGCTGTTGTTGGAATCCCTGCAGTGGGCCTAGCCCTGAGTAACCTGTTTGATCTTACAGATGATCCTGTTTTGAGCAGGAGGTTGGACACCAACCTGAATCCTTCTCTTTCTTCTTTTTCTCTTCTTTTGCAGAACACAGCTATAGCAGGATAAATATTTATTATTCAGAAGGTCAGGAATATTCCTGTAGTGGGTATCAAGGTCCTCACTGGTGGGTGGATGAAGGTTCAGCATTTCCCAGTGCCTGAGATCACACAGGCTCACAGATTGTCTCACCACCTGGTCATGGAGGTTGTTGGGAGCAAGGTTGTTTTCTACAGTGTCAGTGAAACCACCTTTAGCCCTCTGTCCCAACGAGGGAAACAGTCTGATTCTCTTGCACTGAGAAAGCATTTTCCTGTGATCCCCTGACTCACGGCAGAGGCTTGTTTTGCTGAAATCCTTACAGGGATCTGCCTTGACTTGGGAGCTCAGTTCCAGATGAATTCCTTTATGAGATGGACTTTCCTTATTAGCCCATGTCAGAAGGACCCAGGGTCATATATCTCTGCCAGACTGCCAAACTACTGTTACCTTTATTTCAAGCATGTTTTAATTGCTTTTAAAGAAAGGCAACACTTTGATTTATATGCCATGCCAGAAGATTATGTTATTTCAGCTGACCAAATTGCCTCATTCAACAAGGCAGGAGAGTAGTTTTCGGATTATTCATTAGAGATAGATATGTCCATTGTGTATTAAAATTTCAAGAGAGGAACATTTTTCTTGTCACAGTGCCAGCAGGCTCCTCAAAGCAGAGAGGAGTGTCTTCTAGATAGTTTCAGGTGTGTCATGGTCAGACTGCCCCGTGGCAAACCCTGTATGTGTGCACAGGGACAGAGAGACAGTCAGCACCTTATCAGTCAGGAATGGCATCTCACTGCCCTATGTCTTGTGTGCTGCTTTGATACCCTGCTGCAGTCCCAGGCATGATGCAGAGGAAAGCTGTCCCTGCTCTGGAGATGGTGTGACCAAAATGAAGGCAGCCACCACCAGAAAAACACTCCTGGGGTTCATCTAAAGGTGATGGAGAATGAACAATGGGAGAGGCACAAGTCCTGATGATTCCTCAGTGGTCTCTTGGTGTCACCTGCTCCTAAAAACAAGGGTATTATGAGATGAAAAATGTCTGTTAGAAAAATGATTATTTCATCTCAGATTTGTAGAATGGATCCCAAATTTGAGATTTGTACCTGAGATTTGTCTTTCATCATGTTTTTCCAGATTCAGAATTTTCAATATGAAAAAAAAAGAGGAACTTATTCAAATCCTGTTAGTTCAGAATAATTCCCTACTATTACAGGTGAGAAGCAGTCTCCAAATGTAATTTTCTGTTCATTTTGTGATTTATCAGCCTAACTGAAAAGGGTGTTCTCTGTTTTGGAGCCCATGAGTGAGTCTGAGTTCCTCCAGAAGGTCATTCAGGACATCTGAACTACACAATGCTGTACACATGGTCTCTCTGAGCTCTGTACAATTTCCTGCTAAATATCACCTCAGCTGCATTTTCCCATTAAAATGGAGCATATGTTCAACTGTAGCAAACTAGCTTGATCCAAATCAGCTTCATGAAAGGGGTAATTTCTCTTTTCCTTCAGTAAAAGAACACTAAGTCCCAATCCATTAATAATTTTCTTCCTTAACCTAATTCTTGGCTGAAGGCAGTTTTGGCAAGGAGTGGGTTATGCACTGCTGCTATACAAAAGCTGGGATGTTTTTTCAGTCTGCCACTGAGACCTGCATTCAATCTGCTTTTTCCACACCAGAAAGCCAGCCTGGTATGTTAACACTATGGCTTGGCCTTTCTACTACATACAAAGTCAAGTTCATTTTCCTACTCCTGAAAGTTCTTTTCACCTGGCTTCATAAATTCTTTAAAAAGGGAGTCTCTGTATTATTCCAAGTGACACTGAGAATGAAGAAACAGGATTAAATATTTGAAGGAATGTAAACTATCCCTCCCTATCTCTGTCTAAAGGAACACTTATCTCAGCCATGTTGTGCACTGGTACCTAAGAAGCTGGTCCCAAAACCACATCCCTGCTTCCTCCAGCTCTGGGAGCTATAGTTGTTTTTCCCTGTCATATGTCTCAGGCACATACTGAAAGGCCTTTTCTCTCTCATTGGTCTGGTACCAATTTCTGTGAAAAAGCTTATGCTGACAGAACACATGATGGGAACAGAAGTTCTGTCCTGGCTGCTGAAGTTCACAAATGTGAGAGGAAGATGGGGACTGTCTGCTCTTTGTGAAAGAAACCTCTTTGTCATCTCAGTAAGTCACTTGGCACAGTAATGGCCCAGCTGTGTGATGCTGAGACCATCCCTCATTCTGCTGCTACCACAGCATGACTGGATCCTGGGGAAATGCAAATGCTGGTGGTTTCCATGAGCAGCACTGCCCACGTCAGTTCTTCTCTCTTCTCCAGCCCTGAGTCTCTCAATGCTCACTGCTGGGTCGCTGGGAATGCTGCTCACCATTCCATCATGGATCACCTCCTCAGGGCTCCTCTTACAGGGGGCAGTGCCAGAAGGGTTCCTTTTTCTCCAACCTTTCTCCTAAGCTGTAATTACTTACGAAATGCTTGAAGGGTCTAAGACTGAAATTCAATATTTCAAGTCTAAATAATATTGGTTAGTTACAGCTCTCATGAAATCTTTCTTCAGCCTAATTAGGAACATTTGAGAATATACTGCTAGTACAAAGTTACTCTTCTGTCTCCCCACTATCTGTCATTGATTTTTAATCTTAGGAATACCTATGATGATAATTTCTGTATTCTCAGCACACTCAACAGAATCAACGTAAACAGCTGGTTAACTCTTCAGGTTTTCAAGTGACTTTCCTGCAGAATGTGCCCAGGAAAGTGAGGGCAGAAAAAGACTCTGATCTCTGAGAAGAATGAAGAGGAAAGATGAAGTAATAAAGGGAGCAGATGTAAAAATTTGGATCAGCAATTGGTTTACTAGTTAGAAAGTTACATCCAGGGACATTTTTCATGAAGCTGTGTACAACAAAATTTCAGAAACTGGGATTTTTGGCATATAAAATAGCTAAGACAAATCCTCATGGAAGGAATTACGCAGATAATTTGTAATTCATAGTAAACATGTAAGTGGGGCAATTCACTTGAAATCAGAAGCAAACTCAGTATAATATCATCAGCTCATCAATCACCAGAACACAACCAAAATTCCAAGTGTAAAATGCCTTTACACATCAGAGGAGAAGACGGGTTTGGGAGTTTTGCCTGGGCTCCGGGTTTGCACTTTAGAGCAGTGTCACATGGACAAATCGTTTGCCGCCACTTTAAAAAAATCGCCGTCTCAAGTGCTGTGTTTCTGGTGAATATTTTATGCCCAGGGCACCACTCATGAGCAATTTACTCCCCGCAGCGAGGGGCAGCGAGGGGACCCCGGGCGCAGCTCTGCCCGAGCCGCTCTGCTGACCCCGCGCTGCTCAGCTCACGGGACGTGTCTGCCAAGGGAGGGGACACCTGCGTGGCCCACAGGACCCGAGCTGAGGTGACAGAGAGCAGAGGAAGAGCCCACTCCGTGCTCATTAACAGAGAGGTAATTTGCTGCGGGCGGGGAGCGGGCGGTGGCAGCGGCCCCGCAGCGTTCCTGACACCCGCTCCTCGCTGCTCTTCCCCCAGGGGCTCCTCTCCTCACGCCTTCCCTGCCAGGTCCTCGCTCATGCACCCCCTCTTTGCTAATAATACCTTAATGCTGGAAGGAACGGGCACCTACAGACAGCTACCTTGAAACAAAAAAATGAAACCTGCCACGACTTTCTACCCTCCTCTGCCTTTTCCCTCGCCCATGTGTACATTGATCAAAAACGCAGGAGCTCCTTTCACAGCCCAGAACCGGAGCCATCAGAGCAGCAGGGGTGTGGGACATCACTAACAGATTGGAATACCTGATACAGTCTCCCACATTAAAACTGGGCTGCTTGCAACACACGACACTTGTTTCTGATGGCCAACGCTGGGGAGATGATCACAGAATCACAGAATGGTCTGGGTTGAAAGGAACCTTAAAGATCATCTAGTTCCGACCCCCCTGCATGGGCAGGACACCTCCCACCAGACCAATGAGGGAACACATTTGTTTTCAGACTCCTTTCAGATCTGATCTTCCTGTTTCACTGTGAGACCTGTGTGTTCTGAACACTGCTGCATGATTAGTGCTCGTGTTGTCAGAAGAGACAAGAGGCACATTACTGGAGGGATTCATCCCATTTTAAGGTACACTGCATCATGTAGTGAAGATACTCATATATTCCACTGAAAATGGAGGCAGCTAAATCTCAGAGGGAAAGAATACCATTACAGATAAAGTGAGAGTATACATGGGAGTAATTCAAGATCATATATATATATATATAATATGTGTGAAAACCTGAATCCTGTTTTTATGCTCTTAAATAACAAGAGGAGAAAGAGTGAAAAAGTTCTGTAAATAAGATTCATTCTTGAGAGACAGTAAAAACAAATATTCTCAAGTGGAAAAAAGCTTTTCATGCTGTGGGCCCTCTGCCCAGCACTGTCACATCCATTAATACCAACTAGCACAGCATGACAGCTTTCATTTCTGATCCATTATTTTCATTTAGAATATGAAAGAGAAGGTATACTGAAGAAAAATGAGAAGTAGGTCCTATGTGACCATTATCAGACAGAAAACTAATCAAGTATGAGCTCAGTAAATTAATTTCATTGCTAACTGGTAGAAAAGGAGCTCTGTAGAGGCTGGAAATCCTAAGAAGTAAATTTGACTAGAAGAGACTGGCCACTGTAAGAGCCATACACTGATGTAACTTGTTCTGTGAAAAGATTTGCTTATAGATGTATAACTGCTAATGGCAAGGGAGCCACAAAAAGTTACAGGCTCTGCAAAGAGAAGCATCTAAGAAGTGTCTCTACTTGTGTCTTTGTGACAGCTGCCATCTTGGCTGACACACTGTGGGCTGAACTGAGACCTACGTGTCACTTAAGAGTAAACAAATACATAAAAACAGAATTCCTGCAATCTCACCTAGAGAAACAAGCATGCCTGTTGAAAGTCAAGCAGTCACACATTGTCTGTGGAGCAGGTCTGTCATATGCCCTGTTTGGAAACAAACCCATCAAAGACTGGAATATCAACATTACTGTAGTCCAGTTTTCCTGCTTTTGTCATCACTGGGATTTATTAGCTGAGTGAGATGATTAGCTCTAAAAAATTCATATCACAGGCTATGTATTTTAGCCTTTTGCAAATACCTGGTTGATGGAGTAAAAATCAGAATTTAAAGATATGTATTTCTAGGTTTTGAACATCACTATAGAAAACAAAACCAATACAAAAAGTCCCAAAATAAACAATCAAACAAAAAACCCAAAACAAAAAAACCCAAAACAAAACAAAAATACCCCCACCAAACTCCAAACAAACAAACAAACAAAACCTAGGAGAAAAAAATAAACCAATAAAGAATAAAAATTAGTAAAGAGCTCAAATGTGAACCGGTTGAGACACGCACACACTTAAGTATGCATAGTCTGGCATAAGTGAAAGACTTGCCCAGATGTAAATATAATTCCCATCTCATGTTTTTTATTTCATGTTGTTTGGCTGGAGGTTGAGTTTCACCTACTTTTGAGAAATATGGAAATTGATTCCCCTATTTTGTATAATACCTCTTTACACTTGTCTATAGCTAAAAGTATGAAGACTCATGGATAAACTTCCCAGCATCTGAGCTGTTTTAATTTGATACTGCAATTCCCCACCACACCAATAAATCCTTGGTGTATCAGAGAAGCCCACAGAGCTTTTTCTGTCTGAGGATGGCCACCATCAGTCCAAGGGAAATGTTCTGTCAGTTTTATTTGCTCTGTTTCTCTGTTGTGGAGATGCATAGCCTTATTCCCTCTGAGCTTTGTTTACATAGAAATCCAGTCTGTGATGTGCATAGTGAGGTGCACTGAGGATCGTGTTTGTTCTCAAGTAGAACACTGTTTTTTCTGCTGTCTGTGCCACTTCAGCCTGGCTAAAAAGCAGTAGCAGCACTTCCATTCCTTCTCAGACTACTTCATAGAGAGAAGATACTTTGAGCATAAGACCAGCCCATATTAATTCCTCATGAATGCCTTTGAGGGGACAGTTCTACCCCAGACAGCAGCATTGTTCATCCATGTAGCAGAGACTCCTCTTGTGATGAAGTGTGTCTGTTTATAAACTGTCAAACAGCTACAGCAATTCAGATTCACAGCCTATCTTAATGTTTAGGTAAAGACAGTTCATTCCATATGTTTTCTCATATGCTTTCGTGTCTAAAACATTAGTTATAGCATGGTTTAGACATTCTCAGCAGACAGCTAGTGTAAAGCTACCTCTGTAATAATACCATTGAAAAAAATATTCCAAAACATAACAGTTCCCTTTGATTTTAGTTTATGTTCAGTGAAACTAAGTTTGAAACCTGACACTTTTGCATCTCTAAGTTATTGTAAGCAATAAATTCACTCTTAAAAATATTAACACAGAAAGTACAGGACTAGATTGTATAAAACATGGTAGATTGATCTATGCAAATTGAATTATGCTGATTTACATCGGCTAATGGGTCTGACCTAGGATTTATATTACAGAATTAAATAAATCTCTTTACTGCTGACTCATTCACTTTCTGGAAATTCACCTGGTACTGTATCAACTCAAAAGGCAACTAAGTGTCCAACAGCTTTGCAGAGACTTTCTGGAGTGTTCCTATGGCTTTAAGACCGTTGCAAAATGAACCCATAAATATCCACTCAGCCTGTAATTGAGCCTGCTGTGCTGGAATAAAAACAATAACCAAGCAACACCTTACTGCAGACTAAAATAGACAGCAATGATCAGTCCTGTAGCAGGAATGATCAGTCTAGGCTGAACAAAATTACCTGGATGCAAACCAGTAAAATCTTCAAAACCATCAATATCCCTTTGTGTCCTGTTGTTTCATCCCATTGTGCACACATAGTCAAGAAAGAATTTGTGTTCACCTCAATAACCTAATTTCTCTTCAGTATGAAAAATACATTGAAAATGTATTGTGTTCAGCTCTGGGCCCCTCACCACAAGAAGAACATCGAGTTTCTGGAATTTGTCCAGAGAAGGGTAACCAAGCTGGTGAAGGGTCTAGAGAAAAGTGGTTGGCTTTCTGGGCTGCAAGTATACACTGGTGGTTCATGTTGAACACCTTGTCCACCAGCACCCCCAAATCCTCTTTCTCAGGGCTGAGATCAACGCAATCTGGAACAAGGAGTGAGGATGTGGACCCCCATTTGTCTATGGGGACAAGAACACAACAGTGGCCACGGTACATTATCCATCCCTTTGGCTGAGCAATAGCTGAGCTGCTGCTGACCTTTTAGTTACTCAAGTATCCCTTACACCACTGTTCTTTCAAACATGACAAAACATCTCCACCACTCTGGTCACTGCACAGAGTTTGAAGCAAAAATTTTACTGACTCCTGAGTTGATTCTAATTCAGTCTCCAAAGGATGTGACACTTTCTCAACCCTGAGTTCAGTAACCCTTTATTTTCAGACTAGCCAGCAGCACAATAGGTTGCTCTTGGCACTCCTTTCACCTGTGGTGTAGATATTGTTTCTTCAAACAAATGTAATGATCCCAGTTTATGTGTGAAGAAATACAAATAGTAAGGAAAGGTAGGCGGGTTTTTCTCTGTAGTTAAAAGATGTTCAGCCTTTAAAAGTTTATTTGGTAGAACTTAGCTGTGTAATAAATTCAATTTATTGATCAGAAAATGGGTGTCTCATATAGTAAATAATTGTATGTATTTTGGTTGGTTTTCTCTTCTGCATTAAGTTGAGCTACTGTACACTGAATATACAGTTAAATATTGATTGTGCCTAGGACATTACTTCTGTTACCCCACTGAGTGGTTACAGTATTTTTTCAAATATACAAGAGCGAAGTCTCTGCTCTCATATACATGGGCTGTATAATAAATATATTTCCATAATCATCTTGTGTTGTGAGAAATGCACCCACTTAAACGATGCACCTTCATTTGTTTCAACTGCATAATTGTTGTGCTTTCCCAAATCCATATTCTTTACCTCTCCACCACACATAATGACTTTGTCTTTTTTCTATAGCTTCCTCAAGGATCACCAAAACCTTATATTTTTGCAGTTACTTGAAGAATGTTGTACTGCTAATTTCACCTGGGTTACACTATATACCAGTTTCTATTATTTTTTTTCTATTCTATTTTTTTTTCTATTATTTTTGTATCCTAGCACTTCACAGTCCTTTCTCTAGTTTTTACAGTTCGTTTCATGGTTGCCCTTCTGACAGCAAAGCAATTCAGCAAAAATTTCACCTACCAGTTTCTCAGAAAAGGCATGTCTGAAAAAAATGACAAAAAATGTCCTCATGGCTACATTAGAGGAGGAAGAGTGCTAAACTGGCCTCTGGTTTCATAAGCCCTGTCTTCAGATACTAAACGTTGCAGGACTGTTCTCTACTCTTTGCCCATCATGTTACTTTGTGACCAAAATATCAGGACAGACAGTTCTTCTTGAAATTATAAGCTTCTCAACATAAAAAAATATTCAGAATATTCAGACTTTTTTCTTAAAAAAAAAAAAAAAAGGAAAAAAATCTATTTTACATTCGTTAACAAAACACTGCAGATTATCCATATTTTAAAGCATATAATTAATTTCTTTTAATTGTTTTTTAATGAAAAAAAGATATTTTGGGTGACTTTCTGTATCTTCTTTGTCTCATCTGTTTTGATTTCAGTTCTGTGTAAGTTACACTCAAATCTATAAGAAAACAAGGTTGCTTCAGACTTCTGCAAGGTTGTCTGGTGAGGTTCATAGCCTCATATTTTCAGCTATGTCAGTCAATCTTGGGGAAATCTATGGGCTTCCTGGGTCCCATGCATGGAAGTTCTCAGTGTTTGCAAAGCTGTAGTGATCCAGAGGATGTTTCCTCAAGCTGTCACCATGTTCTTCTCCATCCTCTCCTCTCACCATCTGTCCCTTTGCCCAGCCCAGCAGCACAGGCTGCAGTTACTGCTGCTCCTGCTTGAGCTGATAATTCCTCCTGTTATGGTTGTGCTTTGTTTTTTTTTTTTTCCCCATGCTCTGTCCACCTCCAGTTTTCACACATCTTGTCTCTCTCACATTATCTTTGTGACTTTTCCCCTGCATTTTCTAAAAATGAAGACTTAGAACAAATATTTTGTTCATACTTATGTCTATTCTTTCAAGATTGGATTTTTTCCCCGTCCAAACTAAATAAAATGGTAAAAATTCACCCCAGATTTTTTCTTGTGTTATTCAGTCAACGTGCAATTGAATGGATATAAATATAATTACTCTAACACCAAGTTAGGGGCACATTATTCAAAGAGTTCTGCTGCCCTCTAGAAGATGTCTTTGGACTGCGTAGTAAATTCATTCCTCAAATACAGTATACAATCCCAAACCATTTTCAGATTTGGTTTCATTTTTGAGGTCAAAGTTGTCAAAAAGCCCAAAAAATTAAAACCAAAGCCAAACACAAGAGGATTTTAATTTGGCAATTAAAAAGGCAAAAACATATACATGTTAAATCAATTTGAAAAATTTGAAGGATAAAACTTTCAAAGACAGATTTCATTGGTCACCATGAAGTAGAATTTCAGAAGCTAAGAATTCTTTGAATAAGAAAAAAATATATCCAGATATAATTTATAAATTGGGATAAAATCCCCTCAAGGTACTGAGAGGAAAAACTTACATTCATAATTTTTAAAAAAATTTTTAAAGAACATTGAGACAGAATATGTTTTTTGTGGATTATTTAAATTGAGGAAAAACACTGACATTTATTGCAAAATAGACTTTATTTTAGTTACTGACAAAAAATATCAGTGTCAGTATTTTTTAAAAAAACACTATTTCATTTTTTAAACACATTTTCTGTTGGTTGGACATCTGACGGCCACATTTCAGGCTTTTAGCACCATGGTCATTTAAACTTTTAGTAACTCTCATCTTCTAGTTATTTATGTTCTGGAACCTTCTGTCACTGTTTTCATCAGCAGTCCAAAATGGATCAACTCATGTTGATGAGTTCAACAAGACGAGTCCCTTGAACTCATATGTACTCTGCACAAGTGCAGGAATTTACCCAAGTGTCCCAGAATTTTTTTTTTCCAAACATAGCATGAGATGGAGTACATTCAGTTTTAGTCCCTTTTTTATTTTTTTCATGTCTCAGACGGACCATCAGTTTGAGCTGAACAGTGTTTTACTAATGTTTTAAGTACTCTGAAGAAAAAAGGGCAAAGAGACATGACATTTTTCTAAGGCTTATGGAATCTCTAGAGGAAATATGAGCACAGAACAAATATGGCCTAAGTTCTTGTCAGGAAACAGGTAGCCTGGGAGGACTATGAGACATTATCCCAGCTGCCAGGGATCAGGGTAGAAAAGCTAAAGCTCAGACAGAATTATATCTGGCCATATCAAGGATAATATGGAAAACTTCCACAGGTACATCAGTGGTAAAAGGAAGAATAGGGAAAATGTTGGCCCTTTCCAGTTGGAAACTGGAGAAGAGTGAGGTACTCTATGGCATTTTTGCTTTAGTCCTCACTGGCAAAGGCTCAGGCCACCCCACCTAAGTTGAGGAAAGCAAAGGCAAAGTGGAGAGAAGGAAAATCCACCCATGGCAGGAAGGTAGCAGGTTTGAGACCATCTAGGGAACCTGAAAGTGCAAAAGTACACAGGACCTGATAAAATCCACCCATAGCTCCTAAGGGAATAGGATGATTAGGTCAGAAAAGCACTTTCCATCATATTTGTAAAGTCAAGGCAATCTGACTAGAAAAGGGGAAGCAACCCCCATTTTCAAAAAGGAAAAAAAGAAGGACCCAGAGAACTACAGTCCAGTCACTCTCACCTCTGTGAAGATCCTCCTGAAGGCTCTGTTAAGGCAATGGAAAAGGCAGAGATGGTGGCACCCAGCACGGCTTCAACAAAGGCAAATCATGCCTGATAAATTTGGTGAACTTTTAAGACGGGGTTGCAGCTCTGGTGGACAAGGGGAGATCAACTGACATTGTCTACCTGGACATCTGCAAAATATTCAATACTGTTCTTTATGACATTGTGATCTCTAAATCAGGTAGACATGAACTTGATGGATGGACCACCCCATGGATAAGGAATTGGGTGGATGGTTTCACTGAAAGAGCTGTGGTCAATGGCTCAATGTCCAAATGGAGACCTGTGATAAGTGGTGTCCGTCAAAGGTCAGGACTGGGAGCAGTGTTGTTTAGCTTCTTTGTTGGCAAAATGAACAATTGTATCCAGTATACTCTCAGGAAGTTGGTTGAAGACACAAAGATGCGTGGTGAGGTTGGATGGATGGATGGGATGCCATTCAGAGTCACCTGGACAGAATTGAGACATGGGCCCATGACATCCTCATGAAGTTCAGTAATGCCAAGTGCAAGCTCCTGCAACTGACTCAAGGCAATCCCAAGCACAAATAAAAGTTGGAAGGAGAATGGAAGGAAATTTTCCTTGAGGAAGTCATTTTCCTTGAGGAAATGACTTGAGGAAATTTCCTTGAGGAAAATGACTTGGTGGTGTTGGTTGATTCAAAATTCAATATGAGCCCTAAATGTGTACTTTCTGTCCAGAAATCCAACTGTATGCTGTGCTGAATCAAAAGAAGCATTGTCATTAGGTCAAGAGAAGTGATTGTTCTCCTGTACTCTGCTCTTGTGTGAGACACAAAGTTGATCAGAGGGCTGAAGATAGACTGATAATTGGGGATGCTCAGCCTGGAGAAGGGAAGTCTCTGGAGAGACCTTATAGTGGCCTTCCATTACCTGAACGGGCTTCAGGAAAGCTGGGGAGGGACTTTTTGTTAGAGCATATGGTGATATGGTAACTGGAAAAGGGTAGATTTCGGTTAGACATTAGTAAGGAATTCTTTCCTGTGAGGGCAGCGAGACATGGGAAGACATTGTCCAGGGAGGTTACGGGTGCCTTATCCCTGGAAGTGTTCAAGGCCAGGTTGGATGGGGTTTGAAGCACCCTGGTCTGGTGGGAGGTGTCCCGGCCCATGCAAGGGGTTTGGAACTATATGATCTTCAATGTCCTTTCCAACCCAAACCTTTTTATGATTCTATGATTCTGTGAAACTGTAAAGAATTATATGAAAGTGTTTATCTGAGATGAAACAGCAGTTAATGAAACTTAAAAATTAGTTTGCTCATGAAAATGGAGATCAATAGAGGCAGAAGAAAACATATATTTTAATACTACATAGATACACTCAGTACAAGAGCAATAAATCTGTGAGTGTCCAGAAAAAAATGTCTTGCTTTCTGAAAGTGCTCTTCTGACTTGGAGGAAATTCTGGGATTCTCAACAGCTAATACACTAATGAAATCCAGAAGTACATTAGTCAGTTTCATGAACCATAGAAACTGAGCTGTGAGCATGTTGGTCTTGCAAAAAACATCCCATGCTTTACTGTATTCTCAGCAGTACCTAACTAATAGCAATTAGCACTGAGTTTATCCCTCAGGCTCTTTTAAAGTTCTGCTCTCAAGTGTTTTGATGATTATTTTGCTAAATAATGATTAATCAGTATGCTTTGCAGTTTTAAATGTCCCATAGACCTTTTTCAACAAACCTATATTTATTTAATGAAGGGGAAAAAAATGGTTCATGGGACAAATGAATGAGGTTTTGAGGGCAGGGTGCTTTCTGTGAATGGATTACAGTTTTAATTGTGATTTTGGTGGTTTATCTATCATGTGTCACTAGTAAGAGCTCCAGAGTGAAATCTGTAGCTTGACTTTGCATTTTAGTGAGGCTGAATAAAGCTGAGCTAACAATAGACTAAGATATATGGTTATACTAAGACATACTAAGACTAAGACATGATTTCTGAGAAAGTTTTATTTATGGGATTCTTTCAGTTCTCTGATTGAGATTAAATCAAATCCTGGTTCAAATCCTGGTTTAAATCAAGGTAGGTAGGTAGAACTGAAATGGTAGTCTCCATAAATTTCTACTGTTTGCTTTGGTTATGACACACAAGTTAACAAGTTGCAAGTACATTGCAATAAGTTTTCCAGTTCTAAGAGAAATAGTGGCAATTGGTCCCCAAAATAATCTCTACAATGTAGTGAAATGAGGCAACCAGGTGGCACTAATTGCCAGGCAGTGGGCATGAGCTTGTGTTAAGCCCACCTGTGCCTGACTAGGGTGGGCCCCTACTGCACATGAGCAGGATTGGGGGGCCAATAAAAGGTGAGGCTTGAAGCACAGGCCCAGCTCACTCCTGAGCAAGCCAGCAGAGAGGTTACCTGCTTTTGGAGCGATAGCACTGATCCAGGCTGGTCAACCCTGAGGGCAATAGACTCAGAACACTATTCATGAGTTTCTGCTGGAACACCTGGTTGGACCTTGGAGTGCCGTGCCCTAAAAGAGGTTCGTCTTGCAACACTACAGTGTCATATCTTTAACCACAGGACATTTGAAAATATCCCTCTCTGCAACATGCAAGGGAAGCTAAAGGGAAAAAAATAAAACCCCACAGCTTTATAATATGAAGCTTAATCAATGTTTTTGTTGTATAAATGAGGGCATGAAGACATACAGTTTCTTCTGACATTAGTTATATTGCTCAGAAATTCTTTTCTTATCTGTTTCCAGATGAATTCTCTATACAAACTGGCTATCATCTGCAAGGCTGACACAGTAAAATTGAATTCCTGGATCTCTGTAAAAATGCATCCTAAGAAAAACCTGATTGAGGTGGTCACCTAGAATTGTGATAGAGATTCCGTACGAGTCTCTTCACATATCTATGAACCACGTAATTTTTAAGAACAGCGTTAGATGCGAAAATTAGACATGCCCACCCACAAAAAGTGAGAACTTCTTGATAACAGGTCCTCACCTGCCATTTCAATTCAAACATAAAATTCAGGATTTTTGTAAACCTCTGCCATTTTTGTAAACGAAAGCTTTTTTAATGGCTTTGGGATTTTTGAAAGGACATTTCTTTCTCACTGAATGATCAAAGGGTGTATATCAAAGAATAAGTGCTTTTAACATGTCCTACTTGAAGCAAGGTCTTTTGCTGCCATTTTGTGGTTAATATATACTGTGTTTAATGAGAAATTCAGTGAATTCAGGAGAAAGCAGAAGAGCTTGTAGACAAGGATTTCTCAATTCTGGAAAAAAATCTTGTTTCCCCATTTTTTTTTTTTTTTTCTCTACTATTACCTCAAATCCATTATCATCTTGTGTCTTGCTTGTGAAGCTCCAAAAATAATCAAAAGAATATATCTTTGAGACTTCTGTAGTGAAGAAGTGGTATTTCTCTGCAGATCTGTACTATGGGACCACATGGGTACCTAAGCCCTTGAAAAATGATCTAGATTTTTTTTTCAAACATTTTTTCTTAAAGAAAATAGACTTGCACATTAAAAACCCTATGATGATTTCCTGTGACGGGAAAGTCACCTGACATTGCCCAAGTGCAGAGTGCCTGGTGTCTGGAGGGAAGTGACACTGATTCATTATCTGTACATCTCTTCCTAGTGTCTCTTATTAAAGCAGTTGTCTTATTAAGCCGTTTGTGGCTGGAACTTCCTTCCCAAGGTCTATGAAGATGACCTGCCCTAGCCCCACTACCTTCCCCAACACCCTTTGCAGAGCAGATTTGTGTACCTCACAACCACTTGGTCCCCAGCCAACCTTTTCCAATTCAGTAAAGTTTCAGCCTTTAGTTCCAGTGCTTATCTCCCGTTTTCATGCTGTACAAATTTGTTTCACTTCTGTGAACTTATAGTTTGCATTTTTTCCTTAGACAACCTTCTGCAAGCATTTTTAAAGAACTTATTTTTTAATTATTTTGCCATAATTTTTAAATCACCTATTTTATTTCTATCTAATCTATAAGCATGAAAGAGTCAGTGTTATAAGACCTCACAGAACCACCAAGGAAAGAATGAAAGAGACAGTGTTGTCTCTACATGGACAGCATTCACATCAAAGCAAATTTTAACAAAATCCTTTGTCAAATGTGTCTTACACATGAGGATCCAAAAGATGGCAAACACCAAGTGGGAAGGCATTTAAAATACAAGTAAGCACAACAGAATACCTCTGAAACATTAAAATAAAAACCTACAAGAAGTGACTGGAGCCCAAAGCTGCTGTTTCCAACTGCTGCAATTGGAAACCCAGTCCATCACTGGGTTCT
This sequence comes from Heliangelus exortis, assembly GCF_036169615.1. Taxonomy (NCBI): domain Eukaryota; kingdom Metazoa; phylum Chordata; class Aves; order Apodiformes; family Trochilidae; genus Heliangelus; species Heliangelus exortis. The sequence continues at coordinate 65,853,473 of NC_092454.1, read as the reverse complement.
GTCTCATTTCTGCTGGGTTCACATCTCAGTCCTGTAAGGGGCTACTATGTCTGGTGGTCTCTACTTGTGTCTTCCTGGGTTAAATCCTTACCAACATTTTCAAACAACAAACAAGGAAGCAAAAAACACCAACGAAACAAAACCAAACAAACTCTAAAAAAGCCACAACAATTTTTGTTGTTCCTGGAAACACTCTCCCTCCCTCTCTCTGGTGCCTTTAATAGAGTTCATCTGTCTGCCTGCTTAGCATCCTCCTCAAACCCACCTTTCTTTCACCAGATATCATATTTCTCTCACCCTGGATATCAGCAGGGGAGGTGGAAGGTATTTCTCCAGACAAGAGACCCGGAGCATACAATAAGTATGTCAGCAACTTGATTTCATCTAGACAGATATAGACTCGCTTGAAATCAATATTGAGAGGGCAAAATTATTTATTAGGGCAAATGCACTTTAGATTTTTTTGTTGTTATTTTGTTTTTCACTTTTTCGGAAGGTCTGTAGACATCAAATATTCTGTGCATCTTTGCCTGGTCTTGGTTCATCTAGTATGTTTTACCAGTTTGTGGTGCATAAAATGTATATTGTCTCCTGTAAGGGGGACATCCCATCCATACCACTTTTCATGCAGTGACCTAAATCACCACAGATGGTAAGTGGGCTGCAAACAATGAGTACCATGGTGTGGTAGACCCACCCATTTTTCTCATACAAGGATGAACTCATTTCAGCTTGTCTTGGGTCTGTGCAGGGGTGTTTTGGAAGCAGGGGGGGGCATGGGGATGGCTCCTGTGAGAAGCTGCTGGAATTGGCTCCCCTGATTCCAATCCTTTTCCCACCTCTGCCCAAGGCTGAATAGATATGGGAAGAACATATTCAAGAAAGGCAAAATGAAGCTGCAAAAAATATTTAAAAAGAGGCCAGCAGATGTGAGGAGGAGGTGAGAGAGAAATGCCAGAGAAAAGACACCAAGGTCAGTGAAAAAAGAGGGGGGAAGGTGCCAGAGCAGAGGTTTCCCTGCAGTCTGTGGTGAGATGGCAGCTGTGCCCCTGCAGCCCATGAGGAAGCACAGTGGAGCAGTCCCTGGAGAAGCACAGTGGGGTAAATGTGGATTTTTTAGCCCCTGAAGTGTCACAGCTGAACAGACATGGAGCTGCATCCTGTGCAGGATCACAGAGAGGCTCAGATGTGACTCTGCAGCCATGGAGGACCCCGTGTCAGGGGAGGTGACTGCTCCTGAAGCAGCCGTGACTCTGTGGGCAGCCTGGGCTGGAGCAGTTCCTGAGGGACTGCGCCCCATGGGAGGGACTCATGTCAGAGGGGTTCCTGAAGGACTCTCTGCCTTGAGAGGGACCCTGCGTTGGAGCAGGGGAATGCTGTGAGGAGTGTAGAGGAGCAGCAGAAACACCGTGTGGGGAACTGACCCTGAACCCCCCCTGCCCATCCCCTGTACCCTGAGGGGGAGGCAGCAGGGACAGGATCTGGGCATGGGGAAAAGGGGAGGGGTGGGGGGAAGTGTTAAGATCTGTCCATGTTTTCTGTTTCTCCGTGTAGATTAAATTAGTTCTTCTCAAATTTAGTTTGTCTGGCTTTGCCTGTTACTGTAACTGGGGAATGCAAACCTCCCTGTCCTAGTCTGAATTAAGGAGCCTTTGGGTGGATTTTTCCCTCCCTGTCGGAGAGGGAGGCCTGGCTGATACCAGAGGGGCCTCAGCCATGAATAGTCAAAAAAACTACACATCATGTCTAGGCAGAAATAAGCTGTATACTTATGATCAACTTGATTTTTTGTCCTGAAACATACAAATAGAGCTGTACTACATAATTACTAGAGCTGTATCAGAACAAAGATTTCATTTGTTTGGCATTCATAACAAAGAAATACGAGTCATAACAACTTTTTTGTACATGGTACAAGAAAGGTGCAGAACCCAAGTGGATTTCTCTCCCCAGAAGTATGATGACTGATGAGTGGCAGCCAAGAAACTTCCCATCTGTAAATGATACATTTACTTTGATGAGATCATGATGTAAATCAGAAACAGTAGAAGATGGAGGGTGAAAAAGTAAATTTGTATAAATCTAAAATACATAGTTTTCTTTTTTCTGCCCTAGGGGTAATAAAGGAAAGAGATGCAACCAGAGGACCCAGAAGGAGGAATGGTTGTAATCAGTGTCTTGGGAATAGGTCCAGTCCAGAAAGGTTGCCCTGTGCAGCTGCCATTTCTGATAAAGCTTTCTACCACTTCCCTTAACCCCATCACAATTTCAAGAGCACCAGAATATCTTTTGTAGATAATTGTCCCAAATAATTGTGGGGTGCTGCTTTCAAAACTTCTTCAGTGTTCAAAAAACTTCAAAAGAAAAGGAAGGATCTGTTTGAGGGAAACTCTGCAAAGAAGAACTGGCATTTGGGAACTAAACTTTTCCTCTACAAAAGGAATCAGTTGCCAAAGGGCTGCTGGAAGCTTTGTGCTAGGGCAAGATTGTTCATCTGTTTTCATCAGAGCTGAAGCTGCGATCTGGAACTCCCACAGAAAGTTATTGTGGGAAATAGCCCACATTTCATGTTGAGAAATGTCACTGCCATGGACCCAGAAAAGTTTAGTGACCAGGAAAACAAACTTAAATTCAGGGTTGTGTCTTCATTTCTCTGCTTAACCTATAACTGTGTGACTATGTGTGAAAAAGCAGGGTTATTCCCTAAAGCAATTAAAGCTTTCACAGTGGTATCTGTACCTTCACTGCAAATTAAATATCGACTCAAATCTCAGGCCTGAATTTCAGGATTGAAAATTGCAAGCCTTAAGCTAAACTATAGAACAGGTTAAAAATTTCAGGACATTGATATAATTTAAAATGACTGTAGCTTTCACTTAACAGCCTTGGCTTTCCAGAACTGAAAATTTCTGAGTGCACTTATAATTGCTCATTCACCTTGCAATGGATTTACTTTACAAGTTCATTTTTGGTGATTTTAAAAATTTGTGTTTCTCACTAACTTCACTCATCCCTACTACAGGAGGTACATTTTATTCACATCTCCTTTTATAACTTTTATTTGTAGGGAGGTTTAATTTTTTTTTCTTCAGCGTGATTTCATCTAGCCCTAGTTGAAGTGATGAATATTCTTTGATGTGGAAATAACCTCTATAAATCAAACTGAAGTTTTAGGTGACTTGAATGTATTTTGACAGATGTTTGTTCTGTAGCTACAATAAAATGTATTGCTGAGTCAGAGACATATTTGGTTGCCAAGCTGTGGGGCTAGTTACTAGTTACAGCTAGAAACATCATTTTTCCATCCCAGGAGGGAGCTAACTGAACTGAGTGATTTCTACAGACTTGGATGCCCTTGCTTTGAAGTGAACAGAATGGGAACTTTGCATGCTTTTGGTAAGTAAAAAGCATATTGAAGGGGAAAAAGCTTCATGAAGCAAAACCTGTTCCAATAACCGGGTGACAGGTTGTGTAGTAAGATATCACTCAGGAACAGGCAGGATGCTTCTACCAGTGCCATTCCCCTCCACAGTGGATATCATTGTCGTTTTGGGGCTCTCACTCAGTGTCCACCTTGCAGAGACAGCCAAGCAAACCAGCTTGGGGATCTAAGGCTCAGCCTCACCTGGAGCTGCAGTGCTCAGTAGTGTAATCTTTTCAGCTCACAGTCTGCAGTTTGATTTCACTGTCTCTCCATTGCAAAACTGGGACAGCCAGGATGGGGTATGACTCTGGGTAACTGGGGCAGGATATTCTCCAAAGTGTTCTCTGAGGTGTAGGATTCTTTATCACATCAGTATATTGACATAAATGTGTTTAAAACCTCAATGGCCTCTGTGAACATAGAATTGTCATGGAAACACTTCTTCTAGAGATGAACAAGACAATTTTGTTCTGCAAATAATGAAAACAGAGCTGACTAAAATATGGCATATTAGGAATGAGCTGTGATTTTTAGTGTCATATGAAAAGGGGATAAAACCAGATCTGAAATGTATTGCAAATAAAGGAACAGCTTCAGATTCACCAGGAAATGATAGCATCAAATAAAGCAAATGGTTGAGAGTGCCAGTGTAAGTTTGTATTATGTTTGCCAAGGAAAAAAGAGAGATTGGAGGTGCTTTCTCACACTATTGTTGTCCTTAGAACATGCCTTTGACATGACAAATATTTTGCCTTCAGAAGAATTCATTTGTGAAGTAAAAAAAAAAATAAATAAAAAGATGGGTTTGTTTTATCTTATGTGGACCTTGTTCTGCTTCAAACCTTCAGAGACAATGACACCTTCAGTTATCACAATGATTTGTCATAGGAGAGCTGGAAATCATTACCTTTTCTCACATCACCAACTTAACAGAAATGCTAGAGGCACAGCAGAGCCTCACCACACTCAAATGTGTGAAAACCTATGAAGGAAGACAGATTTCATCTGCTCCTTACATCACTGCACAAATTTTTGAGTGTTGTGCACAGAAGTAGCTAAATTTTTTGGCTTTGTTTTCCCCTGAAACATGAATTTTCAACACAAGAATCACTACTAAAGCTGAGGAACACAGGGTTACGTGTTGCAGTAAAGTGTATAGGGCAGCCATGTGGTACATCACCAACCCAGGAGGAACACCAGGATTCAGATTACTGTAACTACCACACCTGTGCATGGGCCTGATGTGGGCCTGAAAGGCATAAAACCCTGGCACATGTAGCTGTTTTTTTTTTAGCTGAATGAACTCTTGAGCTCTCAATCAAAGGTGGCACAGGATTGTGCTCTGAGGCTGATGCTGATGGCCTCACCTGCCCTTCACAGACAGTAAACATGGCAAATGGCTGGATAGCAGGACACCATGTCTGAGCCATACAATCCTGCACACACAGCAGTCAGAGACACTCCTTAGGCATCTTCTCCCCCATGTGGATCCCTGCCTAGAGTGTCTGCAACACAACATGCACAGTGACCTGACTTTGGTGGTAACCCAGTGCACTCTGCAGTGCTGTAACCTCACCATGCTTTTATTCAGCGATTGCTTGGGGGTTTTTTGGGTACTCACCCATGGGTATAGACCCTGAATTCCTATGCTCCTGGTGTGATGAAGGTTTCTGCCAGGACAGCCTCAAGGAGTATGGAGCACCTGGTGCTGTGGTCCAGGGGTGCTGTGCTGTCCCTGGGAAATGCTGCACCTCCAAAACACTTCTGGAGCAGGACTCACACTGAGCAGGGATGTCCATATTGCAACAGTGCAGCTGCCAGGAGCTGAACATTCAGAAGAAGTGAAGGAAAAGTTGTGTTTTCCTACAGTACTTCACTGTGTGCCTGAAGCATATTCGTAAGGGTTTTACAGTTCCCTAGCACACATAACAATAGAAAGCTCAAAATAGATTTTCAAGAGGGTAAATCCAGCTTGAAGATGTCTAGCACAATATTGTGCTGTTCCTGCAGTGTGTTTCTGGAGGTAAAGCTCTTCCTCCCAGGCTTGCCCATGAGTGCAGGAGTTTCAGCTTTTCATAAAACTGATGGACAAGATGGATACATCCTTTTGGTCTAAATGATCAATAAACACAATACTTTTTTTGCAGAACACTTAAGATCTGTACGAATTGTTTATCTGATGCTTTACAGAAAATTCAACCAGAGCAGGAGCTGCCAAACTCTGTGGTAGAATTGTGTGCCAAGGAGAGGAGCTCAGAACCCATCCCTGGTGTGTCTGTGCAGATACACCCGTGCATCAGACTCAGGTTTCTTGTCCCCTGTGCTCTGACATCCACTTGCTAGCAGGAATTTCCTTAGTCTGAACATTTTGGTGTGTAACAAAATGGAGAACCAACACTGCAGTTTCTCCAAGGATATTGCAAGGAAAAGCATCCAAATAAGAATAAACTGCAGGAAGTTTTGAAAAAATACAATCACTGTTTCAGTTGCAATTATTTACTGTAGTGCTTGACAGTACTACTGAGTTTATCTTGCACCCTTCTTCTGAGACTCAGTGGGATGCTCATTCAGTTCTCTGGTCTGATACTCACTCTACAGAAGACTTCAGATAAAAACATTCATAGCTTTTCTGGGTCTTGTTCACTGAGGAATTATCTTTAGAAGGTGTAGGGGACTTTTTTCTCTCTCTTTTTCTTTTTTTCTTTTTTGTCTCTCTCCTTAGATCTCCTTTTTATTGTTTACATCTCAGAGGTATCTATGAGGGAAAACAATGAAGGCTGAATAATTCTCAGATTATGCTAACTGAAGTGAAAAAAATAGCCTAACACAAAAGATGAGGATATTAGTAGGTAAAAGCTTCCAATACAAATTTCATGCATGTCATTAAAGCAAATCCCAAACAGACTGGCTTGATAATCTAAAATTTTTCATTTGAAAAATGGCTAAACCTCTCCTTTAAATATCATATAGGTGTCAGGAATAGATGCAAAATGTCAGAGTGTGTGATAGAATTGGCAAGGTTTTTTTTTTCCTATGTTATTAATATCCTACAAGACTATGTCTACTAGTTTCTATAAGGTATGTTCTCTCACACAGGGTCTTCCAAAGTCACACTTGCAGACAACACCGTTGTGAAATTATCCACCTAATAAATCTTTGTCAGCCTTCCTGTGAGCAATATTAGTGGCACTGTTTTGCAGGCTGTGTTAAGTCCTTTTCCCCCATGAAATGCTCTGAGGATGGGTGCTGCTGCTGTTCTTGACACTCTGCTCGCTGACTGGCTAAGGCCAGAGATAAACTTGCAACACTCTTCATTTTGGGCAACTAACTTCATTGTTTTTTGCTTTTTTCACTCATCACTCAATGAAGTATCTTTCCTATAAGTGCCTAAATGCTTCTCTTAAAAATGCTCCTAAGTGTACATAATATTGGAAAAATAAAACATAGATTGTTTCAAGCTCTAAATAATCTGTTCCAAGATCAAACAATGTACAAGGGCTGTTAAGCACAGAACTGAATTTACCATATGTACCCAAGATATTTAATATACTGAGATATTTAAGAGTCTTATTCAATCTGTAGAGAAGGCTAATAGCTGCTACCTGCCTCTAATCCAGCAGGACAAATACCAGTTGTTATTTTTGGTCCTTCATCTATTGTCCACCAAAGGTCATGTCCCCTTAGTCACCTCTGTCTCACTCATTAGAGACACCAAGCTCATCAGTACTCACAGCTTCTTCACAATGTCTCTCCAGGTCTGTCTCATCCTCTCCTGATATGAGCCCTTCCCTGGTAACAGAAGCTGAGGAGAAAAGAGGCAACAACTTCTGCCCTGCTCTGAAAGGTGTTTTAAAGAGGGCCAGCAGATAACCATCACCTGGGGCTGCTGAAATCTCACACACTGAGGCAGCTGTGCAGGGCTGAGATGTGCCCTTAAAACCAAGGCAGCTGTGGTGTTATTTAAGTGAAAGGATGTGATGCACTCCTTTAGCTTGATGGAAGGTCCAAAGAGATGAAAGCTGCCTGGGGGATTATTTGTGACATTTTCAAGTAAGCATAATGAGAAAATGGCATAATCACCTCTCATTATTGCTTGAGAAAGTAAACAGCAACACAAACAAAGAAAGCATTTAAGACTGCTGTGAAGAGAAGCATCTAAATGGCTCAGTGCAACCCACCTCAGTGGTGTTTTTGGCAACCACATCCATCTTCAATTCTTTGTTTTTCTTCTGGTTGTCAGCATTAGCCGACGCTGCTTTCCCTCCTTGCTTCCTTGCTTCGAAAATAGTGATCAAATAATGAACAAATATACATTTAGCCTAAAAAAATTAATGCATTTTGTTCTTCAATAGAAATTTATTTTATATATATATAATAGATAATAGATAATAATAGAAATTTATTATTATGGTTAAGACAAGGAAGTCCGGGATAGTGAACGAGAGTATTTATCTGTGCAGTGCAGTTTCCTGATTCACTTAATTGTACAACAGATGAGGGAAGTTACTGACTAGAGACCTCTCCATCCTCAGGCACTGATACATTTGCCCTGGACTTCAGCCAGGTCCTGGAGCAACCAGCAGTGTTCTGTTAAAAGGTATTGCAAGGATTGGTGCATGGTAACTCATAAGAAGTGGTTGATTATTTTTTTTAAAGAGTGTCCATGAAGGCTGTGAGATGAGGGGAAAACTGCAGTGGAGATCCTTGGAGTAAATCACACATTCTGATTCTTGTCTGGTTTGAAGTCATCTGGATGTAACAGAATCCCCAGCCTGTACAAGTTCAAAGGACTGGTTGGAGTGACCTCACAGGGACACATGGGAAAGAATTCCTCCACCATCCCATGACGGAGTGGGCACTGCAAAAGGAATGAGGATATGAGGAATGAGGATAACTGCAGAGGCAGTGCATTTGTATGGGTGGTGCTGGAAAAAAAAAATAAAATTCAGTGCTCTGCTGGAGATCATCAAAGGCTCTCTGCACATCACTGGGACCCATTAATTAAATTAAATTTGATTAAAAATGGTCCACCTCAGAAAGCAAACATCACAACACAAAACTTGGTAACTCACTTCTTTCTAAAGTGTTTCCTCAGCCTCCTGAGAATTTGAGAGTAAATGTGTTCTCCTCAAATTCCTTCTTCCAATGATGCTGATAATTCTGCTAGCTAGAGGGAATACATTGTCTCAGTACCTCTTCAGATACCTGTGGTGTGAGCTTCTGCTTGTGAATACAGGCTTCACACTGGAGTTATTTGGACACCATATGCTTGAGCCAAACAAGACAGTTTAGTTCTTGACACAGTAACTAAATTCAGACCTTTCAATATTAATACATGAAGTTGCAAATTGTTGTTTATAGATCATTTCTTTAACTGAAGGCTCAGAGGGCTCTGATCATGGTGCAGTGTCAGGGAGTGTCAGGGTTTGAGCAGCTGTCAGAATCTTGATGTTGCAGCTGTAATGAGGAGCAGATGAGCCTAGGGGAGGAAGCGATGGGTCAGCTGACCTAAATTAACCAATCACAGTATTCCATCCCATGGTGCTCAGTATAAAATGGCTCACAAGAGAGCTCTCTGGGACTTTCACTAGCTGGTGCACCATTTGGGAAGCCGTTGCCGCCGTTGCCGCCGTTGCCGCCGTTGCCGCCGTTGCCGCCGTTGCCGCCGTTGCCGCCGTTGCCGCCGTTGCCGCCGTTGCCTGCTTCCTCACTCAAGAAGGATGACAATTACAAAAAAAGAAGGTCATTTTCTATCTACTCCCGTCCCAAGCTTCTGGTCCACCACCTCCTCTGTATCCTTCTCCTCAGGGCTGTCCCCAGTCCTTTCTCCTGCCAACCTGTATTGGTGCATGGGATTGCCTCAAACCAGGTGCAGAACCTTGCTCTTGGCCTTGGGGAACTTCATGAAGTTTGCACAAGTCTACTTCTCAAGCCTCTCAAAGTCCTTCTGGATGGCATCCCTAACTTCCAGCATGTTGATTTCACCACACAGTTTGGTGTTGTCAGCAAACTTGGTGAGAGTGCATTGGATTCCACTGTCCATGTCACTGATGAAGATGTTAAGCAGCACTGGGATGAGTACCAACTCTTGAGGAGCACCACTCGCCACAATGTCTCCATTTGGACACTGAGCCAAGGATCACAACTCTTTGGGTGTGACCATCCTGACAGTTCCTTATCCAACAAGTGCTCCATCCATTGGATCTCTACTATTCCAGTTTAGAGATCAGAATGTTGTGTGGGACAGTGTTGAATGCTTTGCACAGGTCCAGGTGGATGACACCTGTTGCTTTGCCTTTGTCCACCGGGGCTGTGACCTCATCATAAGAGGCCACCAAATTAGTCAGATAGGACTTGCCCTTAATGAAGCCCTGTTGGCTGTCTCCAACAGCTTTGAAAATCAAGGGGCTGGACAGGAATTCTCTTCTTACACTTTACCACATGGTAGGGAAACCAACAGACTCTGGTTTGGTGGTGCTTATACTATGGGCATTGTATTGATCTCTCTGGATCCAAAGCATCGAAGTCATCCTCCAGCTCCATGGGGAGAAGGACTGCGTGGGACTGGGGTCAGAGCTGAGACATCCACAGTTCCCCCATGCAATGAAACCATTGATGTGCTGAAGATACCCCGGAGCCCCATCCTTGTCCAGTGCAGTTTGGATCAGTCCAGAGTTTTTTTAATCCATAGTTTTCTCTTGCCTCTGAACTTAGTATGGTTTTAAGATCTTTGTTACCTCTGAATCTCCTCTACTGGGTAACTCTACCATTTTTTTAAGCAAAACACAAAGTACCAGATAGAAATTTATGGGATGGGCAGTCTGCACCTAATGAGCTTTAGCAAATTAACAGAAATGTTGCCTGGTTTATATTGCCCTGTCTTAAAAAGAGACAATATTTTTTTATATAAAGAGTAAAGCCATAAAACTGATGCTATAAAGCAGACTGTTGAGGCTGAGGCTTGCCTTTAGAAGTGTGCACTTGATTCTGCAGTACATTGAGCTCTTCAGCTCTTTCAGAAAGCCCCATGCACAGTCTGGGCAGCTCTAGCCATGTACCAAGGCAATGAGGGACCTGCACCCTGTTCACAACCTCACCATCACTTACCAGTAACTCCCAGGAAACAGAACAACATCTTTAAGCTGTGAAAACATAATCAGGAGACTCTAAACTCACAAAGCAGCAGCACTTACACCCCTGACCAGAAGCTTTGTAAATGTGGTACTTGGCCATTCATTTGGACTTCCTACCTCCCTGGACAATGCTAATCCAAAGAGGTAAAGGAAAGCCATCTCTACAGGATATGAGGATCATAACTTTAGCAACCAGAAATCAAGATATTATGAGCTGAAAAAAGTTATTTCATAAGCAGATTGAGTTTGCTTGTAGGAAGACAAAGTCTTAGGGATAACAATTTAAGAAATTTTCACTGCATGGGTGAACATTTGAAATGCACTTAAGTGTGATAAACTTTTCACTTTTTTATTACTTGAGTTCCAGAGCCAGAAGAAAAATATTCTGTGTCTTATAATAAAGCAGCAAGGAAGACATTCCATCACAAGCTATCAGAAAGATTTAAACCCAGATAATATTTAGCAATTTGGATCTGATCCACATCTCATATAAATGTCATACCTCTTATTCTAGTCAAAGTATGTGAATTTACTGCACAAAAAGATTTTCATAGCAGTCAAGGACCACTGTAAAGCTTAGTAAAACTTTTTTTACTTTGCATGGGTGAAAATAAAAAGCTTTGTTTTAAATCTTTGTTTTAAAGTTTTTTTTTTTGTTTGATCACTAACTCAAAGTCAGATTGAATTAAACTTCTTTTCAGGTTCTCTACTATTTTCTTCATCCTGGCTTGAGAAAAAACAGACTTTGATCAATTCCTGTGCAGCTTTCTATCTAGGAAATCCCAGTTCTGTGGTATTTTTTATAAAAAAATTGATTTTCAATATTCTCTTGGTACTTAAGAACTCGTAACTTTAGCTGAACACTGTAAATTCAGATCCTTTGACCACATTTAAAGTAATTTGTAAGACTGTATGGAAGCACAGTGATAGTTATTATAGCAAGAGTACAAGCAGTGACTTCAGAGAAAATCTGTTGAAATTTGTATTTTTTAATCCATAAACTCTAGGCATAAGATTTTGGAACATCATTATATTGACTTTAGCAGACATGCATTTTTTTTAACAGAAAGCTAAATTACCTAATATTTAGTAAAATAAGAGCAGAATAAATGTGGAGAAAAAAGTGTATAAATAACTTGTTCATATGTTAAATCATTTGGGTCTGGCTGAGATGGAGTGAGGTTTGCCCACAGCAGCCCTGACACTGCTGTGCTGTGTATTGTCAGCCAGAAAGGTGTTGATAGCACACCAGGGTTTTGGCCACAGCTGAGCAGAGATAGCACAGCACCAGGGCTGTGTCTCCAATATCCCTCCCACTCTCACCACTGGATAGTGGTGGGCAAGACCTTGGGGATACAGCCAGGAGAGCTGATCGAAGCTGAGCAAAGGTATATTCCATACCATATGACATCTGCTCAGCAAAAAGTCTATGAGAAAGGAGGAGAAATGAGGGGCATTCTTTACTATGATGTTTGTTCTCCGGAGTAAACACTACATGTTACGGGTCCTTCTTTCTTCTTAGTTATTTAAATTTTAAGAAGTAGTAATTGGGAACTAAGAATGTAGACACCTTTTGAAGATAATGTGAGGGTAAACCAAGAATTTCCTCTTTTGATAATATGTTTAAAATACCCAGTAATGACCTGGGAATGGAATTTGTCATTACATCTTTTTTATACCATTTCACACCTTTGCTAACACTCCCGTCTTTGTTTTAGTCCTAGAAATTTACTTGTTTTAAGAGGACAGTGAAGCTACTTACTTTAACTCAGATGGGACCTGTTTCATATACAGTTTTCAATTGAGTAGAAATTGAATAGCGAGACAGATATTGCTATAACAAAGTTGTTCTTGTGTCTCACACAGGATAGCAATCAGCCTAAGCATAAACTGTGGCAAAACCTCATTCAGTGATGGTAATAGCAAAATTTCAAGTGAGTCCACAGAACCACAGTGTGGATAAACCCAAATACCTCCCAATGAGTAAGGGCTGTAGCTGGGTGAGGTTTGCACATATTATTCATTATGAAAAAATACTTCCAGTGCAGGCTTTAAGACAAAGCCTTCTCTCCCTTAAAGACAAAACTCCTATGGATTTAAATAAAAGTAGAAGATTTTTCTGGAAGGAAGCAAGTTATGAGATATCAGATGACTCTCTGACATGGTAGCTTTTGTGAGGCATGAGCAGTGCAATTTATTACCCACTCCCATCTACCCATCATGCTCCCAGATAAGGTATGTAAACTCTTCTATGATGTATCTACTTTTCAGATTAAATTATACACAGTAACTCATGTCCAGGAATCTGCAACTGAACTAGAGTTATAACTGAGTTTTACAGAGATAAATGGAGTAGAATTTAAAGGAAACAGGCTCAGGCTATATAGATTCTGCTTCAAAGCCACACAGAAATTTGGCATCTTAAAGATTTTTCATGGCCCCTATTCAGAAAAATATGTGCTGCCTTCAGGACTCAGAGCATGGAGCTTTAGTAACAATTGTTAGGATGCTCTTGACTCCTGATTTCTGACAAATTAAACAAGGGACATGGACCTTGAACAAATTAACCCTTGTACAACAAACATGAAGAACACCATACACAGGAACTCAGCAGAGGACTGTTGAGATCAGGTTTAAATCGTCAAGAATGTTTTAAAAATCAAAGTTAAATGAAAGAAGGCACTTTCTGAATTCCACAGGGAACTCCTAAAAGCTTTTTACTTAGCAGAACATTAAGGTGCCATCTTTCAGCCACTTTGACCTGGTTCTCATTCCACTGATAAGTCTGATTATGGCTCAGTAAGTTTCAGTGTCTCAGCTCCCTAAGCTGAATCCATGGGTTTCACTGTTCCATACTGCCTGGCTCTGGGCACCACCTCCCCTCCAGTCTTCCTTCCCTGACTTTATTTATTCAAAACTACCATGCTTCAGTTTCAAACAGTAATGGAACTGTAATAAAATGAGTTTTTTTTGTAATCCAGGAAATATAGAAGAGAGAAACTTCATTGGACTACATTAAGTACAATTTTGGGAGTGTATCTTTCACTTCTATCAGAATATTGTCCATCAAATGCTCTGGAGAGAATAAAATTGTTTAAAAATCATATCCTAAAAATCATATCCTAAAATAACCATAACACCATTTAAAATTAATTTGCAAAGAAAATGAGATTACACAATGAAGTGAAAACAGGATTTTTTTTTTTATTTCATACTTTACAGAAATATCTTTTGCCAGCAACAGCTGGGCCTTCTCAGTCTAGAGGGAACACTTTCCCTCCAAAATTTAAAAATTATCTAAATGATGAAAGTCGATAGAAATCACTCTTATACCTAACACTATAAGATTTCTATCAAACCTATTTTCATGTTTTCATTTAAATGGCATAGGGCTAATACCTTGTCATACTTAAGCAGTAGACTGGGGACTTCACATTTATCCCAGTGCTTTGTAGTACCTCCATTGGTACAGAAATTAAGCACTTCAAGTGTATTTCTAAGTAAAACCAAACTATTCCTCAAGGTACAGTTGAGGAACTGAGACACAAATTGCCTGAGTCATACTCATATGTCCTACAGGGATTTTTACAAGAGCTGGAATCCCAACCCACCCTTCAGTCTCCAAAACCAGTGTCCCCAGTTTCTCAGCTGCTTTCATTCTGAATACTCCATGAAATGGCAGCATGGGATCATGCAAGGTCTGAAGAGCATCAGCTCTTGGTACACGTGGCCATTGAGCTCTGGGCTGTCTGGAGTAACAATTACACAAGGCTGTTCATCCTGTTAGGGTTACAAGACAGAACAAGAACTTTAAAGGGAAAAGCTGGATGTCCAAACAGAATCATAGAATCAGCCAGGTTGGAAAGCACCTCTGAGATCATCAAATCCAATGCTTGATCCACTGCAACTGTGGTTCCTAGACTGAGTGCCACACCAGTCTCTTCTTAAAAACCTCCAGGGATGGAGAATCCACCACCTCCCTGGGCATCCCATTCCAATGCCTGATCACCCTCTCTGGAAAGAATTTTTTCCTAATATCCAATCTAAACCTCCCCTGACAGAGCTCTCATGCCCTCTTGTCTTACTGAGAGCTGCCTGGAAGAAGAGCCCGACCCCCCCTGGCTCCAACCTCCTTTCAGGGAGTTGTAGAGAGTGATGAGCACCTCCAGCACCTCAATCTCCTTCCTGAACTGAGGGGCCCAGAACTGGACACAAATATAGTTCTCATTAAAAATCATGATTCTGTGAGATCTCTGCTGTCCATTTACACAGAAAGACCCTACAATTTTACATATTTCCTGCAAATGTTCTCTTCTAATCTTCCCTAATTATAAAAGATTAAGTATACTTAAGTTGTTATGGAAATGCAAAGAGAACAGATTTAAAACTAATTAATGAAGTAGAACATTAATCAAGTCTTCTTAAAAAGGTTTAATTTAACTAGAACTGCCTAATAGATTTTGTTGTAGTTTTTAAATTAAGAAATTTATATAAAATACCTTTAGTAGATGAGAATATTGAACAATAGAATTAGATTCTGAGACATCTTTATCTCTGGAGGTAAGATACTGCCTGAAATCACAGCATATTAATATTAATATGCTTCATGGAATATCCTTGAAGTTGATATTTCAAGTAAACTCAGACTTTTTAAATGAGAACTATAAAAATATCTGGTGCTAAATATATCTACCTTAAATTCCTGAATCATTATGAGATGTACATGAGCACAGACCTTATGTTTTCACTGTGTCTGTGAGAAGCACAGGAACACAGGTCAATCTGCAGCTCCTGAAAATCAAGTCTGCTTCACGTGTCAAATTATACCTCTGAGAGGCTGCTTTAAATTAAAAACTAAATCATAGAGAATGTTTTTATGCTTAACATCAGATGTCTACTGCAAAAAAATTACCTGCTTAGTCTGATGAGTGCTTTGTCACAAACACACAGAGCAGCAAACGGTTTCAGTGTCTGTGTCTGAGCCTGAAGTTTGCATTATGATTCCTAACTGTGAATTTGTTTTTTTCAATACCTTGTGGCACAACTCCAAACCTATGGAGTCCACTTGGTCTGCAAGAACTAGGTTTGTCTGTGATAAAGACATCACTGGCTTCACGGTCTCTGTTCTGACTGATGGCAGCAACACTCTAACCATCAGATTTACTTTTATGTGGCACAAAGAAAGCATAACACCCAGATTCACAGAACTGTAAATTAGCCTCACCCGAGATCTCAGCAGAAGGATAAATGGCTGCAGCCATGGCCACTGTCACTGGGGTGCTGCAGTCCACACCAACAGTGGCATCGCTCTGCAGCAGCCTCTCCTCATTCATCTCTGCAGATGGTGATTGCTGTCTGCTTGGCTCTCACAGTCATGAAGCAGTGCTATGTGTCACCTCCCAAGCCTTCAAACTCAGGCCCTGGAAAACTCCAGTTTTCCCTTTTTAGAGCGTTCATAACAGCTTCTCACTCTGAGGCAAACTGGGGAGCCTGCAGAGTGCAAAGCTCCATGCGGTGCTCCCTGGGTCCTTGTGGCATCATCTGGAGAGATGAGTGAGCATCTTCTCTGCCCTGGGGTCTCTAGGGAGGCACTGAGGACTGGTGGCCAGGGGCTGCTCAGTGAGCATTTGCTCCTGCACGTGATCATGATGTCCATGTGCAGGGAGCCCTGGATGGCTGTGCATGAAATCTCCCCAGGTCACTGCCTGGGAAGCTCAGCTCTTTGAGACAGGGTTGTCCACGCCACACATTAGAGAAACTTTATGTTCAAACATTCCAGTTTGCAGGTGTGGATGGAAAGAAACATGTATATGGAGAATGGTAAGGATTACAACTGACACCATTAATTCTGATCCACAGACATTCAAACTGAAACAACAAAACTGCTGCTTTTGTGTTGACCATGTCTGTTGTTTTATTCCAAATGTACTCCTCTGTATCTAAGAAACGTGACAATCATTTCCCTAGGTGAACATTCAAAGCCACCTATCTCCCAGTTATCTCATTAATTAATTACTTTGATTCTCTTATAAAGGCTGTGGTGTGCTTGCAAGTTTTGCTTACCTCTGAAAAAAACAGACTACAATTACTTTTCATTAAGGTGTAGAAAAAAAATGATAAGGACAATTTTGATTTAACTTGGGAGCACATTTCTCCATTGTTTCTACCTCTATTAAGCTGTTGATTATAACAATTATTTCACTTGTACTGGCAAACAGAAAAAAAAATCAAAGAAATTTGAGATGCTGCAGTTCCCTCTAACAGCTGGAAGCTCATCCTTACCTCATCATTCCCACCAACAACATTTTTTTTTTTTTTTTAAATATTAAAAGTAGCATCTTTTAAAATGGAAATACGCAGATGTCCTGCATCCTTGCAGTATATTATCAGCAGATAAGCACCACAGTTATGAATAATTCTGGCTTGCCTTTGCCCTGGTATTTTTCACTTCCATGCAGGGCAGCTTTGAAAGCTTAACTAAGAGTCTTTAAATGCCAAAATCATTAATAAAATTCAGGCTTTACAGAGTCACAAGTGATGCTCAGGCCTGAAAAGTGGTAACTGCCTTTTGACTCCATTGTAATCTTAACAATCAAGGAATTAGTTGCTGCTTTTCATGTCACCACCAATCAATTGGAATAGTTTCAAAGTAGATTTTGTTGGGAGCCATAGCAGACCACTAGCCACTGTTCTTCAGTGAGAAAAATTACTAGTACTAGCTCTTCTACCAACCCAAGAGCAAAGTGAGACCAGCCCACTGTATTGCTTCACCATTGTTAAAGATAATTGTAGTTTTATAAAAAAATGCAAATTTAAAAAAGGAAAAAGGAAACAAGGTATAACAGAGTATTCCCTGTTAGGGATTAATTCAGTAGTATTTTCTTCCACTTTTTGATTAAGGAAAAAATATTGAAGCATTTTTTAGGAATTTTTACAGGTTAATAATATTTTCTAAAACAATTTATTTCATATATTGCCTGGAATTTTGCTAAAGGCACTAAGTTCACTCATGTAGTGACTTTATGATCAACAACTTCATGTTTAATGACCTTCTATTAACTTAAAGGAAAATGAAATTTAAGTCTTGCAGAATTTAAAAAAATAAGTGTCTATAAATGTTATTTAAGTTATCACAAGCAACATTAATAATTGATTTATCAGTTATGAAGAAATGTCCAATAGAATGATGTTGCTGATTGTTGAATATGTCAGGGAGTGGTTTCATCTTGTTCTGTTATTAGAGCTGGGCAAATGATCATTAGAAGGCTCTACACTTGCACTACTTAGAAAAATGTTCATAATACATGCCCTAAATCACCATGTATGCCATCCTCTGCTAGAAATACATATCTTTTCACATGAAGAAAACCATTGAGTTTAACTTCTCTGCTTTTGGGGAAGTGACCCAATATTCCACGATGTGTTCCATCATGTCTAATGTAAGAAAACAAAAACAATCTCCTCTGATTTGTGCAACCTGGGTTTGGTATTTAAATTTTCGTTTTAAGTGTGTTTTTTCATTGTTGATTTTTTGGTTTTTGGTTTTTTGTGGGTTTTTTTTTTGTCACCACAAACCCTGTCCATATTTGGATGGATTAAATTGATTAATTCAGCACATTTGGTGGTTTATCCTTAACTGTTTGTTCCCTCTGTTCCCTCAACCCCTGAAACAGATGATGAAATTTCCACTCCCCCAGGAGTGATTTGTGCCTTTGGGCACAAACTTCTTACGCATTGTCCTCCTAACCGGGTGTTTTGGAAACTTTATTTTCTGTGACATAGGATGCACATCTGCCCCTTCCATTGCTGGCAACACTGCTTGTAACTTCTGCAAATAGCCTTACAGAAGTCTTTCAAGGACAGAAGAAAGGTATGTGATTCTTCATCCCCGTGGAACAAATTTTCCTTTATAAATTATTCATAATATTGACAAACTCCTGTCTTTCCAAGTGACATCCTAAGAGTTCCATTCTGACATTGTTTTGGTTTGTTTTGTTTTGCTTTGCTTTTTAACTGCACACAGCTGAGGTTTTCTAGTCAAAGCTTAGCACTCCAAAGAGTGGGATGGAGAAGGGAGTAAAAGATTTGGGGGATAATTTGCTCCAAATATTTGATGCATTTTCTTGGCATGCTGGGTTGATGGGTTGATGGGTAAAATCACCATCAGTGAGTGAAGTGGGCCACACAGTGTTGTAAATTTAATAAAGCTTCACGACCCATGATTGTTCGTTAATAACTTGTTTCACCATTTGCCATATACTAACTCACTGGGGAGTAGGTGATGTCTAGACATTCTTGCAAGAATATGAAAGCTTTGCAGCTAAGCAGAATCCAATTTTAGACACTGAAATTTTATTTAAAAATGTTTCAACTCAAACTGAAATCTCCTAGTCAAGTTTTAGGCATGGAAATTTAACTTGGAAGCATCTGGATGAATCTTTCCAAAATCTGCCATCACTCTGCATTCTGCCCCTGAACTGCTCTGTGGCATCAGCACCTCACAGTGAGGAGAGAATGGAATCAGCTTTGACTCCTGTTCTTCCCAAGGTGCCAGTTAGCAGAACATTCCCAGGGATGGGGTGTGGGTGTGCAGTACATGGCTGCTATCAGACATCTGTATCCTCAGGAAGAAAAGTTTTCATCTGTATTCATTCCCCTACATAAAGGTGCTGTTAGCCCTTTAAAATCACCTGTGTTCAGTACTGACCAAACACCAACAGTGGAAGTGTAGCAGCCTCCTAGGGCCCAACTCAAATAATCTGACAGTTATGGCAAGAGAGTAAATAGGAAATCAAAAAAACCCAAACCTATAGTAACCTAACTGATGACAGACTACTCCCAGTCAGAAAGTGTGATGTTTTACATGGTAAAACAGCATTTATTCACATTATGTTACACATCTGTTTTTTTGCAGTCAAATAGAAATTTGGAAATAATTAAGACAGTCCCACATTTCTGTGATTTGCAACATGGTAGAGTATGGGACTTGTTGTGCCAATGGTGGTCTGTTATTTTCATTGTTACAGTGGGATTGTATGTGATATAAGACATCTAATATTTTGTATTCACATGGAGAAGCAATCAGGACTCATCCAACTCCAGCATTTGTAAAATAGTATCATCTCTTTCTTACTGATGACTGTTATCTAGACAAGAAAATCACCATTAAGAAATGCCAAAGCCTATTTTTCCTGTGTTTATGGAGCTGCAGTTCCAGCCCCAGACCCACACACCTGAGGAAATGCTTAGTGTTTGGTGCTTCTGATCCTATCCCACCAACCTGCTCTGCTTAGGAGATGCTGCTGAAGGAGTTGAGTTGGCACCAGGTGTAGTCATGTCATTGTTCTCTAGATGTGCAGCTTTTTTGTCTATAACATCTTTGCTTTCTGCCTTCTGAAGGACTAAATGCCTTTCAGCACAACAACTCATGCACTGGTTAGAAAGCACAAAGCTTTTCTCACAAAAAAAGCAGACAAAAAAAGAGATGAAAAGAGGAGAGGGAAGCAGAGGAGATGAAAAAGGGAAGGGAAAAAGATTAGCACACCATATATTTTTACTGCTATTTTTATCTAATCACTGGTGGATTGGCACTGCTTATGCACTGGCTGGGTAGCAGAAAGTCAAACAGTCTCCAGATTTAAACACTGCTTATTTCCCATCCTGCAAGAGTTTTCTGCTCTTTCCTCAGGAAATGGAAGATAAATGAAGTAGCTGTGTCTCATCTCTGCTAGAATACTTTAGTTCAGTTTGCTGGAAGCACAGAAGGATGTTGCAGCTTACACATCTTCAGAGGTGCTGAGGATGTGAGCGGAGAGGACAGGTGCCTGACCACAGTGGAAGTGAACTGCCTGCTCCTTGTGATTTGTTCTATCAAGGGCACTTGTTTAAGGCATGGAAGTTACTTGGTAAAAACATTGAATCCTTCTTAAAACAAGGAAACTTTTGTTACTCCTCCATATCTTGCTATTAATAATTACTTATATCTGGTGAGACAAGCTGGAGGAAATATGTTATCCAAGACAGGGAGCTCAGAGTGCAGCTCAGAAGGCAAAGAGGGTGAGGGAACCAGAAACAGTTTCAGTGGGATTGTTTTTGTGAGCCATGTGCTCTCTCTAGGAAAACTCACAGGGATGAGGAAGAGAATTCAAAGGAGCATTCCTGCACAGTCTTTCCATCCTGCTCTTTGCCAGAGTACAGACCTTCAGTTGCATCCTCACCGTGTGAGTCTAGCCTGGCACTGAAGCTTTTTCAGTGCCTGGATTCACAGCATCCCCATGGCAAACTGATCCTGGGGCATCAGCTGGGATCATCCCAGGCATTTTGGCATGCTAAGACAAAGGCTTTATTCCTGCTGAATTTGAAGTGTTGACAGATGCTGTAGACACGTGATGGATGGAAAGTCATACTCCTGCCCAGATCTGACCACCCTTCCCTATCCAACCTGTTTCCCCAGGGGTGAACCATCAGTTTCCCAAATTCATGCATACCTATCACTCTTTTTCAAACACTGTTCACTCCATTCTTGCTACTGATTTTTTTCTTGGAATATTTTTTTGCAGAAAAAAAAAGTCCCAGCCTCACAGGACAGGGGCAATCACTGCTCTTGTCCTGTGTATCTCCTGGTATACAGTCCAGAGTATTGATGTTTGCCAAGGGGATACCCACAGGTTTAAATGTGCTGCGTGTAGTCAGGGACCTCACCACTGAAGGCCTCCTATAGAGCTGATGTCAAGGAGAAAGCTCCTTGATAAGATGATATTGCTTTGTGTTAGTTCTAGCTTCAATTTTAAGACTTTC
Source organism: Heliangelus exortis (assembly GCF_036169615.1). Taxonomy (NCBI): domain Eukaryota; kingdom Metazoa; phylum Chordata; class Aves; order Apodiformes; family Trochilidae; genus Heliangelus; species Heliangelus exortis. Next base: position 65,832,119 of record NC_092454.1, on the reverse strand, counting down.
CTTTTCTTTGTAGCTATTGGAGAATGTTAGTACATTAGCCTCCTGAAATATGTGAAGTCAAACAGTAAGAACACTCCATTTTCATGTTTTGTATCCCCTGTGTCTTTGCACCTGTACATTCATTCCATATGAGCTGAAAAAAGCATATTTTCTTTTTTCCTCATACAATATCAAATATATGGGCTATTAGTGCATGGACAGGGCTCATAAGTATCGCAAGTTTTTATGAAGTTAACAATTTAAAAAAGTAATGCCATGGGAGGGTCTCAGAACCCCCACTGTGGAAAGAAAATAGGATGAAGTTTATCTTCAGCCATTTCAGTAAATCTCCAACAGTGCCGGTTAGAAATTTAAAAATGGAATTATGTTCAGCCTGCTAGTGGAATCATTACTGGGTATACAGCTATAAAATTAATATCAGCTCTTTATGGTGATTGGAGTAACAGCAGTGACCCAATGGAAGACTGTAAAAGTTAGCTGGATTTATTGTATTTCTAGATTCTTCATACCGAGGGTTTCAAAGAGTATTCTTTTCAATAGATTTTTTTGTTATTATCCATTGATATCAGCTGCTGCTTATATCAATCGGTATTGGATATAACACTTTAATATCTTCATTAATGACACAGATAGTGGAATTGAGGGCATGCTCAACAAGTTTGACAGTGACACCAAGCTGAGTGGTGTAGTTGATACGTTAGTGAGAAGGGATGCCATCCAAAGGGACATTGACTGCGGCCCCATGTGGCCCAAGGTCATGGGCAAGGTCCTGCAACTATATCAGGATAGTTCCTGGTATCAGGACAGACTGAGAGATTAATAGATGGAGGGCAGCCCTGCAGAGAGGACTTGAGGATGTTTGTGGACAAACAATTGGACATGAGCCAGCAGCGTTCACTTGCAGCCCAGAGTGCCAACTGTATCCTGGGCTGCGTCAAAATAAGTGTGGACAGCAGGTGAAGGAAGTTGATACACCCTCTCCATTTTGCTCTCAGGAGATCTCATCTGGAATACTGTGTCCAGCTCTGGAGTCCCCGGCAAAGAAAGACACTGAAATGTTAGAGCCAGGTCCAAAAGAGGCACAGGAAAGGGATCAGAGGGCTGGGAGACCTCGCACATGAAGACAGTATGAGAGTTGGCGTGTTCAGCCTGGAGAAAAGTCCAGGAAGAATTAATTGTGGCCTTTCAATACTTGAAGTGGGCTTACATGAAAGTTGGAGAGAGACTTTGTACCAGGTCCTGTAATGACAGGACAGAGGGAAACAATTGCAAACTGGAAGAGGATAGACTCGAGTTAGACATTGGGAAGTAATTCTTTCCAATGAGGATGGTGAGACACTGGCACACGTTGCCCAGGGAAGTTGTGGATGCCCCATCCCTGAATCTTTTCAAGCCCAAATTGGATGAGACTTTGAGCAATCTGGTCTAGTGAAGATGTTCCTGCCCATGGCAGGGGCGATCTACTGGATGTCTCTAAAGGCCCCTTCTATCCAAAACCTTTCTATGGATCTCTAATTATATGTACTAGAAATCTGCACATAAATATGGAAAATAATAATGGAAATAATGAGTCCTACTAAATAAGGCACAGGTCTCTGTTCACACCCCTATAATTCTTCCCATCTTACTGTCCTTTATTTCTGCTTCCTCTGTTCGCTACCCTCTCCAGATTAAAAAATGTAAAAAATAAACCAGCCAACACCAAAACCAAAACCAAAACAAACAAACAAAAAAAACCCAAACAACCCCAAAGTACACGTGAATATTTAAAGACTGCTCATTATTAGCAAGGCTTTTCAGTATAACTAGGAAAGAAAACAGGTACAATAATATATAAATATGTATTTTAAGATCATACAGAACACATACAATCATGTAATAAGACAGATTTCACATTACACCTATACCAGTATATGAGGGCATGGGAACCTTGTGTGTTCTTTGTCCTGGAGATCTTAAGAGCATAAGGGTTATTACACAAGGCATGATGCAATCATCTCATTGGCACTGATGTGGTCACCTGCCAGTGTACAGATTTTTCAGATATTTCACTTATAATTAAATCAGACCTCTTCAGAGGACTTAACAGACATAAAGCTACCAAGTGAATATGTAGGACAAACTAGGAAAAAAAGAATATTTCAGAAATTTTATGTCAGTGAAAATTAGAAAAGACAATCTCCTTAGCAGACCTGGGCATTCTCTTTGTCATATACAATTTCAATATATGGACGCCTTTGACACCTTACCCCAGGCAATCCTTCTTTATCTGAAACAAATCACTTAACCTTTTCTTGTGCCCTATTTCCCTGCCATAACATGGGAGACAACAAAGATGAAGTGTGTTGAGCTCAGCTACTGTCTGCCTCAACAGCTTTCTTTTTGTTTCTCCTTTCCTTGCAAAAATTGTTCTTAATCCATGAAAAAAATAGTGCATCCCTGAGAAAACAGTTTACTCCTTTTTCTGTTTTCCAAATATCTTTGCAGGTTCACTGTGCTGAGGATGTGTTCATGCAAGCTGTTATCACAAAGCTTTACTAAACTAATTTTTATTAATCACTATATTTACAAGAAATTTGTCTATACAAATGTGTCTTTTTTTCCTTTCTCTCCTACTCACTTGACATTTTGTAAAAGCATTTGTGCAGTTTCCTAGAATGGCAGATTTTATATGACACAGCTGCTAAATACCAAGGGGCACATGAAGTCATGCTGTTCTAATGAGGATGGTGCTGTAAAGGTTACAGCAAAATAGCTTGTGAAGCAATAAACACACTAATTATCAGCCTATCCCAAAAAGCATTGTTAAATTTTTTGTTTCAATATTGTTAGTTGTACCAAATCCACTTCAAGGAAGGTGTTTCTCCTACTTATCCTTCGAAGTGACTAATTGGACTAATGACTTAATGGACTTTGCCTCAAAGTATAAACTAAATTAAGACTCTGACTCAAGAAAAACAACTTGGCATCTGTTTAATCACATGAAAAAGGGGGAACTGTTTAGTCTTGTGCTTCTAATAAAATCGATGAAGTTGAGAGAAAAAAATTACTTTTTGGCAGAAGTTCTATAGTTTAAAATTCTGGTTTAAAAGCTCCTAAGGATAAAAAGTTCAGGAACTTTTTGTTGTTGTTCAAGTCAAAGTATTCTGCACAACTCTTAATTGAAGAAAAGTAAATTAAGTTTCTTTTCCCTTGCCTATTATTTAGCAATTTTTAGAAGAGTTTTCATTTACACTCAATTTTAAGAGTGTCTTTTGAGTCCCAATTAATAAACACCACAAAGTTTGCAAAATCTCTTAACTGATTTTGATGCTGCATTCCATGCCATCAGGATAACAGATGCTGTAATTGCACACATGTGTTGTAGTAGGGGACTGAGGAAGAGAAAAAATTTAGATGATCTAGTCTTGCTTTTTTCATAACACAATTTTTTTTTATTGAATAGTTGGGTTTTTTTCTTCCTTTAATGACTTAATATCTACACCATCATAGGTCTCTTAGGCAATATAGCATTAAGCTGAAGTTTCATGGTGGCTGAACAGAGAAACTGAAGAGTCATTTCAGTGAAAACCAAGTGAGAGAAAAATGACTGAGAAAAAAATAATCTTATTATCATTGCACAGGGGTGGCCTTTACAATAAAGACTTTGTAAAACCTCTGTTGAGTCAAAGTAGGCACCAGGGTCTATCCACAAAGCAAGGTGGAGAGAAAATGAATTGCAGAAATGCTGGGGGACTGAAAGAACATGACAGAGAAACCTAAGTAATCCCAGCTCATCAGTAGCTAAGCAAGCTTGCTGTATTTAATTTGTTTTAACATAAGTAAACATATGTAAATGGAAGAGTCCAGCTTCTCCTTTCTCCACCTTACTGGCTTTCAAGCTCTTTGTCCATATTTACATGCCCATTCTTTACGTCATGTCTTTCCTACACTGATTTCTGTCAGCCTGAGTACAGCCCTGCATACACATGGAGACAACTGCAACCTGACCACACGTTCTCTGGGGAAGGATAAGCACACTCTGTCTCCAGCTGTGCTGCCCAGAAGCTGTTTGGGACAGGTTTTCATGCCAGAAACCAGCAGCAGTTATTACTAGGAATACCTCCAAGCCTGTCACATCTGCTTGGACTGTACAAAGGGCTGGACAAAAAGCTTTTTGATGCCCAGGTACTTAGTTGAAAAAGTGGGAGTTGTGGGACAACAATTTATTCTCAGTCTGCTCAGTCCAAGAGGCAAAGTGGCTGCATGTAAATATGAGAAAGAAAGTCATTGTCTGATTGTTCTGCTCCCAAAAAGGACACATAACCTGAAGAAAAACTTGTTCCAAAGAAACACAAATTCTCACTGCAGAGCTCATTCTCTATGTTTCTCAAAAATAAAAAAAAAAATTGATCATCAAGACACGAACAGGTGTCCATAATTATTGATGTGAAGTAAAGAAGAAGGACAAGACAGCAGGATGATCTTTAAATGGGAGGTTCTTGGCCACTGAGACAGAGAATCAATTAATGGAGAATAATAGCACAACAACAAAAAGACAAAGAACTGAGAAGCAGTGAGAGGATAATCTAAGCTAAAAACAATTTAAAAATAGGATGTTTTGGGGACAGTTGTGAGTAGCAGGAGTGGTTCCTGTAGTTGAAATCCATGAAATACTAATTTTTGTTAAAGTTTCTAGTTGCCACTAGCAGTGGAAATACCAAAATGAATTTGCTTCCCTTGTATTCCTAACTCTTCAAAGCATTTGCACAGCAATGACAGGGCAGAGGTATCTCTTGGCCTCCGTAGGAAGGAAGGATTTGAAGCACTTCCTAAAAAAATTGTGGAAAAGTAGCTATAAACCACATTAAGTCTTATGCTAAAACAGATTGGTGGTACAGAAGAAGAGAGAGAATTGTACGCCCAGGGAGGAATAGTCTGTAGTTTTACTCTGTATTATCTGATAAGAATAACACTGTGGATTTCATAGCTCTGACTTCCCACATTACATCCCTTTCCTAGAAGCAGGGGGATGGATGTATGGGAACTGATTGGCCAAAGAGGTCACTCTGACTCATAAGTGACTGATGGATGTGGTGACCCATTTCTAAACCTATCATGGCTTTATGTTTACCTATTTTACTGTTTAAGTGTTGGTGTTGTGATTGAACTGGAGGTGTGCTTCAAATCAGCTTTAGTGTTGGTGGGCTAAAGAAGGCTCTCCACGGACACCAAACCCCTCTGCTACATCTCGTTAGGAAAACAAACTGGTATTTGAAACACAGCAGCAGGTATCAGCAGGGGTCAGACACTGTCAAAATTCTCTGTGATAAGTGGAGATAAGAGAGAAGCATACAGGAACAGGACAACCCAAGCAGAGGAACCAAAAGTAGAGACAGCACCAGAATCTGGAAGGGCCTAACTTCAACTGCTCTTTAAAGAGCCTCCTTGTATCACGAGCACAGCTTTGCTGCTGGTACTCAGCACTTTTTTCATCTATTTAATTGCATCATCCATTTGACAGAAAACATAAAAGGAGTGGAAAATTTGGGTCTATTTTCTGTTATTTTGGTTCTTTATCAGTTTTAAACCTGACTGATTTTCACACTAGTTTCATTGCACTTGTCTTCTTCAATAGAGTCAGTGTTAGTCCTTGTCTACTGCTTCCATATATTTTATTGCCCATTAAGTCTTTTCACTAATCATTAATCTGTACTTTACAAAACCTACTACAAGTTATTACCTCAGAAAGCCTTTAATCTTGAAGGCTGTTATTTCAAAGTTCACAGGGATCAACCCATTTCTTGCTTTTCACTTTGGGATAATCATAGTATTTTATCAGAGTCAATCAGAAACACAAATACAGTTTAGGGGCTGCCATGCAGGTTTCCTGTAGAAACGACATGAGCAGTGCTTTCAAAGACTATGCTAAGAATTTTTTTCTGAAGTGTTTCTTTTGATACTTGGGTCTTTCAGATTCTGCCTTCTAGAAAGGTTCCCTCTCCCACTGCTCCACAAAGCTGAAATTCTCTTAGGATGTCTTTGAGCACTCAGCTCAAAGACTGTGATATATTTAATAGTCACAATAAATGCAGAAACAAACCATTAATACCTAATATGTTACAGTGAAGTTTTCCTTGCCTAGAACTTCAGCCACTTTTCATCCCTTTTCTCTCCCTTTCCATCCATTCTGTCTTCATTGTCTCATGAAGGATGTAACTGGTGCAGCAGTCAGAGACCCCATGTCCCCACCTGGTCTATTGCCTGGTACCACAAGCCAATGCTGCCACTCTGCCAGGCTGTGGCTGTAGCCTCCTTGGCCTCCAGAGAACCCTTCCATGCCTCCAGGCATGAAATTCTTGATGCCTGAGAGAAAAAAGATACATCATTGTTTTCTTCAATATCTCCTTAAAACTCTTTATTTGTGATGCAAAACAAGCAAACAAACAAAAAACAAGCAAACAACAACAAAAAAAAAAACCAACAAACAAACAAAAAACCAGACAAAAACCCCCAAACAAACAAAAAAAAAAAAAGGAAGCCTTTTGAAAACTTATTTTTTGGAATTGTAAGACCACATTTTAATGAGCCATACCATTTTGTAGGTCTGTGCTTGCCACTAGTATGCATCAGTTATGAATATCAGCTATGATAATGCTTACCATAGGATTAACCTGTATGTTCTTCAAGTGATGATGACTTTCTGTCCTCTCCCCACAATTTCTGATGAACTGGAGCCTTTTACAGGACTCAGTTAATGATAATAATTTGATAATAATTGTAACATACATCCATAGCTTTTTCAGAGGCTTCTGAGTAATCTTTTCATAGGTAAATCAAAAGACATATCTCTCATCTGGCCACTTTCAATTAACTTTTAATTTCTAGGTGCAACTTTTTTTATTATGTTGGAAACACACAGAGATTGTAGAACCCTTCTGTTTCAGTTTTATTCTGTAATTATTTTTGTGTAGTATCACACAGATGCAGGCGAGTTCACAAAGAAGGAGCCAAAGTGTGAGTGAAAAATAGCATACTGTTCAAGTTTGTAAAGACTGTATGCACAAGTTACAATGGAGGTTACTGATCAATATTAGCTTAAGTATGATTACCAACCTTGACCATCAGAGGGGAATGTTTTTTCAAAAGTGTTCACCCTACTTGGAAACCTGGCAGTTTTGAAAATCACCTTACTTCACTACAACCCTAAGCAGAGATTTCAGAGCTTGCAAAAAGCATTTTACATTTTTAAACTTTCCAAAGCTATTGAAATAAATCCCATCAGGTTTATGGGTTTGGATGGGATTCATCCTAGGGTGCTGAGGGAGATGGTGGAAGAACTGGCTAAGGAGCTCTCCATCATTTATCCCCAGTCCTGGATAACCAGGGAGGTTTCAGGTAACCAGAGGGCAGTGTGCCGCCCATCCACAAAAAGGGCCAGAAGGAGGATCCAGGGGAATTATAGGCATGGTAACCTGACCTTTGTGCCTGGCAACGTTCTGGAACAGATCATCTTGAGTGCCAATAAGTGGCATACAGAAGACAACCCGGAAATCAGGCCCACCCAACCAACATGGATTTAGGAAAGGAAGGCCCTGCCTGACCAATCTTATCTCCTTCTCTGACGGCGTGGCCCAGCCAGTGGATGAGAGGAAGGCTGTCTATATAATTTCTTTAATGATCTCTTTAAAATGACAGAAATCTTTGATATTTTCCAAAGATCTTTTTTCTTTGTTCACACCACTTGTTAACTCCACAATTTTTCTGGCTGTGACACCCAGAGAACAGCAGCAGTAACTGACAACACCGGTTTCAGAAGCTCCATAAAGGATTAGAATTAAATTCGCAGAGTTTATCACACCAGAGATGACAGGTGTTGCACAGCACTGCTCATCTGCATGCTTTTGGAAACTTCTGTGTGTGCAGTTTTTCTTTTTACTACATTCCAGATTTCTGATCTACCTGCTTATATGGCTGAGACATTTTTCTTACATTCTTTAATTCCTTTAAGATTTGAAAAATCTTAATAAAAAAATAAAAAAAAAAGGATTATATTATAATGAGTTTATGTATCTTTCTATGTAGATATTTTACTCACAAAATATTGCTTTACTGAATTGTTGTTTTTTTTTTTAACTTCAGTGAGTGCTGGAGCAATATGCTTTTCCCAAGACATGATGCAAGTCTACAACTTGCTGTGTATATAACTTGCTATAGCAATGTCACTATTTATAACTTGCTATAGATGATGCTATATAAGAATACCAGAGCCTTCTGTTTCAATTTTAGGAGGAAAATACATTCTTCTTGTGTGAAATGAAACTTATGATTTAACTCACTTGCACTTTTTCCAGGGTACATGAGATGTTCTCTTTTCTCTTTGATTGCTGTCTGTGGAGGGAGCAGCTCTGTGACCTCCTGTTCCCACCTCCTCTAATCTGTGCTGTGGCTCCATCAGTCTTCATTGTACCCTGGGCTGTTCAGACCTTGCCTGAAGCTCACAGAAGCAAGTGTGGCTGATGCCACACATTTTTCATAACTTCTGAGTGATCCCTCCAGCCAGAAACCTCTTGTAGAGTCTCTTTCTTAACCCAAACTTCACAATGTCATAATTTCTGTAGGCTGCCCTGGCTGATCATCGATGCTGAATGACATCCTAACAGAGCATGTTTTAACACAGCTATTTAGTCATCTATGGGCCTATATGTAAATGTTCACTGAAGTAACCCTGCATATATGTGTGGTCTGTAGTGCCCTCTGAACAGAGGAGCTGTGTCTCACATTAGGATGTTCAATTTGCAACTGACACAGTGGAACTAAATGATCCTACAAGCAGCAGATTTCCTCTAAAGTTCAGAAAAAATTAGTGGCAAAATGCCAATAGGATTTAAAGATCTTGGCATTCTGAAATTCTATGTCATTTAATCAAATTTGTATATAGACATATAAATATGCACCCCTGCATATAGATTTTTGGTTGGGTTGTGTAGGTGACTGTGTATATGCACCCAAATACACAAATACCCAGTATTATTTGAAGCAGCTTTTTTTTTTCCTTCTCTTTCCATTAGAAAATGAAAATATAAAGTCCTGTGGCTGTCTTTACTGTGATTTTGTGAATGTTAATAGGTGAGAAATACACAAACTGGGTGCTGTCTTCAGTGACAACCAACCTGTACTGATTTCTCTTCAATCTGTTGAAAAGCTCTAGTGACAATTAGCTCTGCAAACACTGGCAGGATTCTCACTGAATATGCAGTCAATATAGGAACTTCCTTTTGCTATCACAGCTGATAGTGAAAGCAACATAAACTAGGTTTTCCTAGAGATTAAAACCCAATTTTTCAGTTAATTTACAAAGTAAGTTACAACTTATGTTTGATTGGAATGATTCTGAGAAAATTTAGACTATCAGTCAGATTTTTTACCTCATCTCTCCTGATTTTTTTTTCTATTTACATTACTTTTTTATATCTTACAGAAACAAATAACCACTCAGGGGTAGCTACAGCTTCTTGTAAAAGCAGCTGAAGCCTGTGCTTCCTGCTGGTACCTTAGCAATAATAGGAGTCACCTTGCTGTGAGTTGTCTGATATCACCTTTGCCTTTTCAACCTTGGAATGGCCCATTCAATTTTAGTTTAGATTAAATCTCACAGATCCTATGGACCTTACACTGGGAAATAGAAAGTCTGAAGCCTCTTCTTTGTGCATTAGATAGCTAAAATAACCTGAAGGAATCTTACTCTACTGCAAGGCTTTGCAAGTGTTTAGGTGGTGAAAGTCTCTTGAAATGAGACAAAATGGAGTATTTGCATAAGAGAGCAGAATTTTAAACAAAAACCCAAAATAGTCCTATTTTGGAGAAAGAGATAAGAATAAATATTGTACATATGTTAAACTTTTAAAGTACATATTTGATTTTTTTCTATTAACAGTACTCTTGATTAAAAAACACCAAAGCCCTGGGTTTGAGTGCTTTATAATGAGGAATATAATTGCTTGAAAGAGTCCAGCACAGAGCATCTAAGATGATTAAGGGAGTGGAATACCTCCCTTATGGGGAAAGACTGAGGGAGATGGGTCTCTCCAGCTTGGAGGAGAATGAGGGGTGTCATCATCAATGTTTATAAACATGTAGGGGGTGAGTGTCAGGAGGATGGAGTAAAGATTTTCTCAGGGCTGACAAATAATAGGATAAGGGGCAATGGTTATACACTGGAGCACAGGTGGTTCTGTGTAAATACAAGGAAGGATATTTTCACTGTGAGGGTGACAGAGCACTGGCACAGGCTGCCCAGGGAGGTTGTGGAGTCTCCTTTCCTGGAGGCATTCAAAATCCACCTGGATGTGTTCCTATGTGATTTGTTGTAGGTGACCCTGCTCTGGCAGGGGGTTGGACTCGGTGATCTTTTGAGGTCCCTTCCAACCCCTAACACTCTGTGATTCTATGATTCTATGAATATCTTTCAGATAAATAAACATTCTTAAATGTTATGATAAAGTGACTTTCTAAATAGTGGTGAAAATGGCATTACCATGACACAGACATTCTGTCTGGAGCCACTCCCATACTGCAAGGATAAAAGATGAACCAGCACGAAAAGTAGGATGAAGTGGGAGGAAAACAACTATTTACCCATGAGGTTTCTCCCACACTTGTATTTGATAAAATTTTCTTAAATCTTCTAAATCCTCTGAATTTTACCTGGAATCTCTCAGTCCACCATGACCCAGGAGACCGTGCTTAATTTATATATTTTGTTTAATATGATTGATTGGCCCACTCAGTAAAATTACACTGTTATGAGGCATTTGGGAACCCAGTCTGGTTTATATTCTAAATTAGGAAGGAAAGGTAGAGATCTGTGTGTGGATTGATGAGAGGAGAGATAGAGAGAGAGATAAAGGTCTGTGTGCTCTCTTTTGCAGCCACTGCAGTAATACAAACAGCCTTTATCTTTTCCCCTGCTCTCTCTCTACCATTAATACCTATGAATAAATGCAGCACCCCTTTGGAAGGCATAAAAATAATGAAAATTTTACAAAACATGTATGGGGAGCATGTGTGTGAAAATGCTTGTTCATCTGCTATTTTCTAATTCCCATGAATGCATTATCTCTCCAGTGAAGTGCAGCAGAATCTTCTCCATAAATTGCACTTTTTCCAGCCCAGGAGCAGCTGCTCAAAAGCAGAAGTTTTGGAAGGCACATGAGAGGTGTGGATAAAATGTGGGGTGGAAGGGAACCCCACTGCCTTACTTCAGCACTCTGAGACATGAGGGATTATCCTACCATCCTTTTATCAAAATATCACACATTTTACAAGATTCCATTACTAAAATAAGCCTACACTTGCAGTGCCTCCTGGCAACAGTGCCTCCTCTTAACAACAAACTTTTCCTGAATGCCAAGTTAATTTTGGTTTGAATGCCAGTTAATTTTGGTTCTGTCGTATCCATATAATCAGAGTTAGAATGTACACAGTCTGCACAGTGTGAAGGGAAGGAAGGGAGGAAGGAAGGAAAAGGAAAAGGAAAAGAAAAAGGAAAAGGGAAAGGGAAAGGAAAAGGAAAAGGAAAAGGAAAAGGAAAAGGAAAAGGAAAAGGAAAAGAGGAAAAGGAAAAGGAAAAAGAAGAGAAAGAGAGAAAGAGAAAGAGAAGAGAAGGAGAAAGAGAAAGAGAAGGAAAGAGAAAGAGAAGGAAACAGAAAGAGAAAGAGAAAGAGAAAGAGAAAGAGAAAGAGAAAGAGAAAGAAGTAAGTCCCATTGCTGTCACCTTCCTGTCACCAGCACCCATCTGTTCCAGTGCTGTCACCCACCTCTCACCAGTGCCTGATGGGTGCCAGGGTGCAGCTCTGGGCCTGGCACTGCCACTCAGATGTGGAGGAGCCTGAGGAGAGGGGACAGAGTGTGTGTGACAGAAAGCAGTGGCTCTGCCCCTCTGCAGGGGCTGGGGGAAGGTGGGATCAGCTGGTGCCATGTTTGGTGGCAGCAAGAGCCCAGGGCTGAGGCAGAACAGCTGGAAACCAGAGCAGCTTTGGAATAGTTGGGGTAAAATAACCTCCCAGACTCAGCGAGAGCCAGAGGGAAAATTTATAGGAGGCAAATCTCTTCCTCAGAGAAAGCCCTCTCCCGAGTGCTCCCAGGCATGCCTCCTCCACGACTTGATGAATGCCTCCTGCCAGTCATGAGTGTCCTCAGCTCTTATAGTTTGAAAAGATTATTGTAGCATCAATAAATATGGCAGCAAAAAAAATGCAACCAAGTTGCTATATTTCTGAAACTGCATAAAAGCAATTTAACTGCCATTGCACTCAGCTTTCCATTGCTAGTTTGACTCTTCAATTTTCTGCTTAAAGCATTTTATCTGTGGGTTTTTTTTTTTTTTCCATTATATTGCATTCACGTCTTTCCTCCATAATATGTTATTATCATCTGATCTCTTCTTTCAGTAGAAATATTATATGAATGAAATGCATGTTCACTTAAAATGGGCAAGAGTGGTCACAATGAAATCTTTGTCACATTGGTGTTTTTGGGATTCTTACAGAAATTTCTCTTAAGGACTTCTCATACTCAACAGGTAAATTTCACATCCATGGCCTGTTTATTCTCTTCATTCTAATTTGGAAGTGATGTTTGCTTTAATAAGACAAACAAACAAACAAAAATGCAGACTTTCTTCAAGCTTTTCTTACATTTTTGCATTTGCTAAGGTGAGCAGATTCTGGAAGGGGTAAAAAGGAGATTCTGCAAGGCCTGCCCTGCCCTTGGGAATCTGAGAAAACATCATCTGCCCATGCAGCCCGAAGGAAGGAACTGTGCCTCAAACTGCCTACATGTTTCATGATGCAATCCAGCAAAGTCTTTAGGAATTTGATTGACTTAAAGTCATAATTACAAGCTTGCTAAATAAATCTGAGCATTCTGAAGGAATGAAAGGCAAAAATCACACAGTGGATGGTTGAATTCCTTCTTACCTACAGCTTACAGCAACCCTGTCATATTCTTATAAGGCATAGAAATTATTTTGCCTGCAAGTCTTCCTTTTGTGATGTTCCTGAACTATAAGAATGATATACTTTAAGAAGGATATCTTATCCTATAAGAAGATACTTTAATGACAATGGATTCTTCATTTAGCCATATACTGCAGTGATAACAATATTTTTTTAAAAAAACAGATTTCTATGACTTTCAGTGGCATACTTATTTCCACCAACTTGGGCTATATTATAGTCTTCCATCTTACTTTTACATCCAGTTTTCTTGAGGGAAATTATTCTAAAAGACAGAAAGTCTTTAGTCTCTCAGTTCCTCTCTGCAACCCGTATATCCTCTTTTATTTTTCAAAAATACTTAAAATCAATATATTCATATTTCAGTTTAATTCTTGAAACAAATTATGGTGACCCACCTGAAAGAAGAAGGCCCATTTACCCACTGTTTACCTTTCTTGCATGCTGGTTTTTAGGTACCTGCTAAAACTGATCCTAGGGTACCATAAAGCCGTTCACAATGTGTTTTCCTGTGTTGCATTCTCAATAGAATGGGAAAATTGAAATGATAGTATCAGGTACACCTCATTTACTCCTGCAAGGAGTGATTTTGAGTTTTAGATATTCTATGCTCATAAAAATTATTTTCTAGTCCTGAGAAGAGACCTCCTAAGATTTCTTCAGTGCACCAGTAAATACCATAAGTGTTAGGGACTGCTAATGCAATTATTTTGCTCTGCAATTCACCTAAGCTGTCATCACTAAACCAACAATATACTTGCTATTTCTATTAAAGTGTCCTTTTATTCTAGCAGAATATAATGAGAGATATTTACAGTGTGGAAGACATTCCTGCTTTTAAGAGACTTTTTTGGAGACCTAGTGATGTCTGGCATGAGCATCAGTGCTGTAGGAGGGGAGTACTCTCGATCAGAGCCCGTATTCTCCTATTTCCAGAGATGGCCTGAGAGCAGGTGAAAATTGACAGCTAATAAGTTTTCTCCCCACAAGACTTTCCTAGGAGGGACATTTTATAAACCAGGGACTAGTTTTAGATTCACACAGTGTTTTATGATGCATACCTCTTAAGTACTTAAAATGGTGAGCAGAGTGTGACACTTAAATTGGTGTCACACTGACAAAATGTGCTACATAAGACTTAAAAGGAAGAAAAAATAATGTGAGAAAACTTAACTGAGCAACTTCTACCACAGAATTTCAGGCCCAAGTATTTAATAAATAATAAACAAATAACCATGCACCAGCATTTTTAGTTGTACCAGCCAGGTAGCACTTCTATCTCATATTTGAACATACTCTATTTACTGTAGAAGTTCAAGGCACATTCCCTTTTATGAATTACATAAATTCACTGCAAGGACCTGAGATCCACAGATTCTGAGTCCTTCGTATATAGTAAGAATGTTATTTCTTCACTTTCTGCAACATTTAACCAAACAGTTAATGGATATTAACATATACAGGTATGGATAAGATTGCATAAAATCACTGTGCTGTGAATCAATTTAAAGCCAAATATAAAATTTTAACAATTTTTTTATCCTTTATCAAATACTACCAGGTTTTAACAGATGACATCTTGAAACAAAACTCCAAGCAAGTGTCAAAGGAAGCTTTTAAAACGTCTGATTATTTCATAATGCCAAAGAAAAGGGATTGCCTTTTAAGACCATAGTATTTACTTGGTAGATCCCACACATGATCCCAAAGATCAGGGGAGATCTGAAGAAAGCAAAGATCTACTCCTTACATCTAAATATATCAGTAGAAGAAAAAACACAACTTCTTGATATATGTTGGTAATGGGTTTATGGATTGATGATATACAAGCAGTTGAAATAATATTTTGGTCGCTGGGTGATAATACTTTGCATAATATAGAAGCATTAATTCTGGACTGATGAAGTAAACAATATAGAAAAACACAGAATTAGAACTTTGGAGTAATGTGTTTTTCATTGAGCTTCATGGCTCTTAATTTGGCTCATGGAATTCAGTCTTCATTCACAAAGCAAAGTGAGAGGTATAATACAAAATAATTTTTCAATTTCTGGTTGAAACAGTAAGGTATGAGAGGACAACAAAAAGTTTTCCATTACAAAGAACGCAAACTCTCTTTCACAATAATAAAATGATATATTTTTGCCCATCAGATAAACTTTCCTTGCAATGTATGAAAACTGCCAGTAAGTTCCAAATTTAAATAAAATTAAAAAACCCAAATTAAGGCTTCATTG
This sequence comes from Heliangelus exortis, assembly GCF_036169615.1. Taxonomy (NCBI): domain Eukaryota; kingdom Metazoa; phylum Chordata; class Aves; order Apodiformes; family Trochilidae; genus Heliangelus; species Heliangelus exortis. Next base: position 65,816,884 of record NC_092454.1, on the reverse strand, counting down.
AGTAGCAGTAAAAAAATGCTAAGAAAACACCATATATGCCATTTCTTAAGGAATAAATTTTAAAAATTAAGAAAGATAAGGATTTATTCTTACAGTTGTGCTGTCTTTCCTGTGGCTGAGTGAAACAACTAATTCTTTAAATATATTTATTCCATTGTCTTTAATTAGACTGTTCAAGTCACAGACTCAACAAATTACACTGACTGTTAATCAAGTGTAAATAATTAAAACAGGCAGTCGATGCAGTGAATTTAATTTTAGCTGCCTTGGGCTGCTCATCTGTCCGTGTTATTCAGGACAGTTTGGTTTAATAAGATGGAGACGTTAACAAAGAAGCAATTCAGATCAGTGGGAAATATTTTTATGTGTGGACATGCCTGTAGGTAGCACTGTGCTGCTCTATTTCTACTTTGTCTAAATGTATCATCAGTCTGTAAGAGACATGCTCTGTGCTGCACAAATTTAGCTCTGCAGTTTCAGAGTATTTTCAGCAGCAGCAAATCAAAACCTGTAACTCAACTGTAACCTGTAAAGTTGTTTTTTCCTCCTATAGGAAAATATGGCCTGTGACACGTGGAAGAATTTTTCAGATGCACATGTTGGGGGATCTACATTAAAGACGAAAATATTAAGAATGTGAGGAGGAAGGTATATACCTTTTTTTGGTGACTTTGTGCTGCAGACTCATACTGTGTTAGACCTTCTCATCAGGAGCAGCCTTGCAGGAGTCTTGCCCAATTTTCCTGCCCAAAACAGAGCATCAGGCTAAATACATTCTTACAAAGACTGATTATTTTCTTCTTAAGACAACTAGCAAAACATAGCAGTGATATCAAAGCACACTCTTGTGTGTCCCAGTTTACAAGAAAAAATAAATCCTAATTCAGAAGTGGTTTGCTGGTCAGAAAGCAGCAGCAACTCAGCAAATAGACCAAATGCCACCGTTTTTCAACATGAGGCACCTGTGTGGCAATTTGGTTCTTAAAGGTTGCCCAGTGATAGAAGCTCTCTGGAGAAGCGAACTTTTTACTGTATGTGGAAAAAAGAAAGGATTATTTAATAGAGAAAGTGGTAAATAATAGGTAGATTCAGCATTATACTTCCTATACAGAGCATTTCAGAGAATGTAAAGAAGCTACTTAATCTGAATATAATAATTTTCTCACATATGAAGTGGAATTGGTAATTTGAACTTCATACAGTGAAATAAACTACAGAAACAAACTCCCCCAAAACACAATAAAGTCTAAAACTGTATGAAACTTCAAATGCCACATTTTTCATACTGATTTTTTTGTTGTTGGTTGGTTTTTCGGTGTTTTTTTTTTTAATATGTGTTATTGTTAGCTGTTACCAGAAAAGGAGCACTTCTCCTCTGCCTGATGCTGGTGAGCATGTCTATGTGACTATGTCAAAGGCTGTTTCATTGATAAATGAAGTGAAGCAAGCTGCTGTAAAGGCTAGTGACTAGCATTTTTAGAATATTTCTTTGTATCTTTTACTGTGCAATTTCATTTATTTCTATCGCTATAGTCCACAATATTTTATGGTTTTAAACAAAAGGATCAGACAGAATATCCTTCTGTATCCATAAAATTCTTTATCCTTTCTGATGGAGAGAGCCCTTTCATTAAACTCACAGATTTGGTTGCAGAATGCTGTACTAAATCAAACAGCCTTAGCATCTTAATTGCATTTCTAGAGCTAATACAAAAAAACATTTTTTAATTAACTGAGGAGAGGCTATGCATATTTCTTTTCTTTTTTTTTTTCTTTTTTTTTTTTTCAGAAATTCAGACATTTATGTAGATGTAAGATAGTTTTAAATTTGCAAAACAAGATGACTGCTTGACTTTCAGAATGTGCTCTACAAAACTAGTTTGCAGAACTGTGACTCTTGCAGTTTCTTTGCACCAAATTTTCATCTTTGCATCTCTTGATTTATAAACTTAAAAAATACAGAAACCCAGAACTCTCTGAATCCATGACCAAGAACACTCTGATGTTGATCTTTCAAACCTGGTCATTCCTTTATCTGAATTTTTTGATAAAGAGCAAGAGTAAGTTAATCAGGCCAGCTCCTCTGTGTCAATCACCAGTTGTTGCTTTGGAGAATTGCTAGTGTGATACAGCAATGGCTGTAACTTGTTTTCAGAGACTAGACTATTGGATATTGGTAATTAAACAAAAGAAAATGTAAATTATAATCTTGGTTTAAATAACAGTTTCTAAAGGTACAGGAAAGGGATCATTTATATTCTTGAATCTCATAAATAAATAAAAAAAATACTATGAATTTCTCTGTAATATGATGATCTTAAATACTGCAAAAAAGGTGAGCTGACCCAGGTTGTATTCTTACTGAATTCCAAAACCTGAAAACCCTGAAGTGTCAGCATACTGATATTCATGAACATAGTCCTGCTGAACTGTATTATTTACCTGTAACACCGAGTGAGGCATCCAGGTGAGTTCTTACAGGATGGAACTTTGAGCAGGTCTTCCGAGCAGGCAGCAGGGTGTCTCAGACAGTAAAGTTTTGAAAGGAGCTCAAAATAGCAATGTTAAAGCTCATTTTTAGTTTCCATTTTAAAAAAGGAGAGAAGAATTAAAAATGGAGAATGGAAAAATCAAAACTTTTTATTGATGTATTTCCACTGGTCATCCCATCACTCATTAATGTGTGGGATCGCTGTTACAATGGGAAAATTGAGAGAGGTAGATCCTGAAGTCCTCCCAGGATGCTGTCAGAAGATGGGTCACCCACCACCTGCCTATTCTCCTTTTAACTAACCAAACTGCAGATAAAATCAGAGTCTAAGATTGGACATTGCAAATAAAGTTACTTCCATCACAATAATTTTATTACAGAGAAGAATTTCAAAGTATAAAATAAAGAGAAAAAAAAATAGTTACAGATTACAAGCAAATCATCCACCTTCAGCATCATTCCGTAAGAGCTCCTTGTCTTACTGAATTAAGTAGTATTTTTAAAATAGACTTGGCTTTTATTTGGCATTTCTTGCTTTAATGATGCAATTACTGTGGAAAAGAAGTGAGATTACAATGAAAATCTGTTTCATTGCTCTGGAACTGTGTTTCTGAATACTCTTTGGGAGCCACATCTGTCTGTGTGAGCTGCTTTTGCTGCCACACTTTGTGTGCTCGGTTGCTCCACGCCTGAGCCTTCCCTGACCTGGGTAGAGTCTGCACAGCAGAGCCCATTTGGGTCACAGGGAATGGATGGGGTCTCCCCACGATGGAGGAAAATGGAGGGTTCAAACTCTTTGTTTAGCAGCAAATTTGTCAGCATTTCCAAACATGAATTGTTTCATTTTACCTGGGGGATTCTGGGTGTCTTTTTCAATTCAGAATATTCCCCGTCCCTTTCCTTCTGCCCCAAGGCAAAGTTAACAGAAGGACAGTGAGTAAGGGAAACTCAAGCTGGATTCACTAAACCCCCAGCAGAGAGATTTTAAAAAAAGAGCTCATTTGTCACAGGGTGTATGTTTATTTAGTGAATGCACATGAACACAGCTGTGACAAATAATACCTAAATGTGCCATTCGAAATACTGTCCTCATTCCCTGCCACTTGCAAACATTTTCTTATATTTTATGCAGTTTTAAAACAGTTCTAGTTAACCTCTGTAAGAATATTATATAAAATATGTCAGGTTTAATATGTTAAATATAGAGGTGGGGTAGAAATAACAATTTTAATTTCATATGTTTCCGTATTAAATTTTTGCCTCATGAATAAAATATTAAATTTATATTTTTGTGTTAAAAATATTTATTTTTCTGTAAAAATAGCAAATAGAAGAAAAAATGAATCTGTGTAGATGATTTTGGTGTATGATTCAAAATGAATTGATTTTATTCAATTGTGATTGGTACTTTTCTGAAATGTCAGTCTTGGTTCTTTTCACTTCCTTATTTAGGTTCTTTCTGTAGCAGCATTGGGAGTATCAATGCTTGCCTTTTCACACAGCTGTTTACTGGCTGCTATTTCTGCACATGCCAATTCCTGGTTTATATTTGTGATGTCAGAGGATTTCAGGAACATTTAGTGAGAAAAAGTTAGTTAAATTCCAGCCCTCCTCCCCTCTCTGCTTTTAAAGAATGGGCAAGACCTGGGTGTGATAGCACATGAAGGGAGTCATTGCTCTCTTAGCTCTCTGTCCCAGTCAGTACATCAAATGAACAAACCATCAGTTGAATCCTTCCCTTTTCTCTTCCCTTCCCTTCCCTTCCCTTCCCTTCCCTTCCCTTCCCTTCCCTTCCCTTCCCTTCCCTTCCCTTCCCTTCCCTTCCCTTCCCTTCCCTTCCCTTCCCTTCCCTTCCCTTCCCTTCCCTTCCCTTCCCTTCCCTTCCCTTCCCTTCCCTTCCCTTCCCTTCCCTTCCCTTCCCTTCCCTTCCCTTCCCTTCCCTTCCCTTCCCTTCCCTTCCCTTCCCTTCCCTTCCCTTCCCTTCCCTTCCCTTCCCTTCCCTTCCCTTCCCTTCCTTCCCTTCCCTTCCCTTCCCTTCCCTTCCCTTCCCTTCCCTTCCCTTCCCTTCCCTTCCCTTCCCTTCCCTTCCCTTCCCTTCCCTTCCCTTCCCTTCCCTTCCCTTCCCTTCCCTTCCCTTCCCTTCCCTTCCCTTCCCTTCCCTTCCCTTCCCTTCCCTTCCCTTCCCTTCCCTTCCCTTCCCTTCCCTTCCCTTCCCTTCCCTTCCCTTCCCTTCCCTTCCCTTCCCTTCCCTTCCCTTCCCTTCCCTTCCCTTCCCTTCCCTTCCCTTCCCTTCCCTTCCCTTCCCTTCCCTTCCCTTCCCTTCCCTTCCCTTCCCTTCCCTTCCCTTCCCTTCCCTTCCCTTCCCTTCCTTCCCTTCCCTTCCCTTCCCTTTTCCCTTCCCTTTTCTCTTCCCTTTTCCCTTTTCTCTTCCCTTTTCCCTTCCCTTCCCTTCCCTTCTCCTTCCCTTCCTTTCCCTTCCCTTCTCCTTCCCTTCCTTTCCCTTCCCTTCATAGAAGCTTCTCTTGGTTTGGGATTTTTATTCAAACCATTTAAACAATAATCACTTTTTCCCAAAGTGTTGTGGTTCTGCAGCTTCTCAAAGGCCACTTGCTGAGCTAATTGTAAGTGACTTTAGAAGTATGAACTGGAAATGTGAAGCATTTTAATTCATTTCATTATCCTTCTGTTCATTCATTTATGACTTCTTGCAGTTGTTTTTTCTTCACTGTTACTGAATTTTAGCATTTTCAAATTCATGTTCAGTGAGTGCAATAAAATAAAATTATGACAGTTCACATAGTGACCTATTAGAGTGTTAATGATGAGTAAATAAAGTTATGATCTTTCTAAATGCAGAGATGTGGCAAAATACCTTTACACAGTAAATTAGGTGACTCCAAGCAGTGCTAATTACTATTTTATGAAATTGTACAATTAAAGGGAGCTAAGTACAATGGGAAATAAGTCAATAAATTACTTTCATGATTAAACATAAGGACTGGAGAATAAAGAACAAAAGAGAGTAAGTGCTGAACCATGTCATAAGGCAGACTTCATATTCTCAGGCAGAGTAAATCGGGCTCTAGCTATGTGACCCAGTGAGAGTCAGTGTGGTATTGCAGTAACTAATGGTGGGAGTGGGGTAAGAGCTGCAAATGAAGGATTTTTGCCTTATTTCCATCCACACAAGATTTTTAATACTCTGGTAAATACACTCAGCCAACAGACACAAATTCTCCTTGCTGGTATGCCTTCCCAGTGGTGAAAAACTGGACATTAGCAAACTCATTCTTGAAAAGTGAAGTCTTAATTCAGCCGTGCTTTTAAGGATGGATAGTAATCCAGCCCATCAAAGCTCTTCACTGCTGTGTTGGATGCTTAATATTTTCTTCACCATTTTAATCCTTACATATTTCTTAGAAGAATATTTTGAAGGAATATTCTTTTCATTCAGGTATTTTAAGGGTGGTGCCCTAAGTTTAAAGGAGTTATACATGTACTCATATATAAGCATATGCATATAAATTTTTGTTCTAAATACAAGTCTATGTTACAACAATAAAAAAAATTTAAAATCTCTTTGCCTATTGATGAAAGTTGCACAAAGTTTTGTCATAACAGTATGCTAGAAAAAAATACACCTTAAAAACCTTAAAACATTGTACCAAATATGAACAAAAACCTCAGAAGCAGTGTTCAGAAATAGGGAAAAAACCAAATCACTATTTACCTTCTCTCTATTCAGACATCTGATAGCTTTCACTAACTATTCTACATATCTATCCCTTGCACAGTATTTTTCTGTTTTGCCAGTTTTACAGTATGTTATAATTTCCAAATTTACTTTCCCAGGCATTCTCAATTATGTGTTCCTCTCTCTTGATGCATGATTTTAAATATATTTTCCTCTATAATGCTTGTTTTATGTTTCTTAGGATTCAGTGGTTGCTATGAATAAACTATTCTATTTGACAGATGATTATTTTATAAGAAATTTTTCAAATTCTTGAAAACTTTCAGTTACTTCTAAAATTATTATAAGTCTGGAAATGAGCCAATGTGCCAGGACATCCATCTTCTGATGATTATTATCATGTTTTTGAAGATTTTAATAGTGATTTAGTTTCAAGGTGCTACAGTATAACACAAACCTTGGAAAACTGTTTCATACACTTGTTTAGAAAGAAAAAATAAAACACTTAATTGAAGCTTCAGGCATATCCTATCTAAAAAGAACTCAAGTTCAGTCCAAAGTGAGAGGCTCTGTAAAGCTCAGAGGAGTGACTGCTTGAGAAACAGACTCCACAGACGTTTTTGTTCTAGGGTAATCACTTGGACATGGTGATCTGGATAAATTCAATCCCTCATCTATGTCATAGTCTGTGTGCATCCTCAGCAAGCCCAGTTTTTCAGACCTGCTCAGGCAGCCTGTCCTCAGAGTTTTCTCAGGAGCCACAGTCTCTGTCCAGCTGCCCTTCTACACAGGTATGAAGAGGCTCAATCACATGCATAAATGTCAGGCGTAAGCTCTAAGATGTCTCCAGTCTTGTTCTTTAATCTTACCATCAAAAAAAGTAAGTTTAACATTGTTTGTGGGATTTCAGAATAGGAGACTGTCAATAATTCAAACCTTATTGCACAGTCTAGCCTGTGTTGCAGAAAAATGCAAACAAACAGAAAGGCAGAGGGATTTTTTTCCAGGATTGCTGAAGTGTTCAAATGACCTAGAGATTTTTTTTTTCACAGCTTGGTACTGCTTGTACTTTGTGTGACAAGCTGTCTTTCCCCACAGAGAGATGGGTTTCATAAAGTTCCTGCTTCTGAAATTAAACTGCTGCATGTACCTTATTCAGCTCTGCTGAACTGTCACACATTTCACTTCTTATTCACTTCTTATTATGGAAGTCACACAAGTTTGTTGTACTGGCTTACTGATCCCCAGCTTTCCTTTTTTCCCTGGGTTTCCACAGCATAAAAAAAAAGGGGGAATCTGTAACTAAAATAAATGCTGCCAGTTAGTGTGCTATAGCAGGAGTAAGTACCTAAGAACACCTCAGTAGAGAGGCAGCAACATGTAGGGTTAGATTTCCTGATTAGTAGAAGACAACAGCCTATTTGATGAACTTACTGTGGCCAGCTGAAGAGCAGTTTGAAGTCACTGACTGACTCTAGGCAATAAAAAAAAAAAGAAAAAATTGTCCTACTGGGAATTCAACATCTCTTTCATTTTCTTCCAATTAATTGGAGACAAGTGTTAATCCCAACACAGACTGCACTCCTGAGTAGGAGTTCTTTGGTACTTTTGACTTCTGGAAAGCAGCAGGCAGCAGCTGGCATGTGCAGTTTCATAGTCCTTTAGACAGTAATCTGGTGGTGAAATCATTTATATGACTCATTTGGTGTTAACCAGGGAGTAGGGGAAGGATCCTAAATGGAGATTTTTAGGAATATCCTGGTAAAATTCTAATGCATAAAATTAATACGGGCATGTTAAGGCACCAATGACATCCATTTTAAATTGGAATACAACATATATATAAAAAAAAAACCAAAAACCAAAAAAAACCCACCAAACCAAACAACCAAAAGTAAAATTTCTGTGAGAAATACATGATCTTAAAGTGGATAATATTGATCTTCTAAGGCTTTGAGGTAGAAATTTTAAAAAGTGGGTAGTAGTGTTCTGCTAAGGCAGACATAGTTGCTCACTGTCTCTGTCTCAGGTGATGGTCACTCCAGATGAAACCCAGGTACTGGGCAAAAAGGCAGCATGCAAGTCTTTCCAAGACTTCCAGACATCCACAAGACTGTGCAAAAGGGATCAATGACCTGAGGGTCAAAACAGGACCTACTCAGCTCCTCTGGGCCCCAGGAAACCATCTGGTATGGCCAAATCAAGAAACAAGTCCTAGTGGAGGCTGCTGTGATATTAGGTGCAAGGAGTGGGTGGCAAAAAAACAAAAGGAGACTGATGTATCCCACAATATGTAGTAACACAGTAAAACAATTTGCTGTTGGCTACTGTGCATGTTGGATGCTTGTATGGGCTGCATGAGTCAGAAATATATCTGGGCAGGTTTATGGAAGAAAAGTGGCAGGAGAGATGATAGTTGGCTTGATGATGTCTTGGTCTCTCATAGTTCTGACATTTTATGGCAATGAAGCAGGTCTAAAAAATATTCTTGTACCTATATAGGTACAGGTGTGTCTCACTGTCTACCAGTTTCTATTTGTCACTAAGGACTCTGATGTCTGAACTTTACACCATTCTTGAGCTCCACCAAGGAATGTTTACAGCCCATCAAATATCATAGATGCTACCAAAAAATATCTACATCCAAATGTTTGTTTCACATCTGTATTAACAGTGAGCAAACAAAAAATTTCATTGGAGAAACAAAAGTTTCTGGTTTTTATAAACATAATTCATTAACTCCAAAACTATGTCAAATGCAGTCTTGCAATTGAAATTTCATTAGTTTTTCAGCCTGAATATTTCTTAAACCACACAAATTTCTAGACCATGAACCAGAAAATACAGACTAAGGAGTTATGATTAATACCTACTCTATAAACTCTTCAGCATCATATACTAGAGGAGAAACACCATGGAAAAAACATAATAATATTCAACATCTAAGCTGTCAGGCTAGAAACTTCAGATACTCTAATAGAATATGTTTGAGTTTTAGTTCAGTTAACCTGTTAGTAAATGCTGAAGTTTTATCACTGAAAATATCTGTAAATGTTACCACAATATTTTGAAATGCTTTCCAAACTTAATGGGTAAATAATGTATTAACAGAACTTTGAAATTTTATTTCAATCAAAAAGCTGCAGTTTTCTCAAACTAAATTCCCAGGGTCCTGGGTGACAAATTTGTTGAGCTGGAAAATGCTATTAGAGGAATTATAGAGTCATTGAATCACAAAAAACTTCGGATTGCAAAAACCCTAAAGACCATCTAGTTTCAAGCCCCTGCCGTGGACAGCAACACCTCCCACCAGACCAGGTTGATCCAAGTCCCATCCAGTCTGGCCTTGAACACTTCCAGGGATGGGGCAGCCACAGCTTCTCTGGCCAACTGTAGCAGGACACCATTCCTCAATGGGCCTACCTAAGTTTCTCTTTCTAATTTGATTGCCCTTTGTCTCTCAGATTCATACTCTTTGTCTCAGCTTCACTGCTTTAGCCTGGAGTTGGAGAGTTTACACAGAAAGCAAAGGGCATAGCAGAATCTGCACTGATATCAATCTTTGAAGTACTAACAGAAAGTGAAGGTGATATTTGTGGCACCAGCTGCTCCCTGAGTTTAAAAAGGCCAAACAAAGATCAAACAAGAATGGACAAATAAATGAAAGAATTTGTTTAACGAAGGAAAAGGCTTCCTTAGTTTTTCCCTCATTTCTCTTTTGTTATCCAATAGGGGATTTTGGAGGTATGGCTAAGTCAGGCCAGATCAAGGAAACAGAGAAGGGGGCAGTAACCAGAAGTGGGTGATTTTCTGACCACCCATGTAAAAAATTTATATTTTACATGAAACCTTCTTGCAACATGGCTTTGATTATGGCTAACAAGCAGCTGCTTCCATAGCAGTGCTTAAGCTCTGCTGCTTGCTTTACAGTGACTTCATTTCTAACAAATAATTCCTCAGCCACAGATCCACCTCCCAGTGCTTGACCATCCAGGATGTCATGAAAGAAGAGGATGAGGCTGTGGAGCTGACTGGGCAGCTCAGCTTGCAGAGGATCAGACCTGCTTGGTTGGAAGTGGTGTCAAATTGTCAGTACAGCAGTTAAGGTGACAGTAGGGCAGTGCTGTTATTCACCTTTCTGCTAAATTTCCTTTGCTGTGAATATCATGCACTATTCCTTTTTTTCTCAGAATTGAAAGACGGGCAACAAATTATAACCCTCTACTAAACTTCAGCATTTCAGGAGACATTCTGACACTCCCAGAGGCTTTGTCTTCTTGAGGATGTTTGAGAATTTTGCTAACTTCCTGGTGACAGAGAAAAAAGGATTTGATTTTTGTTCTGTCTCACAGATGACACATCACAGACAGTGGATGAGCATATATGGAAAAGAAGCATTATTTTACTGCTAAAGACCTTCCTCTTTCTTGGCAGATGTGTGCTCCCACCAGACAAAGGAGGGAGAGGAAGCTGGTCCCATACACTGAGACAATGCACAGATGTGATGCTGTGATAACAAAGTAGGCTCTCATTAGCCCTAACTCAGCCTCCAGCACCATTTATGTCCTGAAATAAGAGAGGAAGTCAAGACAAGACTTATTTTGCTTTAAGATTCTCAATTTCCTTTTTTCCGAGATCACTCAGAAGGTAAATGTGATGCCTACAGTGAATGTGCTTGGCTTCCTGATTATTTGAATCCATATGGTGGCAGCTGTGCTAAAGTGGCTGCTTTTGAATTCTTATGAGGCAGCTGAGTTATCTTCAATATCTGAACAAAGCCACCCTGTGCTGTTACTGTCAACCTGAGCTGCTAAGAGGTCACCTGTCATTATCTGCCCACCCTCTGGGGCACAGAGGCAGGCTCTGAGAGGACATACTATTTCAAAATTATACTCATTCATTTGCTATGAAACACTGCTGGACCAAGACCTCTGCTTCACCCTTTGCTGACACTCGGGTTGCCAGCTGAATAGTTGTGTGGGGATGAGAGCACAGGGAAGAGTTGATGTCTCATAAAACAGCAAACTCAGAGGGACCAATTACCTCCTAAAATTGTGTGGTACTTCTGGAGTTCTTCTTCAAACACTGTAGGTCAAAATCTCTGCTAATTTAACCAGCTCTCGTAGTTTTCGGCTCTGAAGGGGAAATGCAAAAAAGGATCAACAATTAATAGGAATTTATAACTCCTTGCTGCTAAAACCCCCACTGTTTTCTGTCTGAGAAAAGTCCAAGAAGCCTGAACTGCGGGGGCAGACAGGCTGGTAAAAAACTGAGGGATGGAGATGAAAAGAGGTGGTTGGTGAATTTGAAAATATTTTTTTTTAAAGTGTTTGAATGGGTATCATCAGTATAGGGTCAACAGAGGGCCATCAAGGAGACAAACCACAAGGGCTATTCCACAGTATTGACCTCAAAGGTCATGTTTTGCCATGACAAAAGTTCATCAAAGTTCATCCATGTCTATGAGCTAGACAAATGAACACAGAACACCACCTGCAAGTCCTACTGAGGCTGAATGCAGAAAGGTCACAGAAGCCACAGACTGCTTTGGAACCACAGAGTGAATCCAAATTAGAGGCAAATTCTTGGTCCCTGTCCCTTACAAGTTGAAGCCCAAATCTGAAGACAATAATGTGTGGATTCAGATTGTTTCCAAATAGATGTGAGATTAAAAGGGCTGATGTTGGTTTAAGGAGACACACTCTATAGCAACCCTTCCTTTCCTTCCTGTTTCAACCCCATACAAAATCCAGCCTTCTACAGTCAGGATGTAGCAGACAGTGAGGAACTGAAATAGAGAAGTGCAAACTTTCACAGTGAGGTACTGGGTTGTCACTGAACTTGCGCAGGTTGTGGCCCGAGTATCAGCAACAGCCTTTCTGAGTCCTGTGCTGAGTAGTCAGTTCAAGCTGAAAAATAAGATGTAATAAACAAAAGGAATTGGAGTACTTTTGATAGGGCTTGACGACTGTATCTTCATTTCTTCATTTTATAACAATTAATTCTTTGCTTTTCAGAGAAGAAGCTCTCTAGAGTGGCTTTCCACCGGTCATGGGAACTAAGCTGCATGCTCCTCAGTTAATGCTGAAGTGATTCTGCTGCAGCAGAGCCTCTCATGATGGAGAATAAGGTAGTGATGTTGGAAATAGGCTTTGGCAAAACTGAAAATTGTCAAATCAAAATTCCTTGGCCTCAGCAATGCACTGCTGTCAGAATCCCACTTACTAAATGGGTCCATTTGTGGGCTGTTTTTTCAGGCACAGTTACCAGCATGAGCAAACCTGTCTATTTGTAATGACATATAATCCAATTTACTACATGTTTGGATGATATCAGCACAGTTCTCATCTTCCAAATGATATTTACAAGTCTTTGAAGATGCTTCTGAGGCACCTGAATTTCTGGTTTTGCTTTGATTTTTAACCATAAAAAATCCAAATCAACCCAAACCCCATAGCCTAAAAAACCAATTTATTTGTTAAATGCTTCCATAAAGGCAAATCTGTTGCAATTTAACCAGGAGAAAACTGGTGGAATGAAACTGGCTGTAATGAGTAGAGTATTCAGAGGGAAAAAAAAAAGGGAATTCTGCTAGAACTGTAACTTCCCCGTTCCATGTGCATAGTATTTAAGAGATATGAGCTAAACAAAAAAATACACAGAGGTGCCCCCCTGTATTTAAACAGTTTCTGCTTGTGTTCTTTCAAAAAACTTACACTTGCTCTTAACCATGTGTACACATTATGACTCTGTACAGTGAAACTCAGCAGGGATATAAACCTTGACACCTCTGGCTAGGACACACTTTGCTCTCACTTCCTTAGTTACCCTTTCAGAACAAGAGGGATCTTCAACCTTGCTCAGGAAATAAGGAGTAACTCTGGGGGTTTTGTAGGTAAATTCAGGATTTTGTGGGGAAAAAAATTACTAAAAAAGGACTACTTGTAATTACCTGGAAACGCTGCAAGAAGACACTCCCAATCTTCAATCATCTGCAGCCTTACCACAGCAGCCAGTGGTCAGAGATCACATCAGTCACTCTGGCTCCCCTGCAAAGAACAGAGGAATACCCAGGGCAGCAGAGGGAATGTATAGAAACAGATTCAAAACATGACACAACAGCCTTACAAATTATGCAGACCATCAGAGAGTGGACCATGGGCAGCCACATGGAGCAAATTAAGCAATTACAGACCTAATTAAGGCAAACTTGTTTAGGCACTAAGTTCTCATTATTCTAGTTGTATTCCTTCAGAAGTCTGATTAATGTCTCTTTGATCAAAGAACATGGAAGCTATATGGGAATACAGAACCTGCCAAGATGCCTATGAGCAAATGAGCAGATGAGCAGATCACTAATAATTTCAGAAAGTGACATTGTGGATGATTTCACTGGCACATCTTGAGCAATCATAGCACAAAAGCTCCAGCTACATCAGACAGACAGGGTGGCCAAGCCACATGAGCCCAAGGAGGCTTTATAGCAAATGTGACATTCAGCTGTGGCTCAGTACAGGAATGACTTTCATGTTTCTGCTTCATGACTGGGAGTGATTGGATGGTGCACATACAGACACTTCTTTCTGTGATTTTATAAAGCAGATGGTTTGATGACCAAGCATCTCTTGGTTTTGCAGCCACCACGTTGAATCTTGCTTCAGAACTCTTCAGTCTCACTGCTGCAAGTCAAGAATGCTTAAGTCATGGGTGAAGACAGAGCAACAAAAACTAAGAAAAAGTCTATGAGAAGACCACACTACTACTAGAAAATCTTAGAAAAAAAATGCTAAAAAAAAAAAAAAGGCTGGCCTTTGACAGGATAGGAGCTACTTTACTTCATGTATACATGTTTTGCAAATACCACGTGTTCCACTCTGAATTAAGGTTTTCATTTGCACTGTAAAGTAAGCAAGCAACATTATTGTAGTATTGAAGAATAATATGTACAAAATGCTGAGGTTTCCCAGAAGAAATTGTTCAAAAGACTTGGAATATAACATAAATTCTTCTCTTAAAAGATAGTAATACTTGCAAAGGCCACTGAGGTTGAATCTTTACTTCTGTGCTAACTACACTTAGGGAAGACCCCGGCCATAGAGGCTCTCTGGTATTGAACTGGCTATGCTAGCAAGCTTTCTTAAACTCCAAAAGAGATGTGCAACTGATCTCTTGAGAGCAGCTCATGCTTAAACCATTCCTAGGAATTATTGTAAAGTCTGCTGGTTGGCATGGCACAAAGCAGTACCACAGAGGAATTTATGAATATACACAGTTATGTTTTACAATCATGTGCCCTGCCAGTCTTTTCATATTCACCTTCAAAACGCTTCAAGAAATTGCTCAGGATCACTCTTCAGATTATTGCTTTTTCTTTATATTTGTAGAATAAAAGGAAGACAGAGAGAGACACTCAGTCCTGGCCCTAAACATTAGCAGAACTGAAGATAATCCTTGCTGTAAATCCATACCTGAACTTTGGCAGTAACCATAACCCTAAATGCTAGCCCGAACCCTAAATTAAAACTAAACCATAAATCCTAGCCCTCAACTCCTAAACATAGCCATGCATCTTAACTCTATACCTGTAACCAAACCTTAAACAGAACCCTTACTTTCTACATCCTAAACATAAACTCTAAGGCTTGCCCAGACTTTATACACTAAGATCCAGTCATAAACCTAAACCTAAACACTTACCCTGCACATTAAAAAATTAAATTCAAATTAAATTAAATTTAGAAGTTTAAAAAAATAAATCCTTAGCTAGTCAGGTAGCATTCAACTAAATCAGAACATTATATAAAGTAAATTCATGATTCCATTAAAATATATATTAATTTTAATTCTGTTGCCATCAAATTCCCTTTTTTTCTTTTAAGGTTCTTTGCTTTTGGCACAGGCCCTTACACTGTTTCTTATACTATATCTGAAAACATAATTGATTGTAATAGCTGCAACACTGAGTCATGACACAAGCAAGAATTCATATTTCAACATTATGTGTTGAAAACAAAAAAGCTAAGCAAATTTTATACATTCCTTTTGTTTCTCATTCCTTAACTTTTCTTTCTTTTTAAGCAAAGATAATGGCACACACCTTGGTTTTCAGAAGAAATCTAGTATTCAGGGATATACGCCTAAGAAGAATAATTTAAAATATTAATAAATTTTACTTTTTCCGTGTCATATCTCTTGGGACTTCTGTTACACTGAGGATTATGTATAAGTTTAGGCATCTCTCAGTGGAAAATTATACCCTGAGGCTGCAAATTCTTCAAGCATTGCTAGCTTGCTTTTTCTTTTCTTCATTGCTTCACTAAACTCTTTTAATTTAAGGCACAGTTAGGCAGTACAGACTAACCCAGTACAATTGCTCCATTAGCATAAGAAGCATGAGCAGTTTTGTGTGGTATTATAGGAATCTGTATTGTGCTGAATTGATGCTGAGAGTGTTTTGCTGCAAAGTGCTGCCTGTTGCTGACTGGTGTCAAGAAAAGAGACGACTCACAGAGATGGAAAAGCAAAGTGGTATCACCACCAAGGGCCAGTTCAGCCAAGTGCCCATTGGCATGGAAGGTCCTCACTTCTGCTGGCATTTCTGTTTCATCCCATCACTTTCTGAGGAGTAATTTGAATTTGCTTCCTCAAGGGAAGTGGCTTTACCCCAAAATGAATAAACACTCCTTAATGGATTTTCAGCTCAGTCAGTGCTCATTATTATGTTAATTGAAAGGCCCTTCTAGTCATTAAGTGAAATGTTCCATTTATAATATGAATATTAATTTAAAGAGAATGGATTTCACAGAAAATATACTTGGAATAGAGCTTTGTGTACAACAGCAAACAATTACTTTCAGTAGCCAGTCTTCAAACACTTCTCCCATTCCCCCAACTCTTTTTTTCCAGTCCTGGAGAGGAATGACATCTACCAAGAGCTTATCTCTGAGTGAAGCCTCTGCCAATGCTAAGGAAACAGGATTGCCATTGGACAAAGTTATAGTTGCTATTACGGTCCTCTCTCCTTCCCTTACCTTCCCTTCTCTCATTTCAAATCTTACTCCCTCCAATGACTTTGCTGTAGATACAGGAATATTTAATATACTGAATGGTTCTTAGGATAATGGCAGTATCACATATCTTTCAGCTTGAGCACTACACCACAACAGTAGCAAAGTAATATAAAAGCTTTGCTTCTAGACCCTAATTAGTTTAATTGGATCGTAACAGACTCTGTATCTATTAGAACAAAATAACAATGAAAATGAAGTCTTTATTTTCATTCTTATTCTTTTCTTTTGTTACCTGTATTAACACTTCCTCATATGGAAACTCTTAGGTTGATGGAAACAAAACAAAACAAAAAATTAAACAATTATGGGACCTATGCTGCTAGCTTAAAAATGTGGTTGTAGGAGACTCAGAATAGCAGTGTAAGAGGAGTTCAGGTAAAATCCATTCAACAGTGTTTCTTCAGTGTTTGTTGTTGTCTTTAAAACAGTTAGACCAGTAATTTATGGATGTGATAGGTAGATTCAGGGGACATTAATAAATGGTCTTTCCCACAAGCTTCACAGAACAAGGTGTTTTCCATCTTGAGCAGCATTAGGCTGTCATGTCTGCTCTCTAGTATTGCCTTTATATTGACATTGAATAGGAATCAAAGTGGTATGCAGCTCAAAGAGAAAAATATAAAGTCTGACGTATTTCTTCCCAACTGCTAGTTGCTTATTCTTACAAACAAGAAACTGAAAGGCTTCAGGATCAGTGGCATTGGTGAAAATTCTGACTGTTCAGCTGCAACTGGAATGGATGTGCTAGGTAAAAGACCCCAGGATTTTGCTGACACTGTGAAAAATATCAAGCAATAAGACAAAAGTGGTAAGGAAAAAAATAGTGGCAAGGAAAGAAATAAAATATAGATGGACAGGGATTAATTCCTATTATCTCTGGTTTGTTTCTTTTACTACCAGTTTATTTACACCATCTAAAAGCTGTGGGGGTTTTATTTCCTTAGATGGCGATATTTGTAAGGTTGTTCACAGAAAACCATTAGGAAAAGAAATTTGTTGTGCAAAAGTAATAATTTAGCTGCAAATTACAGCGGTTTCTCGAGGCGATTTGTTTGTTTTATTTTAACACCAGGGTGCTATAAATTTCCTTGCTTGAAGTAGCACCATCTATAACCAGCTGCACCATCTATAACCAGGTGTCTTTACACAGGTAGACTCTGTATTTCTTCCTGAGATGCTTTTTATGCTTCTGTTTTAGGGATTTTTGGACAAACATTTCACAAAGCTGTCACTTGATTGGTACTGTCAGCTACAATATGAGCCAACAGGTGTATAGTAACTCACTAACACGGGCATGAGGTCACAAAGCAAAACTTTCCATCTTTAAGACAAATGTGAGCAAATGCCACATATGCAAAACAGTTGCAGCAGGTGCAGCATTGCTACAGCATCACCACACCAGGCTGCAGTGAAGATGAATGGAGCCCGCCCTGCTTTTCCAGGAGTTCATAGTTATGAAATCATCCAAGAAGGACTCTTGTATTAAAAATCAAGGGGGTCTTTAAAACTCTATGTGTGAATTGCCTAACAGTCAGTAATGCTCTTTCTAACACTTTTATGCAATTATGACAGGCAGCTGTGCAAGGAGGTCTACAGGAAAACTGGGGAGGGATCTGTTACATGGGCAAATAGAGATAACACGAGGGGGAAGGGCTTTAAACTGGGAGAGGGCAGATTTAGGTTAGACATTAGGAAGAAATTCTTCACTGTGAGGGTGGTGAGAGACTGGAATATGTTGTCCAGAGAAGTTATGGCTCCCCCATCCCTGGCACTGTTCAAGGGCAGGTTGGATGGGGCCTGGAGCACTCTGGTTTAGTGGAACGTGTCCCTTCCTATGCAGGGGGGGTTGGAACTATACGATCTTTAAGGTTTCTTCCAACCAGTCAACAACTGCTATGGGGATAGTTCAGGGAGAGATGCTCCTGAAACACACCTGTGAGCAAGACCCCCTGCAGCTGGTAGCTGCACTGTGGTTTGGAAAATTAATCCCTGGTGCCAGTGTGAACTGCTGCCAGGGCCATCAGCTTCACTTGTGTCTCCCTGAAGACACTGAATGAAGTTCACAGGTAAGTGATGCTGCAGTCAAAAGGCTTTTTTCCTTAGCTATTTTAAAGGACTTTATCCTTCAGATGTATCTTATGACTTTGGGCTTTCTTATTATTATTTTTTAATCAAAAAAATTCCATGCTGCAGACTCCAGTCCTACTTGGAATGCTTTAGTTGTCATCAGAAAAAATATCTGTCCTGTGTGCTCAAAGATAAAGCTCTCCTGCCTGGCAGTATGATTAGATGTAACTCCTAAAATGTAATACACCCTGCACCTTGCAGATCTTTTCAACCTATTGCTACTTAAATGTTGGTTTTCTGAGTATGCAACAGGAAAAATTTTTTCCCAAACACAGATGGCACAATTGTCAGCAAAACCTGTGCCACTGTAACTGAGGCCAGTTACCTGTTAACCCTTCAAGAAGGATCTACTGACCCATTGTCCAAGAAGCATAAAAAATTGAGTATGTTTTAGTTTCTGCAAGAAAGAAGAAAAATTTCCTTAGCTTTTATCAGTAGGAAAGTTAAGGGGTTACATTCTTATCCACTTAATCTCTCTGTAAATACCTTGACCCCTGTCAAGGTACACTGACCTACACTCAGTGAAAAAGCAGAATGCATTTCTCAAGATTATTTTAATTCACATTAGGGTAACAAAGCAGGAACCCACCTCCATTTTGCACTGTCTCTGTACCTCTAAACTGATTAGCAATTCGCCTCTATAATTTGCATGCACTGCGACCAAAAAAAAAAAAAAAATATTTGTTTAATGATGCACACAAGCACACATATGAAAGAATAGATAAAAAAAATTTATCAGAGTAAGACTTAAAGCCTCAGAAAGCATCAAAACGTGATGAGCATCAGAGGCTGCAAATGTCATCATAGTGTGGTGCCAGCTTTGTGCAGTGAACATGGAGCACATACAATGCATCACTAGAATTACAAGTCTATGCACACAGGGTAATTTCCACATTCGCATTGCAGCTATTGCATCTGGAGAAGCTTATTAAGTTGCACTGACAGAGCACATTAGGGTTTCAGTTTGTTTTTTTTTATCAGCCAGTTCATTGCTGCTTTGGGGAGGAGCCATCAAAGTTTCCACTGATGCACAATAGCCATGGTGGTGCAGTTAACATTGTTAAACTTGGTCTGACAGCTGTGTGTTATATTTGAAGGTGTTTCATTAACATGTTCCTTTGTCATGGTATTTCATCTTGTCAGTGATTAAGACAAGGACCTGGGGAAAGCTTACCAGAGGTCAATATTAGTACAACTTTATGCTGACTCTCATGATAAAATAGCATGTTCTTGCAGATGATCCTAGCAAAGAGGACATTTTTATTTTAAAGAATAAACTGAGTGAATAACCAGGTAACAAAAAGATCATGTTCTGCTGGCATTGCAGGTTTAGGACTGAATGACTGAACAAGGACTGTGAATTCTCTACATAGAGTAGAACACAGACTGTATTTCCCAGATGCCATAATTACCCATCACACACATTTGGATGTACCTCTTCGAGCAGCAAATTAAAATCTACATATTGTAATCAGAAGGTCTGTCTTTTCATTGTTTAAGTGACTTAAGAAAAATTATTTTGTCTTCTGGTTTATTTCCTCTACTACTCCCTCTCCAGTTGGATCATGTATTGTAAGTATCACTGCAAGCTCCAGAACAACTGTAGAAAGTAGCAAGGATTGTTTGTATGGTGTAAATGTATCTAATTGCACCTATAATTCTATCTATACACAGATTATTTCCTGCAGTCTCTTCCTAGCTGAATTAATGTCGCATTCTATATTAAACTATCATTTTGCTATTTCCTTGTTATATGATATTTTATAACTTGGCTAAGACTGTGTATGTTTGCACTAATCATTGCTCTAGAAATAAAATAAAATGTACAGAATCCTTCAACTTTATACTTACCCAAGAGGTTTCTTATCTTGTGTTTGAAAATCTAGTATGATCCACAACACACAGCACGCATTGAAACAGTTATGGACATTACAGAGTACTATTCAGAGGCATGTGAGATTTCTGGAATGCTATAAAATGGGAATGTCCCATTACTGTCATATAGATCATACCTCAAAGCTGTCATGACACATTGTGAATATATTTGTATGTGTTCTATAATGTTCTGTGATTAACCTGTTCATTACTCATTGTATTTTGAATTCTAAGTGACAAAAAACCTATGGATAACTAGATCTGTAGCTCTAGTCCCATGTCATAAGCTTCTCATATCTGGCTTGTAAAAGTTGCTAGTTTACAGGATAATTTTGACAAGATATTGAGCTGTGTTCTGCAGTGGAATATCAAACATGCACTTCACCTGTACAAAGAACTGACCCTCACCGTGAATGTTTCTCAAGGTACTTCTTTCATTTTTCCACAGGGCACTGCCTGACATTTCTTCTGATGGTCCTTTGTCCTTTCTAACACCTGGGCCATGCTAAGATCTGTTTCTGTCAATGTGTGTCCACTCATTTAAACCTTTGGAATCAGTCTTATTGCAAAAGTGTATTGTGCTCCTTAGCAAGATTAAAAATATCTATTTCAGGGATACTTAGGGCAGGTTTGTACTCTTCAGTCAATGTTATCTGCCTTACTGGTATTACTTATTTTACAAATGCAGTTCATTTCCTTATGCAGTTCCTGTCACGATCAAAGACTTGTTCAAGTACTGAAGGAGTAACTACAAAGAAAAACAAGACTTCCCTTTTACAAGGAGTTCCATGGAAGAATAAGGGATGATAGGTAAAGGTTATTTCTGGCAACATTCTGATAGGACAGAAAATTTTTCACCATGAGAACACTTAGCAATTGCAGTAAGCCCTACAGGGAAGTGATAAATTCCCCACCATGGGGCAGCCTGAATACAGGGTTCTGGGGTCATCTTGTCTAGACTGTATTCTTGCCAAGAAAGGTTAAATCAGATGATACTTGAGGTTTCTTCCAGCCTGGTACTATATGATTCTATGATTGCATGACTTCTTTTTCTCCAAAGGAGAAGATTTTAAATGCTGATTTATTAAGCACTTCTAATATTAATTTGAGGAGTAAGCCATCAGTTTTTGTCTTTCAAAAACCATCTCTTTATTATTACTTTTGATTTTTTCCATTATCAGTTTTTGTCACAGTGCTGTGGGGTCCTGACAAGCTTCAAGAATACTTGTGCCAGACTTCCAGTTAAGTGCTGGAGTGCAGGTGCTCAGAGGGAATATATCCTCAAACACTTCCATAAGGACCACAGAGAATATATTAACCAAGAACATCAGGAGACAGGTTTATTTTCCTGGCCAGTTCCATTTAAAAGTACAGTCCAGATGTCTGAAACATCTCCCATCTCCACAGCAGTGGAGTCATCAGTGTCCCTCTGAAGCTGCAGCCTGACATCAGTTTCGTGTTCTGCAACCACTGGTGCTGTAGGCCCACACCATTTCTTCAGAGTGCAGAGGACATCTTGCTTGCTGGTTTGGAGGTTTTACTCTACAGGGGACCCCTGCAGAAAACTAACTGTACCATTGGCTTTTCTATATTTTCTGTTCCTAAAGATCCTTTGTTTTTAAAGGTGCACTCTTTTTCTAGATGGTTTGTATCTATAGAAATGGTTTTAAGTACCTGCATGGCCAACATTGGGATTTGAATCCCTGCCTGGGCACAGTCCAAATCATTCATGAGACAGAAGACATGAAGAGTACTGCACAACAAAAGGATATTTTGGATAAGGGAAAGAGAACTAATATCTGTCCAGCTTTGTTGAAGTTAACATTCAGTAAACATTCAGTGTAAAGTAAACAGTCATTATGGTTGTGCTGGCTCCCAGGGAAAGCTTCCCCACACTTCATAAGTGCTGGTAGAAATCCAGCAGCTGTACAGGTGTGAGCCATGGGACAAGCCAAAATATGACTTGACACCACGTTGTGATTTACAACCCCATTACCTTCCATTACAGTCGTCTGAATGTGATGAAAAAAATTAGGAGAACAAGCAACATAAAATGAAAGAGCACGCTAGGATTGTAGAATACATCCAGTAAATTTTAAGAAAAGGTTCCATTAAAATGCAGCAATAATCTGCCATTACATAGAATTTACACTTTTAGACAAGCTGTATTTCAGACTATCAGCCTCAAACTGGTTTTCAGATGGCATCTCATTATCGAGCTGAATACATTCTGTTGCCAGAGGCATGGGAAGAATTCATGTATCTGGGGCTTCTGAAGTACCTTTTACCACCAATAACTATGCATCATACATCAAATACAATGTATTTTCACCTTATGCATTGCCTGAGCTGCTTTCCTATTAGGTAACTGATAAATAATGAAGGTTCATGCTGAATGTTTATTTCCCTTACATGTAACACTGTGGATTGACTGATCTTTCATGCATAAAAATGAGTAGTGTGATGCTTCAGTAAGCTGGCATATTGAAAGAAAAATACTGACAGTTCTATTAAGTATATTTATTTATCATTGCTGTTAATTAGTCGTTTACTTATTCTTCTAAAGATTTCTTTCTTTTTTCCTACTTGCATTTTGTTTTCTACATTGAAAGCATGTAAGATTTTCTGAGGTTGTTTGAGACGTTAAAGCTGATCACCTACTCTCTATAACACTTAGCTTCAAACTTTAAGGAGTAATTGTTTTAAGCTGGGAGAGGTTAGATTTAGGATAGGAATTGGAAAGAAATTCTTGACTGTGAAGGTGGTGAGACACTAGAATATGTTGCCAAGAGGAGCTGTGGTTGTTCCATCCCTGGTAGTGTTAAGGTCAACTGGATGGGGCCTGGAGAAACCTGATCTAGTGGGAGGTGTCCCTGCCCACACATGGGGTTGGACCAAGATGATCTTTAAGGTCCCTGCTAACCAAAAGAACACAAAATAAAACCAAAATTGTTCACATCAGTCTCCATGTTCAGTTACGGAATAATTTTTCTGGCATTTGTTGGCAAATTCATACCAATCTGAAAGCTGCATCCTTGCCATAAAGTGAAAGCCACGTTAAGATAATTATCATCAGTCTGCAGGTGGTTTGTTTACTTAGAAGTGCAACCTCTAGATGCTGGTTTGCAGAAAAATACCCTAAATTTAAAACAAAGCACATGTAGTAGTAAAGTCTTCACTGGTCTTCATTTAGTAGAGAGGTATTAGGTAAACTCTGAGAGCAAAGACTTCTTGGAAACCACAGTGCTCAGTAGATCTGAAAATCAAGCAAAAATTACCAAAAGTCTTCTCTACATGAGGAAAACAATAAGGCTGTTATGTTGGTGAGTGATCTCTTATGTTCTGGCTCTGACATTTCTCCTCAGCAGAAAAGAAGTCCAAGAAATCCTTCAAAAAAGGACATACGCTGCTCAGAAGAAATCCAGCTTTTCCTCCTATGTGATGTTCAGCAAGGCAGCCCAGGACAAAGCAAGGAAAGAACTTGCTGTTCTGATAGAAACCACTGCCCAGGCTGCAGATGCAGCCCTGATCAGAGGCAAAGACCTGCCCACCCTGATGGGCAAGGAAGGCGGGAAAGAGGAAAAACCATTAATTGCTCAGTTACAGTACAAAGAAAACAGTAAATCTGAACTGAGACATGAGAGCCATAATTTTATCCCATTCTTCAAAAATAACAGTATTTTCTCCTAGAAATGGCTGCCTGGAGCAAGGATTAAGGTTAATTTAATTTATACCGTTCTTTTTTGTTTTTTCAGCAAAACTGAAGTCCATGAAAATAAGTTTTAAGTATTGATTGTGTTTTTTTAAAGTTTTTAAGTTTTAAGTTTTTTTAAGTTTTAAGTTTTTTAAGTTTTTTTTTATGTTTTAATTTTTTTTAAGTTCTTGGTTTGCAGTTTTGTTGGTTTTGGGGTTTTTTTTTTGTTAAATGTTGAAATGACATTTTACAAAAGTAAATTCATATCCTTCATTTTGAAAGTTCTGAAATAAATAATGAAGGATTTGTGAGCTTCTTATGGTGCTGAACAACACGAAAGTGATCTCAAAATCATCTTTTAAAAATACTGTTTCTTTATACAAACCTCTGCAGCTGGATAATTGCCAGTTTTCTATATTAATTTTCAGGGCAGGACTGCACTTTAATTAAGTTAACCAGTCCATAACTGTTTCCTTTCAGTAATGTATTCCACTTTTAAGGGCAAGGCACTGCAATCCATACTTGTTTTATGAGTGCTTACACATATGGAAGATCACACTGTCTTCAGAAGACTGTTTAAGACAGACCTGTGCAAACAGGCAATGGACAGGCAGTCCACACTGGCTCACAAATCATTTCACACTTTTTCCTTCTTAAAGTTGCATATTTTTGCCTGGTTCTCAGTGGCAGTGATGGAATTGTATAGAAATGCTGTGGCAAATGATAATGACAACATTTTCCCCCATTTCCAGGTCTTTGAGGGCTTTGAAAAACAACATAAATGCTTGTTTTCACAGGTAACAGGACTAATTTCCTGAGTAGATTTATATCTCCCAGTGTTTGTAGCAGACCAGATGAAGATTGCTCCTGGCTAAAGGCTGCTGAGGCTTTCACATCATCACGTGTGTCCTCATGGTCTGGTGGTCCCCTGCCTGCTGAGCCAGAGCTGCCCATGGGGCTGCTCCTCCCAGCCTGTCAAGAGATGCCTCCACTGTGATGCTTGGAGGGAGGTGCACATAATAACGGGGAGGTTTCTGTGCAGTGTTTGCCTGGGCATAGGATTGCCTACTTTTATGCAGTATCTCCACCAAAAAAAATTAAATAGTGTATCGCCCTGATTGACAGGACATGCACCAATTAATAGGCAGCTAGAACATTGTGAGAGTTTGAAAACTAATCACATGAGAGCAAATAACTTAAGAGAGCAGTCAGAAATAGCGGTTTTGTCTCCTGTAAAACTTTGTGATAAATAATGGCATAGGTTAAGAGGGAGACAGTTGCTGTTGCTGCTGAAAACCTATCGGGGGCTGTGCCCTGTGCAAGGTGATTTTGATGATCAGCCCTTGGTGCAAAGGAGAGACTGGGACTTGGAAGCTGCATCTTCTCATGTTTTCACCACCACTTGCCTTATAGCTGCCAAATCTCAACTTAGGTTTTATGTCCTTCTGCTGCCCGGTCGAAGAAATTTGTCCCAAGAGCCTCTTCTACAGCAGTCTTGCAATGACCCATATGCTTGTACTCTCTCTGGGTGGAATTAGACAAAGAACAGGACTAGTAATGTGTAATTTATATAGCACTACTAGAGACAAATATGCAATTTACAAGGACATTGCTTTCCTCTTGAAAAGCTGATTTTACTCAGATTTGTGGGGTTTTTAATTTTTGGTGTTTTCCTGTAAAACATTTTTTTTGATGTTTGAGAAAACAAACCAACATATATAAAATCTCCTTCTATGAGCTGAGGTGATGCAGCCTAAGTGATTGCTTTTTTGCCTGTTTAACCTTTGACGAAAAAATAAAAGAAAAAAGGAAAAAAAAAAGATATAAGAAACAAAAAAAAAAGGGAAAAAGGAAAAGCCTACTTTTTTAGATTATATTTTGGCAGCTACTTGCAAGGCTCTAGTCACACATTAACAGAGAGTAGAACTGCATTGCTGATACTCCTTTCAAGCAGAGGGTATATCCTGTCCAACAAGCAGGTCAATTTTTCAAATACATCCTGTATGCTTTTTAAGAAAGCAGATAACTTAAGAAGTGCAGTCCTGAAACCCTCTCGCCAGTATGAAATGTAGATGCAAAATGTAAAAAGCTTCCCCCACAGCATGGTCAAATACCTTCTTTCAGTACTATCTGTTCTCTTAATTCCCTGAGCCAAAGCTGACACACTGCAGTAGGAGGCAACACTCAGTTTTTGCATTTGCTATATCATGTAACAATACTATTTTGCTAAACTTTTCAGTGTGATAGCTTCAGCCTAAATAGTCTCTCTGCAGGTACTACAAATACTTTTTTTACCCACTGCTCTCATTTTTAATCACACTTGGATGGAAAACCTCATTGTTCCTAAACGTAATTACTCAGCTTTAGGCTATTTCAGGGAAATTTTCTCACATAAAAGCAGACCAGATGGGGAAGAAAAGAATAAACAGTTTGTAAAGGCAGTGGCTATTGAGTGCTGCTGAGAAAAAGGTCAACTATTTGAATGTATTAACATTGTCATTACTTAAAACCCATGGCTATTTATAACTGCTGAATTGGCCACTGTAGGGAGCTGAGACAGCTGGGTGTAATCACTGTGCTTTGCAATGGGCTCTGATGGCAGCTTCTGGGGACAAGGCAGGAATCAGGTCTACATCAAGGTCAAAATTTTCTCCCTCATAAAACGAGTACTTAATAATGAGGAGTGAAGAATTTGGCTGAAGCCGTTTTAGTTTTTGACAAATCTGGCAATTTAATATTGGTGATAGAAATTCAACAGCGTTCGCCTTAAGGATTTGTATGTTATTTAGTGTTTTGGATGCTACCAAGGAAATTATTTCAGTAGAGAGCTGGGGTTTGTGTCTCACTACCTACAAGGAAACATCAGCCACAGTGCTCACAACATCCAATCTAAAGCCAGGAAGAGGAACAGCCACAGCAGCAGGATTCCCCACAGCTCTGCTGCATCATGAATTTGGCTTTGGCTTTGGCTTTGGCTTTGGCTTTGGCTTTGGCTTTGGCTTCTTTTTATCCTCCCTTTGGAAGAAGAAGTCACTGGCAGGACTGCCTCAACTTTAACTCTGTCACAGAGTGCTATGGCTTAGAATAACAACATTGAGCCCAGCAATATTCTACAAGGCTGGAAGTTACGATACAGGAAAAAGCAGCTATTTAAACCAGCAGTGAAGGGAAAGGAGGCTCAGCCAGCTGCTCTCTGGCACCCCAATGTCCATCCCCATCCCACACAGGGGAAATGCCTGCAGAAGAACAGCAAGTTTGTGTGCACTCTGCAGAACCCAAGTCATCATTTCCATTTCAGCCACAGGCCTTTGACATACATTCAGCCAACTTTCTTTCATTTAAGTTTTTGTTTGTTTGGTTTTGGTTTTTTCCTATCTGCTTTACACCATTATTGATCTTTGCTTTCATTTTTCCTGATCTACATTTCAGGAGGAGAGGAACCAAAGCAAACCACAGTATTCAAACTGCAGATACTTCATGGACCAATACAGTGTAAAAAATATATGCTTTGTGCTGTTTTCTTATCTTAATAGTTCCTAATCTGTCATTTTAACCTCCATGATACTACTGAAGTGTGTTTCTGTGAGACTACTACAGTGACCACCTCAGTACCTATGCCTGTGTCTGCATAGTTGCGTGCATCCTTCTTCCTTTATATACATTGACTGTCCTCACCTGGTTCTTCAAACATGAGCCTTATGAGATCTTTCCACAGTTATTAACAACTGCTCCTTAGCTTATTATTGTGACTGGTTTAGTACCATCTGCAAGCTTTGTCAGCTCTTCCCAATCACTAACAAAAGTCTGGATGTTGTGTTCAACATGAGCACTGAGCCTGCTACAATTCATGCAATCACAGAATTTCAGGTTGGAAGGGACCTCAAGGATCATCTGGTCCAACCCTTTAGATAATAATACAGTTTAAATGAGATGCTAAGTCAATGACCTCAAGATGACATCAGTGTCCAGATTCAGTGGGATGGTGCTGACCATGAGATAAATGAGCTATCTGTTCCACTATTCCTGAAGATGCCCTGGTCTGTACTCTGTCTGAAAATCTGACATTGGTGAAGCCAAGGAGAATTGATGGGTGGAACACAGAATACTCATTATATACTACAAAATGCACACAAATTATGATGTACATTGCTGGATGTTCTGTCTACTATCTGTAGCCTTTCTCTACAGGATTCAAATATTGTTCTCCTGAGATGAAGTACCCCTGTATAGAAAACTAGTGAAGCTGTGGAAATAGATTTTAAATTATCTATAATAATTTTTACTACATATTTACTGTATGTAGCTAATGAGCAAGGAAAGAAATTCACATTTTTCCACTCTGGAATGTTCCTATCTTTCTGTTAAAAGCATTTTCTGATATCTAATCTTAATTCATGCTATCCCCTATTTTCTACCCTCTTCAAAGAATTTTTTGTCAATTAAAAGTGCATGCAAGTCAGACAGCTGCACAGAGGCATGGAAATGTACATCTATATTTTGAGAGGCTGGCTTTTCTTTTTCAGGTTACCTTTTCTATTGATAGATAATAGATTCAGAAAGGTGAGGCATGACATCAATGTGAGTTTTAGTAACTGTAAAGCATTTCCCTACTGCTTCACCATGAGGGATCAATTTTCTTTCAACTTCAGAAATGAAAAAACAGTCCTGCTGCTGAGATGAAGATATACAATAGAATGGTTTAGGTTGAAAGGGATCTTAAAGCTCATCCAGTTCCAACCCCTGTGCAAGGGCTGGGACCCCTCCCACCAGACCTGGCCTTGAACACTGCCAGGGATGGGGCAGCCACAACTTCCTTGGGCAACCTGGTCAGTGTCTCACAACCTTCACAGGAAAGAATTTCTTCCTAATGTCTAACCTGAATCTCTCCTCCTCAAGTTTGAAACCATTTCCCCTTGTACTCTCACTTGTAACAACGTAACAAATTGATTCCACTCAGAACACAACTACCTCTGTAAACAGACTAAGGACCATTTCTTGAAAAAATTAGGTGAGATAATAACTGTAAAACAAGGGATCAACATAGATTCTAGGTTTTCTTAGTCCCAGTCCTTTGCATATTTCCTCCCAGATGAAAATGTTCCTGAAGGCACTTGATTATCACCTCAAAAAACAACCAACTCTAAAAATAAATTCAGATGTATGGCAGACTTGGTAGAAAAATCCAAAGAATATATCCAGTGCATTTAAGGTTCATGAAAGTAGCCAAGTTGCAGCCTGTGAGAGAGAAACATGAGCTCTCTGATGGATTCTGGACTTTTTCAAGCAATGACACATATCTTATTGTGACATGGGAACAATTTGTCCAATAGTCTGAAATAGGAAAAATAAAGTAGATGAATTAGGATTAAGACCAGGAAATGCATAAACAGAAATCCAAATAATTCCTATTTACTTTTTTTAATGATATTTTCTTTTTTATTATATTTACTTTTTTATGATACTTTTTTACGATTTTGAATATTATGCTTGTAATTACAGAACAGAAGAGAGGGTAGAGTTTTAGTTTTTTAAAAATAAAGAAAATATTTCTTCCAAAGAACAGTGATGGCAAGGGTTTATTTACTGTATCTTTAAGGTGTTTCTCCCTTCTGTCTATAGCAGAAGTTTTGCTTCACAGGCATTAAACAGGAATGAAGTAAGACCTAAGGACATACCTGCACCTGGAACTCTGGTTTGTGTATCCGTTCTTAGTGACCCACAACACACTGCTCATACCTATTATTTTGTTACTTTCTGTTCAAAATGAGTTCACAATGGCAAATTTCTTATAAAAACTGTAGTAACTACACATCAATGCCATGTTTTGAAAGAATCAGAAAGCATTCTGGTCAGAAATCTCATTATTTACTGATTCAAAATTGTGCTGCAGTCACTCTGGTGTTTCTGACATTTTATTTTGAAAGTTGAAGGAAATCCAGGTGATTTTGAGAAAAAGGCTGGCCACTGGAAATGGTATCATTTCACCTGTACAAGCTCTTTCTTTTGTTACCAAATGCCACACTAAAAATGTCAACGCACAGAAAAAGCCCACATTGGTAACTGCTAGAAGGTTGCAGAGATTCAGATTATTGCAGGCAAGACCACAATCATTTTACAATAGTGTTTATGTTGGTAAATGCATCTGAGAAAGGAGTAGGGCCTAGTGAAATAAAAACTATAAGAGATATTAGATTATTACACAAACAACAAGAGTAGTGTTACATCCTTTCCTGGGGGCTCTGCTGCAGTGACACAAGTGTCTTTAAGTGCAATGACTGAGACAAATGCAACAGCTTGTGTCATCCATGAATTCATATTAAGACCACAGACTGTGAATGAGTACGTAATCAAACTTCCAGAGTTGTAAGGCTGGTCCTAGTTCAATTAACTGGAATATTAGCAATATCATGCAAGGTCACAAAAATAAGGTAAGCCTTTGCAAATGTGTATGAAGCATATAAATTGAAACTGACATTTTACATTACATTTCATGAGTGCACTCAGAAATCTAATAACATTAAGAAACTTTTCTGCTATTTTTTATTTTGTCTTCATATCTAAGAAACTAAATACACTTGGAATTTACTGCCAAAAGTGAGCAGAATAGCTTGCCAAGATCCCGGTAGTTTTGTAAAAAATCAGATTAAAAACTTAAGAGAAAAAAAATACTATTTTTAAAGTATATCGTCAGTTTGAGATGCATTGGTTTCTTGATTTGTTTTCAGTTACTTGAGGTTTTTTTCAAACTTCTACCTGTTAATGAGGTGACATCTAAGAAAAGTAACAAAGTTCATAGTATGAGCAGTTTTTAATGACATTTGAAAGAGCTGAAGGATGATTTCACCTCCTTCTGCTTCTTTTTATCACAGGAGTATATTTAACAGATGAATGACTCTGGAATACAGCTCTATGTTGTATTAAATAAATAGGTAGAGTGGCACAGCCTGTTATAATTTATTATAAATTTTTTGCCTTTAAGATATACAGTTGTTGAACAAAAAGCATTGGCTATGGAATGGGCTGTAAATTCACTGATCTACTGTTTGTCGCATATGAAATGAAAACTTATTATTTGTTTCTTTCATTGCTGTAGCCAAGAGCTACACATTGTGAAAATCCAGAGTCTGCAAAAATACATTTCTGACACATGGCCAAGACATGTGAAATTTGTTTGTGAATATGAGTGCTGTAAAGTGTGATTGGTAGGCATCTCTACTATAAAGAAATAAAAGAGTTTTCCTCCTTTTCAAATTTAGAAGGTAAGAAGAAATATAAATTGTGAAATATAGAATTTTATGAGTAGCACCTCTCTCCCTGCCTCAACATAAATACACAGATATACACACTGGTTTGAGCCATGTTAACGATGAGCTGCTTGCATATACGTGGAGATTGTGTATAAATAAAATGTTTTCTGGACATACACAGGCATTTGGTTCTGAATGGCAGTGGAGCAGCTGACTGGCTTAATGACCCCACTGTCAATTTCTGCAAGGACCTGGGAGGCACCTTCTTATCATTATTCTGATAGAAGAGGTTGTGCAAACTCTTCCTCATCTGCTTTGCCAAATCTGCCTGGCTAGAGCAAAGATCCCTTGCTCTTAGCTTGAAGCCAGACTATCTGACCTTGCCTGTGGGTAAGAGTTCATGTGGTCATCTCCAGCTGCCCATGAAGTGGTCAGAATGGCAATATATCAAAATGGCAATAATAAGCAGTTTGGTGACAGACTTAAGCACAGTCACAACTGTCCACCTGCTGTGTAAACATCTGCCTGCTACCTGTAATGGCAGCAGTTTGAAATAATAAGAGCACACTTCAAAAGCACAGGATGCTCTTCAGACAAAAGCATGCCTGTGCATCTACATTAAAGCATCCCTGCTGACACCTCCAGCTGAGTCATGTATTAGGTATTCACAAGGTTTATGAAGACATGTAATTAACTTTATCAGGATAGTGATTTCCTTTATGCTTTCCCCCATGGGAAAGTGGTCTGTAGCTTGATACTGACACCACGGTGGTGGCAAAAGCCTCAATGGTAAATATGGTCAGACTGGTAACGAGTATACAGCCTTTCACACTGAGGGACAAAGTCCTCCTCTGTAGATCAGTTGAAACTTATTTAGTCCTATGCACCTTAGACCAATGCAGACAGAGTGCTTCAGGCTATGTGTAAAATCATAAAGACCTCCCTGTGAAATTCAACAAAACATTTCACTTGGAGAAAACTCTATTTTGTTGTGGGTTTTTTGAGGTTTACCTAACTTTTGTGATGTAATTTTGTATTTCCTGTATGTGGTGTGACAGTACTTTGCATGGCATGGAATCCTCGTGTTTGACAGTATTTCATGTTCTCATATTAAGTGAATATTTAATTGCAATACCCATTTCAAGAATAACTTCTATGTGTATATGCAAAGAAATTGTACTGCTGTTGAGGTAGCATAACTTACCTTGCTAGTTTTTGTGAATGTTTGATACAGTACATTTTACTGTTTGAATTACGTTCCTTTTTAATCTGTTTAATAAACGTACTCCTATGTCAAAAAGGGGCATATGACCAAATTTATATCTATAGGGCTGTAATCACCAGATTCTACTTCCTTCAGTAAGACTCTGTGACATCTTCTGAAGTTCAAAAAAAAAGCCTCATCCCACACTGCAAAGGCTGTTTAGCATTTTAGCTAATATTCATCTGAACTTAGATAAGTAGACTAGGACAGTATGTAACATTAATTTACTCAAAAATAACCCTCAGTTTTCGTATCCTTCAAATCCAGGTAGGGTACAATACACACGGAGGTGATAACTCTCAGCAGCATGCTAAATCTTGCAGACAACTGCCTTTCAAGGGAATTTATGCATCTTTCTTTGAGCCATCATATTGAGCTGTTACTGTTCTGTATGCTGCCAACAGAGACAGACGTGATGCTGGTCTGAGATGTCAGGTAGCAGTAAAGATCACTCCTTTGGCTTAGTTGTTCTTATCAGTTCTATCTGGGCAGTTTCTTTATTCAGGCACTTCCAGCCTGCCCTGCATCCAGCTCCATGGCTCTGTGTACACAGCTGAGGGGGCTGTGTTGGTCCTGTGGCCACTGCTGAGTAATCTATGAGAAGAGAAAGTGAGCCATGAGATTGATGCCACAGAACAGCCCTGGAATGTTCCTCCCTGCCCAGCCCCACCTCTAAGAGACAGAGTGGCTGCCTCCACTCCCCAAGATAACCTGCACAGATCTCTTGGTGCTCAGCCAGTGCAAGAGGTCAGGCTACTAAAGCTGGCCACCTCCTTCCACCATCCACTATGTCCTTCAAAGCTGAGGACTGGAACAGCAGAGAAACAAAAATACAGAGACATCTTTCTGTGAAGACATCCCTGCTGCTTGAGCTGCTGCCCAGCTCTGCCCACTGTAGCCTTGCAGTTGTACAGCCTTGATGATAACTTCATAGTCAGACCCAGGGCAGCTGGGTCATTTGAGCTCGTTTGGGCTTTGTGTTCCCATCAAAGGAATGGTACTGGCCTTTGTGGTTTCCTGTGACAGACTTTGATCTGGGACTGGAGTAAAGCTGATTATTTCATTCTACAAGCAAACATGAAGGTAACATAATTGTCTTCAACTGACAACATAACAATACTGAGTTTCTTTTCCTTAAACTTGTTTTCAAGCAAGTAAAATGCAAGCAATGTAAACTTGTTTACATAGCAACAGAAGAAGGGCAAAAAAGACTCATTAAGAGAAAAAAGGCTATTTTTTTGGTGAAAAGTTGTAAGTTTTATTATTATTATGTTTATTATTGGATTTTATTCTAGAAAGAATAAACTTAATTTTATTGTTCAGATATGCATATATTCTCTGCATTATCACAGAACCATAGAATGGTTTGCTTGGCAGGGACCTTAAACATCATCCATGTGAAGGGACACCTTCCACTATTCCAGGTTGCTCCAAACCCCATACAACCTGGTGTTGAACACCTCCAGGGGAGGTACAGCCATATCTTCTCCAGGCAACTTGTTTCAGAACCTAAATAAATCACAGCTACTGCTATGTACAACACTCAGCAGTAGTTACTTACTATTGCACTCCCAGACCTTGGCAAAATACCTGCTCACAAGTCTGTTTCCATTTCTTCAGTAGCATCTTATACACTCTTTCTAGATAATTACCCTGCATAGATTTGCCAGCCTTTTAAAGTGAAAAAAAAGCACTATGGAATCCTTCATATTTCCATAAAAACACAAATAAATACTTTAATATAAAACTTTCTAAATTCATATGCAAAATGGAGATAGTTCTTCATTGCTTTGCAATTATGAGCAAATATGACTTTATTCCCTTTACTGTTTCAAATATATGGGTGCACTGAAAACAATTCAGATGCTGTCATGTTTCCATAAATAAATGGCATACATCATCTTCTAGATTATTTTTAGAAGTATTTTTGATTTTTAATAATGGGTTTCTACTTTTTGTATGGTTTTGTTTAGAGGATATTTTGCCATAAGCCATGCCAGTCACTTTAAAAATAGCAAAACATTTTTTTAGAGAGACTCGACTGGCTAACTTCTGTTTTATGCTAATGTTCTGACTGGTAATATGCAACCACAATATTAAATGCATGTAAATTTAATTAATTGAAGGAAGATAAAAGATGAGGTGATCCATCTGGCACCAATCAGAGCTAAAACAATCATGGAGACCTTCTTTGAACTTCCAATTGGCATACCAGAATGGCCATTGGTTCAGAAGTGGTTGACCATTGACCATCAGAGTCTATCATATTTGACTCATGATCATCATCATCACCATCATCATCATCATCAGTAAATGTTCATTATCTCTAATTCAGTTTGAAGTATGCATTTGAAATAACATGTAATGCTAATTAGTAATCATTTACCACTATCCATTTATACAGCAGACTAACTGGGAAAAAAGCTTCAGTTTTTAGAATTTGGCAACACTATTTTCTTCCCTTTACTGAAGAATCAAGGTGCATCAAAATTTGTGAAGCATTAATAAGCGAATGAATTTTTTTTTTTCCTGATACAAGTCAACATAAATTGTCTCTGCAAGCAGAGATAATGTGGTACTAGTACTTTTGAATTTCCACAGCCGCAGACCTGTCCTCAGATGAAATTATCTAATCTACATTAGTTTATACCATCTGAGGACACTGGATGTTTGGTCCACTTTTTTAACACCACGTGCAGGCACTCATCACTTTCTTACTTGAATGCCTATTATTTTGTTCTTCTGCCACCAGATACTATCAAGTATGTGTCATTACATGCAGAAAGTAAGCAGGCAGTTTTGAACTCTGTGGTCAGACTTATTTTAGCTGCATAACAGGGACTCAGAACAGCCACACAAGCTGGGGCATGACCTTTCTGTCTGGTGGTTGGACTACCACAAAAAGTCATTCTGAGTCACAGATTAACATAGAACCACAGATTACTTCAGCCTGGAAGTGGCCTTGGGAGATAGTTTAGTTCCAGACTATCCAACTAGATGACCTCTAATGGTCACATCCAATTTTCTGCTTTAAAACAAAAGTGCATTGATCTAGTCTTTGTCCAGTACTTTTTGAAGGATCCCTGGGAATGGAGAATCCATAGGCTCTTGCATTGCTTTTGGCTGGGATAGAGTTATTTTTCTTTATAGTAACTTATATGGGGCTAAGTTTTGGATTGCACTGGAAACAGTTTTGACAATACAGGGATGTTCTAGTTATTGCTAGTACTTAGGGAGAGTCAAGGTCTTGCCCGCTTTTCACCAAGCCCTCAGCAGTGGTGTGCACATGAACCCACCGTGTGAGGGGACACAGCAGAGAAAGCTGATCCTAACTGATCAAAGTGATATCCCACACCATATGATATGCTCAGCAATAAAATTTAGGGAAGAGAGAGGAAGGGAGAATTCAGATTTATGGCATTTGTCTTCCCAAGTCATGGTTACGTGTGACAGAGACCTGCTTTTGTGGAAATGGCAGAAGACCTGCCTGCAGGTGGATAATGAAGGAATTCCTTAGCCTGCTTTGAATGCATGTGGTTTTTGCTTTCCCAATTAAACATGCTTTATATCAACCCACAAGTTTTCTCACCCTTCCAGTTCTCTCCCAGTTCCCACTGGAGCAGGGTGAGTGAGCACCATTGCGATGCTCATCTGCCTACCACAACACTCCTGTGGATGCAGTGCTTGAGCAGTTTGTTTAGTTCTTATGGGGGGGGGTTGTTTTTGTTTTCTCCTTATATGCAGACAGGATTTCCTTTGCTGTAATTTGTGATAATTGCTTCATGCCTTTTACCATGTACCTCTGTCTTCTATGTGAAGTGTTTCCTAAGTAGCCCACTTCAATTGACTGCAGTTAGATTTCCCCTTCCATCTCTCCAGTAGTATGTTAAGTATAAGAATACATAACTATATACAATCTACATTTTCATGTTCTTGGCAATAATTTTAGAAGACACTTAAAACCAGTGAGCTGTGAGTAGTCTCCACTTGGTAGTGAGTTTTTGAGACTTGCTTTTATTCTTTTTTTTAACACAGAGGTATAGATTTAGGATTTCAGCACTTCATATTCTAGATTAGAACTACCAAGAACTAAGTTTTTTCTCTGTTTCAATACTCTTATTTCTGTCCAGTGTTTCTCCTTTTGCAGTGCTTTCTCTGCCTTTAAGAAGGAAGAGAAATTTTTCACTTTAACTCCACTACAACTTGTGCTGGTTTAAAAATGTTAATTTTAAAATGCTTATAAATGCAGTGTCAGAAATAGCTGGGCATATCGATATAAAAGTCAAGGATGGAAAATAAACTAACGGTAATTCATAGTTCAGCTCTTAAATCCATTTAATTTAATCCTACTCATGAGAAATGAACAGAAATGAAAAATTCAACTCAATTACATTATAGAGCTGCAAGTATAGATAGAATCAGGATTAATATGTAGTCAGAAAGAAAAACTAAATGATGTTTTGATAGGGAAATTTCACAGCTTAAATGGATAATTAAACAAATATTTTCCCAAATTCTAATGCTGCAATCTGTTGGATGGGCAAACAGCCAGTATTTTTGGCTTTACTTTGTTCACATGTGGCCAGGGATGACTGAGTTTGGTTAAGTAACATCCATTCCTGGGAAGCCCTGACGAGAGGTACAAGCAGGACCTGCACATTGTATGATGTCCTCACTGTTCCTTCTTCTGGGTGGTTAAGGAGGCAAGGCATGATCACACAC
The DNA here is from genome assembly GCF_036169615.1 of Heliangelus exortis. Taxonomy (NCBI): domain Eukaryota; kingdom Metazoa; phylum Chordata; class Aves; order Apodiformes; family Trochilidae; genus Heliangelus; species Heliangelus exortis. The sequence goes on along the minus strand of NC_092454.1, from coordinate 65,779,700 downwards.
TTGCTCCCACACTCTGCATCAGTTTCATAGCACAGCTGTGGAAAAATGAGCTACTCCTGAGACTGTCGCCAATTGCAGATACGTCCAATTACCTGCCACTGCTGTTTATTTTCATACTAGTTTAGTCACAATCTGTGCTAGTGTGTTACTGTGTAAGGTAATTAAAATTGCTTGTAAAAGCTGCATGTTATGTTAGCTAATTTACTGCAATACTTATTTTATGTAGAGCAACAATATGAAATATAATAATTGGAAGTTGAGGAATTTTGACAGTATTTTCTAAAATTTGATACTTCTGGCTCTTCTGCATACTTGACTATTAATTATTTTTCACAGATCTACTTGGTTGAGTTTAAAAATGCTCATGAGACTGTAAACAAAAATATTCATTGGGAATGTGTTATGGTATGCAACACCTGTTAGTCTAAAGCATTCTGTTGTTTTAGTAAAGTATTTCTCTATTTATGAAGACACAGTATTTAAAATCAGCTCTTACTGGTGAATATTTTTCAATAACAATAACAAAAAAAGTTTTATTGCTTGAGCTGACACTGAAACTCCTCAGAAGATATCTAACTTTTAATTCTTCTTTCTTCGGTAACAGTTGATTAATGTACAGTTATCTGTGACTGCAGAGGTAAGGGATAAAAGGAAGCAGTATGTTACAGTGAAAAGAGAAATATCCAAAAGACCAAGCCAAGAAGGCATCCTCACTGTAAGGTGAAAACATGAATTCATAGTACAGTTTCAAAGCTAGTGATAAGGAGAAATTAATTGCAACACAAAGTGAAAATTGATTGTGCAGCAATACAATGAGCAGCACAGTTTGCCTGGAGAGTTTAAATTAGCCAGCAACGCAGAAATTTAGACACATTACCATGGGTCTACCAGTCTGAATGTCAGCTGTATGAAAAAGGGCTTCACCTCTGTGAAAAAAGGAGAATGAAGTTCACAAAGGCCCAAAGAAGCACTTGCTCCAAAGAAATCTAATCATTGAGTGAAAAAGGAGGAAAAAAGCAATTTTTCTATTACTTCCAGTTAGTGCTGTGCTGGAATAGTTTTCTTGTGCAAAACACTTTACAATATTTATTTGTTTCTATGCTGTCTCCATCAGTCTATTTACACATACATGGCATGCATGCATTTTCCCATGTCTTATCAGGGCAAAGACTGCACCTTTTACTATTTTCCATAGCTGAAAAAAGATATGCCCCAGTATTGCAGTCAGACCATAATTTTCATTTCAGCAGCTGTTGGTCGTGTTAACACCTTCAATCAGCAGCAGGCAGATGGAGACCAAAGGCAGAGAAGTTTTTGCATTTCACATTCCCACTGGAGGGGCTTTGTTTTCTATAGGCACTGTCAGTATGTGTTCTACATCTCACATTCCAGCCCTGAGCATTGGACTCCCTGGGATGCAAGGTCTTCTCTGCTCTTATCCTGACCATGATTCCTGCCTTGGACTTACCAAAAATTCATGAAGTAGTAAAAACAGACAACATTTTGGAGTCAGTTTTACCACTCCTGCATTCCACTGAATGTCTCCTCATCAGTTCCACATTTTCAAAGGTTAAAAAGAATAAGAAATAATATCTGGAAAAACATAAATGCACAGTTTAAAACCTTACAATACACTGTGTCTACTAAAACCTGAAAATAATTTTAAATGGTAACATTATTAAATCAGTATCAAATTACTTGCTCATCAACTAACACCAAGATGTAAATATTTTCAAAACATAACCATTGAGTTGTCTTGGTTTGGGCCAGGATAAAGGTAATTTTCTGTCCTTTAATTTTGCTTTTAGCTAAGTTTCTTGTAAGTAGCCGTACTTGCTGAAATTAACAGCAAGTTTCTCAGACAGTGAATGCTATAGTGGGACTATAACACTCAATGTTTATAGTTACAGATGGAGAACGGCCTGCAGAACCAAGGAGACTGATCACTTCTGAGGAACATTTTGCCCTCTGGAAGGAAAAAAAGGAGTAAAGAGGTCACACCTGCAATGCTCTTAGGGAGGAACAAGATAAATGACCAAAATTGACAAAACAGAGTATTCCATCCCAACAGGTCATAATCAATATAAATTTGAAGGATCAAAAGGGTCAAACCCCTTCCCTTCCTTCCTTCTTCACCTGTCCCTGTTTGCTTCAGCATCCTGGGAGGATCCAATCCATTCATCTGCCTGTGGTCCTGATCTGTGCCAGTCTGAATCTGTGTGTTCCTGCCTCCAGCTGCTAACTTCAGGAGCCCAGCCTGGACTTTCCCAGGGCTGTCCTGCAGCCTCGGTGGTGATGTGAGAGTTATCATTACTGTTTCATTAAAGCTGTGTAGTTTAGTTTCCAACCCATAAATCTCTCTCCCTTATTTTCTCTCCTTTATCAGGGAGGGGAGGGGCAATAACAGAGAGTATCTGTTATTCGGTTTGATTGCCAGGCCAGTGTTAAACCCTGACATGAGCAAACACAGACTTTAACATGACTGGTGACAAATAATTTTGAGTTTTGTAAACAAAAGACTATTTGTAACCATAACTTATTTGTTAATAAACTCATATTGCAAAGCCAAAACATTATTACAGGTGCAATCTAATGTCAAATTTCTTTACTTTACATGTAATTCTCATCTTCTATCTCATGAAATTCAGCATTTATGGTACTAAAATTATGCTAGTTTTGGCAAAAAAGAATGTGTAAGATCAGATTTTAATGTATATTTGACATTTCAGTCAGGGTCTGTACAATGTGCTTGCTTTACAAAGGCTTTGTCCACATTCCAAGCTTATAGGATATGTAAGAAATTCTAAGACAAGAAGTCAGCTGTAACTGACACCTCAGTGCCCAGAGTTCCTGTTCTGCATCCCCTCCAACAGGGATGTCTGCAATTACAGACCATGGGGCCTGCCAGGGGAACAGGGAAAGAAGTGAACCCTCCTCTTGAGCTGGAAGTGTCCAACAGACACAGCAGCCAGGCAAATGTGGTGCCTGCTGGTTTGTATTTTGCATCAAAACCTTTCTGGAAGCAATGAGAAGGGAGCAGTTGGTTGCAGCAGATCTGGGCCTTGCTCAATTACCTTTTTCCTTTTGCCTCAGTATTTTTTTTTCTTTTTTTTTTAATTTCCTTTTTATAATTCTTTTTTCAGCAAAATTGAGGCGCTTTCCATTTTGCACATCAAGGCAAAAAATAACATTCTTAAAGATGCAAATTAATCCACTTGACTATCTTTAAGGAAAGCGCCTAAAACCCTAAGCTACAGATCAAAGATGATGCTTCCTCTCCTGCTCATACACCACAGGCTCTCAATGAATTTGCTGGGAAAGCAATCAGAACATATGTATCCAGGGAAATCTCAAGAGAAGGAAATTATGCAAACACCTCTAAATTGCTTCCAGACACAAGTCATGTAGATTTTGTTTCAAGTCTCCATGGAGAGATGGATTTCTGCTCTGTTCATTACAAGAACATCCATGTATGTCAAGGGAAGTGGGAGAAGAACCTTCAGAAGCATAAATGTGAGTTAAGGACATTATTTCTTCCTGCCTTTCACTAAGATACTGAACAGCATTTACAGCTCTGCAAGTCTTCATTAAAAAGGTAAAAATATTTCATACCTCAGGGCATACAGTTCAATTGACTCCCAGAGATGCTGCTGGAGAGACAGCAGTTTCGCCATTGGATTCCAGACTGGGTTTTGGTATTGGCATTTAAGGAGGAAAAATGTAATCAGTTTTCTTTATTATAGCTGAATGTTCACTCCCACATATTGAAAACAGAACAGGCTGGAAATCCACAACAGCATATTTGCAGAGTGCCTTTACAGAGAGAACTGTGCAGTTTGCCAGTATGTATACACAGAAATTAGCAGAAATCAATGCCAATACTAGATTTTCTCTTCAAGTGGCATCCTGCCAGTAAGCTCCTGCATTAATAGGGTAGGAATGCCAATAGTACTACGCATGGATCTTTGATTTTTAATAATTCCAAGCCTTTTATCTTATTAAAATCTGATGATCTGTGCCAGAAGAAGGGATGATGCCAAGTCCAGAAGTGGGAAGAAAAAAAAAATGTTTATTGCATTAGTTTATTATAAGCATAGTTAAATGAAAACACATAGCTTTTTGATGTTTTTATTATCTCTTAATTGAATTTGCATTTTCATTTATATTTGGAACAAACCTACTTCAAGACTGTCCTCTGTTTCGTTAGTTTAGATGTTCTTTCTGCATACATTATGTCATTCTAAATGGAAGTATTGATTTAATCAAGTAAATTAAATTGACTTCTGGTTTTTGTCCCTGGAATTCTGCAGTATCAATGATACAACATAGTATTGAAATACTTTTTTCAGAAGGGGTGTATTCTGAGCACTAGTTTATCTCATCAAGAAATACTTTGTTGAGCTTCACTACTTCATTCAGTTTGTATTTGCTTAATACTGAGAGTACATACTAAGTTCTTCTTTGTCTTCTACAGGTATGATGTTTTAATTCAAGTTTAGAAATTATTTGTACAACTGAAAAATAAATTAATTTTTCCACAAAATATCCTGGAAGTGATTACCTTACAATGTTATATCCCAAATATGTGTATTAGAAATTTAATTTATATTAAAACCTTAGCTTGTTTGTTTCATTTGTTTATTTCTTTCATTTGTTTAATACTTAACCTTGGGATGACCTAGAATGGAGGGATTTTTTTGCATATCTGTACATATATTTAGACATTTACACATAAACAAAGGCTGAGGTGTTCTTAAAGGCATTTCAGAACTGATGAAAACATTACTGGTTTATTCTATTATCTTGATGGATGAGTGTTTATTGCTAGCCACTGCAGATTATCTTCATAGCTACGGTATCATTTTCTGTTCTACAAAATATTATGAAAAAATATATGGATTAATGATGGTTTTCCAGGGGAATTCTCAACTGGTTTCTCAAATTTTCTTTTAATAAGAAAAGGCCTAGAAAGTATAAATCTAGTACTATGAGCTGTGCCAAAAGGTGTGGTACATAATTCACAAATGTAAAATTCAAGTTTGTCTCTCAGTTATTACTGCCATATAGCAAGATAACAGGACTGTGCCTCAGAGCACTTGACTTGTTACATCCTGGGTAGTCTGGGAGCACATGGTCATCTTCTGAGGGGACATAATGGACTGGATGGAGACAGTGGATCCTCACGGAACGAGGTGTTGAGCTCTCAGCTACCTTCATAATTAACCACTTGGCTGATTGCTGCAGATGCTCGCTGGGTAAGAACCTGTGATTCTTGCAGACATTGCCCCAGGATGTTCCTGCTGTTCCCTGTCTTCCATTTGACACTTATATCCAGGAGACTGAAACTTCCTGCAGCTGCTGAAAATGAACCTATTCCAAATTGTACTTGTGACTCCTCACAGCCTGGGATGCTTACTCTGGGAAAGAGCTAGAAAGCAAGGGTCTATACAACACTGAATGACTGGGACACTTTTAATAAATACTGTTCACAGTCCTCTCAGTAGAGAAACTAGTCTACCTCAAATGATTTTAAAAGGTGACAGATGCAAAACAACTACCCAAGGATGTAGTTTTTCAACATTTTATAACTAATCTGTGGAACATCTTGCACAAAAGGATTATGTTTTCTCCAGGCAGAGACTGCACAAATTCAGTGGAGGAAAATCCACTTACTCTTGTTGCATAAAATAAATCCGTCAGCTCAGGGAGTTCACTGGATCCTGGAAGGGCTTTCAGGGAGAGATCACTGAATGCTTCCCTTGCTTGCCTTGTCTTGGTGTTTTTTCGTCTAGGCTCTCACTTATGGGAAGACTGAAAATGGGGCCTGGCTGTGCCTTTGTCCAATTCTGTACAGCAAAATTTTATGTTTTCACCCCTCTCCCCGCTTGCCAATTTCAGGAACATTCCTTCAGAGCAGCCTCTGCTGTGAGCAGCCGGTACTACACAAAAGTAAAATAATGGAACTCTTGCAAAAAGAAATATGTGATGTATATCTCCATTACCAGCCTATTTCTGGAAAGCACTGGTGTGGTAGAAATGTCTTTGAGAGAAGCCATTTATCTCCCTAATTTTCTGCAAAACTCATTCTGGCTTGTAGGTATTACATACACAGTAATTGATGATAGCAGTAAATACTAGCTACTGTTTTACTTTAGACCAAATAAAGATCAAAGGTCTTCTTCTGCAAACAAAACCAGGCTGATATTGTAGGAAAGCCAAGTTATTTTCCTATTTCTTTTAAAGACGTTTTGCAACACCTTAACAGAGCTACTTAAACTGAGATACAAATAGAAACCCAAAAAGTCATGTTACTGAATGCCATAGTCCTAATTTTTAACTGCCTGCTACTCAAATGTGATTCAAAGCACTAGGTTAGGTGAATGAGACATGCCAATGTCTTTGAAAAAGCTTCACAGAAATCATTGGACCAGATAAGGAAAGCATTTCAATTCTTCAGCTGTGGCTTACTCTTTAAAAAATTAATCAGAAACTGATTTATTTCGAAATATGGCTAGAGATTAAAGTTCTCTGTTTGGGCATTATTTCATTGTGAATAATTTCATAATATTTTTAATAATGATTCATGGAGAGGCCATTATGTTAGAAACCAGAAGCTGAAGGTGTTTCTGAAGTTATCAGACAGTTCTCAGCATTTGGGAGTCATGATAAGTAAGGTCACGAGTAAAACCAATTTTAGAATAACCTGCTCTTCCATGGGAGACTCCTAGATAAAAATTAAAAACTCACATCTGGACTGCACCTTTTTGAAAGCTGCCACAGGAGCAGTGCCTATGTGTCTCTTCATTTGATTAACATCTTTGTTTTAAGTTTCTTCACTGGGCAGAGCTTTTGAAAGTCTAGTAATAATAACATGCAGCACAAGTGCATTAAGGTTCCCTGTTGTACTGTTTTCTAACAGATGGCTTTTGAATGTTACGTTGAGATCATCTGCCATGCAAGAAATCAGGGACAGAAGTGGCTTAGAGGAGCCACAGGACAGAGAAACAGAAAGGAGCCGCAGAATGTCCAGGGCACAACCAGGCAGCCTGGGTTACTTCATGAGGATTCACAGTTTTCAGCTTTTAATTTTTCTGAGACCTCCTTTTGTAAGAAAAATATGTAACTTCATTACATACAATGCCATAAAAATAATTATTTGCATTTTGAATGAGCTATGCACATGACAGCTTTTATAATTTTGCTAGGTATTGACGTGTTGGCTGGACAAAGAAGACAAGTCAAAAGTGTGGTTTTGCAAATTAATTAGTAGAACATTAAAATGTTATTGCCGTATCAGTGTACGTATTTTTGTTACACAGCTAAAAAAGTGAGGTTCTGGAGGCTGAATCTAGCCTGCAGAATATAAAAAGCTTTTCACATTGTGGAAGCTTCAGCTGGAAAAGGGAAGAGTTCTTGTACACATGGGGCTAGCACAGCCCCAGGGAAACCCTTAAAGTGGCTAAATCTCTCTTCATATATGTGAAGAAGTGACTATTCTTCTGTGAAGAAGTTTCACACTATTGAAAACCACCTGAGATGTTCCTGTTGGTCTGCACAATGATGAGCTTTAAGCTTCTTCAGAAAGATGCATATCCATCTCCTCACACCCCCGAGGCAAACCTGGATAGGAAACATGTAGCAGAAGGCAAGCAGGAAAGACTCATCCTCTCCAATTCTTTGGACAACAAAGCTGGCTGAGTGGAAGTAGAGAACAGGCAACTAAATGTGAAAGAAGTAAGTGTGTTGTGCTGCCTTTGCAGAAAAGATTCAGGGCTCTGAGGAGGTGCCTTTTTTATAACTACAGCTATCATGATTAATGTATTGATGAAAATCTTAAATTACAAGAAGAGCAACTTTCTCTTAATGAAAACTAAATATGTGAATACTTCAACCATCCTTTCCTTCTAAACATGAAACCCAAAATTTTGGAGCTGTTAGTGGAGAGAGCCATTACACTACTAGAGAATGTACCACTGAGGATTCCAGTACAGTTTCTATAGCTGTCAAACAGTTTGTTACAATTTGTGTCCTCTACAAGCACAGGGCACTGGCAGAACCAATAAATCCTTCTTGAGTTAAGTACAATTTTATGCCACCAACTTTACACCAACAACAGTCTGTTGGACACTTCTACACATCTGTAACATGTGGTAGCCAATTAACCTCATGCCTTTATTGTGCTCAACCACCAGAGATGTCTACCTTGTTCAGGAACTAGTTTTGAATTTCTCATGGTTAGATAAAGGCAATCAAACAACATAAAGGCAACTCAATCAAACAGATTACAAACAGCTTCTTTCAGGCTGCAGTCCTGAATAACGCATTTAAAAAAAATGTGTTTTGACATTTTTGAATTGCATTTGTTTAATGTTACTTTTAGACAATATTTTTTAATGCTTTTTAACTGCATTCACTTAAAACCACTTTAAAATAATTTTTTGCATATTTTATAAGTGCATTTTTAAAACCATCTTCTAAAACCATGTTTTGATGTTTCTTTAATTGCATTTGCTCAATATTTAAGAAAATATCTCACTTTTGATTGTCACGTTTATCTTATTATCAGTTTTTCATTTCTCAAGTTTCATTGTCTTTGTCTGATCATGAGACAACCAAAACCAGTTCCAGAGCAAGATGCACACTTCTGTGGCCAGCCACAATGAAGGTGTGAAATCATCCAGCTAGCATGTTACAAATAATGTGACTCCTACACTTAACTCCCCTATATATGTATATATACACACACACACTTTCCCTGCAGAAATTAAAGCACCATCAGCAAAACTGCCTGCTCCCTGAGGTCCTGTACATGGTGCTGCATGAGTGCCACCTGCCAATGGGCATGCAGCTGTCCCAGTGGAGAGTCAGTGGTGCAGAAATGTCTGGCAGAAACTTACCTGGCAGCAAGGTGATTGAGGCAGACAATTGTAATAGCCCTGCTTCTAGTAAGAGCTCCTGAATTCATTATCTCAACGAAAAATATGAAAAATGTTATTTAGAACCACTCCTGTATGAGTATAAAAATCTACCTATCATTCTAATAAGCATCACTGATGTTAGATCATCTGCTAAGCAAAGAATTTCAATGAGTCCATTACCCTGTACACCAAGAAATGTAACTGAACAGATGGCTTACCATAGTTTTTCCTTGCTAACTCATACTGAAACAGCTTCTTTTCAGTGGCAGGCAGTAAAGTCTTATTTTGGAAAGCACACCTCCTCTGGGACACAGAATATTCCCAGGTTTAATAGTAACTCACTACTTCATTACAGAGGTTGGAAAACTACCATTTATTTTCTAACACCTTTTCTCAGGGTTGTTGTGGGGGTTTTTTGGTGTTTTTTTTTTCCTTGTTATTAATTTTTAGTTTTGTATTTGTTTGCTTTCAAAAATCTGGTTTGGTTTTTTGCCTCTTTTTTTTTTTTTTTTTTTTTTTTTTTTTTTTTTTTTTTTTTTTTTTCCTGTCAAAAGGAACAAGGTAAGTATGTTTCTTTTAAAAGCCAGAAAATTCTCCTGTTTGATCATCTCCCCCTTTTTTTCAGTATTTTTTCGAAAACAATGAGGCTAATATGGTTCAAAAATTCAAACCACTTAATATAAGCAAGTGTCTGGTTTATGTTATCTCACTGAATTATCTTTGACTGTTTTTATATAAATCTGTCACAGCTCGAGTCCGAGGAACCAAAGTTAGGAGGGATTTCAGACTAAAAAGGAGAGAACACAGAGGGCTCCATTCCCTCCCATTCCCTGCCCATTCCCTGTTGAGCTCAGCACACCGCAGCCCCTCCTCTCCTGCTCCCGTTCTGTGCTTCGCTGCTGTTCCCTGCGCTCCTTGGCCATCAGCTGCCACCTGCCCTTCAGAATCCACATCCATCGGTGATGGGAAGAGCCCTGGAGCCTGGAGCCGAGTCGGCCCTGCCACGAGGGGCCCTCAGGCAGCTATCTGTGCAAGCTTCCACATCGGGTTGCATATATATTTGTGTACATTTGTATTTTTGTTCTTTATCCCATATATTGTTGTTCTCCCCCTCTTCTGGTAAATCTGTTTTCAATTTTTTTTATTTTTTGTTTTTTTAATTTTTCCAATGTACCAAGTCTCTGGTCCTTATTCCCTTTTATCTACCTTTGGAAGGGGGGAGCGGGTGGGGTTGGGGAGAGATAATAGAGAATAATTCTGTTCTCTAGTTTTTGGCCTGCCCAAACTGCTAAACTGCAATAAAATCCTGGCCCTTAATACTCAAGGACTGAGGCCATTGAAGTACTGGGGTCTGACTGCTGCAGGAAACAGATATATATGATTTCCTTTATTGCAGGTGCTGCCTCTGACCTGATGTGCTAGATGCTTCCTCTCACACTCCTTCCTTGAATGACATGCATCTACCATAGTGAGAAATGTGATGCTGATATGTTTCTGAAGAGCCACGGTTGGCTTTACTAGAAATGCATATTTTATTCACTCCTGTTCTCCTGAAATACTAGTCAGCTGTCACAGCCTGGGAACAATTCAGGTGTTTGTGACCTATACATTGATTAGAGGTAACTGCTGAAAAAGAAAAAACTATTTAGCAGTCAAATAAAACCCAAACAAAATCATTTTAAGGAGAGATACTTCATGTGTAACTGGTATTACCTTCAAGTTGGAAAAGCCAAATTGTGAATAAATGCAACTTTCGTATTCTCGTCTTTTTCATTTATATTCATGTGCACACAAAACACATTTTGAAAAGATGTGCTATGATCCTGGATTTTTTTGTTCCCCCCCTTTTCCTCTGGGTGTTTTGAAGTGCATGTGGCAACAGCCTGACTGCATGGAGCAATTCTCAGACCAACTGTTGCTTCAGGATTTTCGTAATTACAGTGGCTACATTCGTAAAGGCTAACTGACTTCATGAGTCTGGGATTTTTTTCCCCCTCTCACTGTCATAATTGCACAATCTATCTCTTGTAGTTGTAATTAAAGCATTATGGAGTTAATGAGGAAGAAGTGGTTTGGTTGCCTGTACATCCTCTACAAAAAAAGTCTGAGATTCTTTTGAGAGAGAATGCATTAAAAAAAAAAAAAAAAAAAAAAAAAAAAAAAAAAAAAAAGAAAGCACACATTGCTGTTACATTAAAGGTGACTGAAGTGAGCTTCACATTTGTTCCAATAGACAATGCAAAACAGATAATTAGCATCCTCCCTTAGACTACTATTGACATTTTGATGAACCTTGATTTATTTTCACAGCCTTGGCAAAAACTTGCCCACCATTGCAAGGAGTGTCAGCATCTTAAAGCAGCTTGATAAGCATCACCATCGCAATTCTGTTCCAGTTTAAGAATTTCCAAGTTTCCAGAACCAAAAGGGCAAGAAGGGATTCATGTCTGCAGAGACATGATGTTAAGAGTATTCAGAAACCCCCCAGTGAAATGTAAGACAATTTGTGTTTTAGCTTAACCAACCTGTTGTTTGTTAGTACAAAACCAAAGGATCTCAGCAAAGCATTAAGTGAAAGCTATTGTTTGTTTTTAACCTATTAACTAGCATTTAAAACACATTAACATATTGGAAAATATATGATATATAGAGAGCAATATATGTTGTCAATAGGAATATTTAAAACTCTTTCAGACTATTATATAAAAATACAAAAATGTGAAAGAAAATGTGGTCTGCATTTTAACTTCAGTAAGCAAACTTCAAGAGCCTCCAGTTAGAACTGACCAAAGTTTTGAGTGTATTGCTGAGTCTGCCAAGTGAATCTGTTTCCTTGCTGCAAAGCACCACAGCAAACCCTGCTGAGAACACTACCACAGATGTCTTGAGCAGCATGAGGCCCACTCATTTGGTTGCCACATGATCTTCTCTTTTCCTTCTTTTTCCCAAAAAATGGTTGAGAGGTAAACCGAGACCACATTATAGACAAATAGTACCTTATGCTGAGACGTCCTGAGCTTCCAGAAACTGACAGGCAGGCTTTTTGTAAGAGGCTTGAAAATAGCAGCTGCACAAAAAATCTTTTAAAATTTCTTGTCTGTTCTGGTTTGAGCCAGGATAGAACCTGTTTTCTTTCTAGTAATTTTACTTCTTAGTTAAGACTCTTCTCAGTAGCTACACTTGCTGTAATTAGCAATAAGTTTCTCAGTCAGTGTCTGCTCTAGGGCTGGTAACACTTGATGTTTATAGTTATGACTAGAGACTGGTCTGCACAGCCAAGGCCATTGGTTTATTCTGAAATACATCTCATGCTCTGGAAACAACAGGTGGTAGAGAGATGACACCTGCAACTCTTCTGTGGGAAGAAAGGGACCAGATGGTGACCAAACTTGACATGACAATGTATTCCATATGTGCCATACTATATACAAATTTGAGGGATCTCAAGGGTAAAGCCTTTCTTCTTACTTGGTGTTAATCCTCAGAGGACTCCATCCATTCATCTGCTTTTGATTCCAATCTGTGCATCCCTGAATCAGTGTGTTCCTGCATCCAATCCCTGTCTGCTGCTGTCCCTTCAGCAGCCTTACGTGATTTTCCCGGGGCCTGCCCTGCAGCCTTGGAGAGTGATGTGATTCAGGCAGGTTGTAATAATGTTCTTTTATGTATTTCCCTGTTTTCCTTTTCATCACTATTGTTTCATTAAAGCTCTATATCTAACTTTGAAACCAAAAGTTTTCCTGCTTTATGCTGTTCTTTTGTTTTGGGGAAGGCAGAGAGAGGGGTTAATAGCAAACATTCCTCACCTGTTTAACTTCCAGCCAGCATTAAAAATTAGCTTTAGTCACATTTTCCAAAAGAAGGACCTGTGTTTGAGCTGTGCAGGCCTCTGAAGAAATTTTACAAACTCAAGTGTGCAAAGACCAAAATTCCTGGTAAGAAGATGGGTGCTTCCCTGCACAGCCCTGGCATTTGGCTTGGTGCTGACACCTCTGTGACATGGCCAACCAAAGGCACTTCTAACCTGGAGAGGGCTGAGCCTGGACATACAAATGTGAACAACTCCTGAGGTACATATATCTGCTTTGACCTGAAGTACTGTAGAAGTGCTACATTTCTGAAGCAGAAGATGTCTCAGTCTAATGAGAGGAAGAGAAGGACAGACAGAAACCACCTATGACTGCATCATGGGATGCTGAAGTGTCCTCCCCAGTAAATCTTTAGCTGGTATGCATCTGCAAGTCACCATGCCTAAGATTAGGCAAGTATGGAAACCAAAATTTTTTGTTTCTAAAAAATAAATATGTATTCTCATAGTAGTAAAAACTGTAACTTTATCTTCACTACATTATCCTCAAAACTGCAGAAAACAATGTAAAATATGAACTGAGTTATCCTGACTGTGCAAAAGCAACCTTTATGTGTCAGACCATATGGAAGGGATACCTGCACTGAATAAAGTGAGCTGCAGTAATTTCAATTTCAACCTATTGTAAAATACATGTATGTGAAACACTTGAAATTTACTGGATTTCTTCTTCTCAGCCTCTACTTCACATGTTTATATTTTTACTCATATTCTTTGCTCATATATGCAGTATTTATACTCTTCTTTCCTTCTAGAGGCTCTCTGCAAAGTCTATTGCTTGTGAAGGTTTTGAAGTTTTAATTTTTTGCCCTTTGGAGTACAATTATAAAGAAGAATGTAGATACTGAAAATATCTTGTGTTTGGTTTTCTCTCCAACAAAGATATAATGCTTTCCTAACAACCTGAACTTGATAACCATAAAGCACAGAACAACAGAATCAGAGGTTTGGGTGGGAAAGAACCTTAAAGATCTTCTAGTTCCACTTGCACTGCATGGGCTGGGATGCCTTCCACTAGACAAGATTGCTCCAAGCCCCATCCAACTTGGCCTTCAACACTTCCAGAGATGGGGCATCCCCTGGAGTTCTTATATTCTGAAACATTAGTAAAAATTACCTCAGAAGGAGCGATGCCAAAGCTCTGCCAGGCAGAGAGCAGCAGAGGGGTGGGCAGAGCTGCACCTCCCGGGGAGAGCAGAAGAGTAAGTGTGTGTGGGGTCCTGCAGGGGCCGGGAAAGCCTGGAGCAGCTCCCACCACCAGAGGTGTCCAGGCTGAAGGCAAAAGGCTGGCTCAGCTGCTGGGCTCTGCCTTCCCTAAGGCTTCTTGTGCTCATCCTCCCTGTGCAGCAGCATCTCCTGTTCCTCAGCCAGGCTCTGGGGTGCTGTGGGCCCTTCTACCCAACCGCAGAGCTGAGGCCCTTTCTTCTGTGTCCTTTTGCAGTGGGGAGAAGACGAGGATGCTGGAGCGCCGCTGGAATGCAGAGGAACTGGCAGCCCTGCCAGGAAGCTGTGAGCAGCCCTGCAGAGGCCCAGCAGAAGGACTGTTGGTCAGCAGGGCAGCCACCCTTTTTGGCAGGAGAGCTGGCAGCAACGGGGGACAGGGCAAGGAGAGGGGGAAGGTGCCAAATAAAGGCGCTGGTGTCTGCCCAGCGCAGTTCTTCGGCCTGTCCTTGCACAGCAACTCCCAGCCTCATGCTCGCTCTGTCCCGGGTCCATGCCCCGCCCAGCTCCAGCCGGCCCAGCCGGGATTCCAACGAGCTCAGGTTGCTCCTGCTCAGGTTGCTGCCGTGAGCCCTGGTGGGGGGTCCCAAGAGGAGGTTGAGCTTTCAGCCCTCAGGGACGTTGTCTGGGAACTATCTTTTCAAGCCCCTGGTAACATCTAGGGCTCTGGGGCATAAGAAGCAGTGAGACTGCAGCCATCCCAGACATTCCAGCCCCAGACCCTGCAGCCAGCAGAGCTGTGTCGCTGCTGGGAAAAGTGGCATGGGGGTTTGCTGGAGCTGAGGGTGGACTCATGCTGTGGGCTCACTGGTGTGTGTCTTAGCGCTCTACCGTGTTCATCCTGGGGTGCCAGTGCAGGGTTCATGGGGTGCCCCCTGTTACAAAAGACTTTTTTGTCCTGTGAGCTGCGGCCTGTGCTTCAGTGGTGGCTTGGGAAGACAGCACTGAGGAGGTGATGGCCTGAAGACCTGACAAGGCCCTGGGCTGCGATAAACAGGAGGGCAGGGAAGTGCTGCTGCCCTTGCCAGGTCTAGGCAGTCTCTGGCACATTCTCTGATGGCAGAGGACAGTGATGATGAGTGAGAATGGTGATGGTGAATGGTGAGAATGATGATGGTGAATGATGATGGTGAGAAATGAGGAAAATGTGAAATGTGTGCTGGCTACTGCTGAGGCTTTTGAGCAGTTATGCCCCTCGGAAGTGTCTAGAGGCCACCTTTGTGTCCACCTCTGCAGCCCCAGGTATGTTCTCAGAGCAAGGCTGTGGGTAGAGATGGCAGTGGGGCTGGGTGTCTGTAGCTGTGTCTGACAGCATGTGCCAGTGCAGACATGGGGTGCTTGAGGAGGTGGGTGGCTTCCCAACCAAAGACAGAACCATGTGCCTGGGCCCTTCCTCTCCTGCCCTGCCTGTCTACACAGTGACAGCAGCAGTTTTTTTCGCTATTGCCCTTTGTGAGCTAGGAACTGTCTCCAGCCAGCCCTAACAAGCCATGCAACCATAGGAGTAGCATCCCTTAAACAAGGCTTCACAGCACACCTTCTTTGTGGCTGGCAACAGCACTTTTGAGCGTAGATTCATACTGGCAAAAGAAAACAAGGAATTGGATGTTCCCTGCTGAGCTATGCTTGCATGGAGAAATGTGCTTCATTGAATGCACTGCTTCATTGAGCCCTTGGCTGAGCCTCAGGAACTGCCCAGCGGCTGCCTTGGTAGAAAGTTTATTAATTTACAAAAGAGAGAAACTTTGAAAAGTGAAAAAGGCTTTTTGTTGGCAAGGTGAAGTACAGCATGATGAAGAAAGCCGTGAACTGGAAGTATAATAGAGAACTAGCAGGAAAATATGCAAGCAACACAGACCCATATTTATTCTATCTCACTTTTGCTCTGGGTGTTTGAAGTAACTGACACCAGCCCAGCAGTGTGGAGCAATTCTCAGACTGACTGTTGTTTCAGGCTCTTTGCAAACTGAGTGGCTGCACTGATATCAGTTAGCAGACTTCATGAGTTTGGGGTTATTTTCCCTCTAACGGTCATAATTACACAATCTATCTCTTGTAGTTGTAATTAAATCATTAAGAAGTTAAGGAGAAAAAGTAGTTTGGTTGCCTTGTGCATCCTCTGCAGAAAAAGTCTGAAACTCTTGTAAGAGAGTATTCATTTAAAGAAATAAAAAAGAAAGAGAAAGCTTACATTGCTGTTACATTAAAGGTGACTGAAGTGAGCATCACATTTGTTCCAATAGTCAATGTAAAATAGATAATTAGCATCCTCCCTTAGACTACTATTGACATTTTGATGAACCTTGATTTATTTTCACAGTCTTGGCAAAAACTTGCCCACCATTGCAAGGAATGTCAGCATCTTAAAGCAGCTTGATAAGCATCACCATCACAATTCTGCTCCAGTTTAAGGATTTCCAAGTTTCCAGAACCAAAAGGGCAAGAAGGGATTCATGTCTGCAGAGACATGATGTTAAGAGTATTCAGAAACCCCCCAGTGAAATGTAAGACAACTTGTGTTTCAGTTATTGGGACAAATGTTAGTAAAAACTTAACCAACCTGTTGTTTGTTAATACAAAACCACAGGATCTCAGCAAAGTGTTTAACTAGAACTTAATACTAATTCTGAGACTGAAAGGCATGCTTTTATGGGAGGCTGGCAAACAGCAGATGCACATAAACCCCTTCCAAATTACTAGTCACATTTACCAGTGGAAGGCAGAATTTGTAAATTGTCAGTGATAAAGTGTGTAAATTAATCCTGATGTGAGGTACTGCTTTCTCCACATGGCATCATGTGGCTGACAAATGAAGCAGCAGAGTTACTCCAGGAACACTCTTAACCATAAAAATGCTGATGAAGATCATTGAAGGGATTCAGAATTTATTATTCAGAGTCTAGCAGCCAATTAAGATTTAATTTATTGCCTTGAGCACAGACAAACCAAATTTATCAGCCCTAAAGTCACTAACCCAAGTGCCATGTCATGTAGAAGATTGCGTCTGACTTCTTAATTTCCTATTTACATAACTGCAAATGATGGGCGAAATGGTGATTTCAAACTGTGAGTCTAACGTAGCAGAACCAGCTGTCAGACTCATGTAAACTTTAATGAAGACATTAAAGAGCAGTAGCAGCAGCATGTGCAGCCAGGCCAGCCCCATGCCACTCAAGGGTCTCTACTGGCACAATTACTACTGAGTATCTTCCTTAATGACAGCACTGGTGGGGCTGAGTGCACCCTCAGCAAACTTCCAAATGCCAGCAGGATGAGAACTTGGGATGTGGAGGTCGGTCCTTTCAGACACGAGAGAGTCCAGCTCCCACAGGACCTGGAAGGGTCAGTGTGAGATTCCCAACTCTTTGAATGCTGAGGCTGCTCTTCCTTTCCATCCTGTGCATCTTGCTCCAAGCAGTGCCAGGAATGCCCCTTCTCCACACGTTCTTGCACTCCTGGTGTGGCAAAAGAAGTGGAAAAATATGGAAAGCAGGACATCTTCATGGCTCTAGGGCTGCAAGGGGATGAGTTTCATCTGGTGAAACAAAGATGTGGGTTGCTTGTCTTTGTGGCCTGGGGTGGTCTCAGTGGGCCCTCTCCAGCCCCCTCCTAAGTGCATACAGCCCCTTCAGCATTGATGTGTGTTCCTCCCCAGGTTCCAAGAGCCTCTCCATGGCAAGCCAAGGGAGCCTGAGCTGGGATACACAGGTGCCAGCCTAAGATGCCCACTGGGGCAGACCTGGCCATACTGGGGGAAAAAAAGGGTGGGGCTGTGAGGTGGTGGGTCCCTGCAGCCCTTTGTGATGTTACCCACATCACAAAGATGGAAGAGTGACAGCTCACTCTCCAAACCATGCCTGAGGCAACACTCACCAGTGAGCTGCTCTGGCCAGTGCTCTGCTCTACAGGAGCTGCCTTGCTGCCAGGAGGAGCAAGTGGAAGCTTTGGAAGAGCATTGGAGACATTGCCTGGGCAAGCGGAGAGAAGGAGAAAACACAAGAAGAGGAGCAGAGGGCTGTTACAGCAGAACCAGTACCTCTTTACCAGCTACTACTGTGCAGGGAGTGAAGATGAATAAGTACCTGCTTCTTAATCCCTTGGAGCCTGAGAAGCTCTCAACACTCAAGGAGCTCAGGACCATTGGTAAGGCCCTGGGCATCCCTTGAAGGAATGCTGTTGGTCCCACAGGGAAATGGGGATGAACTGATGAAACCCTGAGGCTGGGGCTATAGCAGGGATCTTCTGGAGGAGACCAGCAGTCACAAGGGGAGGAGCCCTATCTGCTGATGCCTTGGAATTTGGAAGTGGCCTTGGTAGCCCAGGGCTAGAGCTGATACCCACATCAAAGGGAAGTTTTCCCTTCTGCAAAGCAGTACTGATGCCTGTCCTCCCCAGGTCCATCCTGGTCATGTGGCCAGTTTTTTGTAGGCTGGGGGTGGTCAAGAGCACAGCTGGCAGCCCTGGTGTTTGTTGCAAATGTTTTCTCAGGATGAGGTGGGGCTTGAGTGTCCTCCACTGTCACTCCTGTGGGTAGGGGGTGCTGGGTTGTTGGGCACTGCTGACGCAGAGCATAGTTTGTTTCTCCTTTGCTTTCCAGAAATCTGTCAAGTCTGGTTTAGTGTATCCATGTACATCCGGAGACAGCTCTTGCAGAAGAAGGTGAGCCTTGCCTCCTGCTTGTGGCCCACTGTGCCTCTCCAGACCTCCAGAGTGAGCAGGGCACAAAGCAGCGTCCCAGGGTCTCTGGGTCCTTGCAGCAGTCTGCCCACGCCTCACAGCACTGCCTCTTCTTGGTTGCCTTTTCAGGTGGTGGACATCGGAGTTGGGACATTTGCAGTTGTCCCAGCATCTGCCATAGTGGGAGAGGACAAGGTGTTGCCTGTTGAAAGACCTGTGTTTGAGCTGTGCAGGCCCCTGAAGAAATTTTACAAACTCAAGTGTGCAAAGACCAAAATTCCTGGTAGGAAGATGATGTGTGCTTCCCTGCACAGCTCTGGCATTTGACTTGGTGCTGACACCTCTGTGACATGGCCAACCAAAGGCACTTCTAACCTGGAGAGGGCTGAGCCTGGACATATATATGGCAGCCCAGAACCCTACTCCCTCCTGAGGGAGCTGATCCCATCTCCCCAGCTTGCCCTAAGCTCCAGATGGTTGCCCACAGCAAGAGGCAAAGCATCCCTTTGCCTTCTCCTGTCCACCGGGTCCATTCTGGAGATGTGGCCACAGCTGAAACAGGAGCAGTCCCTGTCTGAACATGAGTGAGAGTGACGTGATTGCTTTGTGCTTCTTTCCTAGACAAGACACTGTCTGCTCCACTGGACTTTCAGGAGATTGCTGCAGACATCCACTTCCGCTGGGAAATTGTGGAGCAGTGCGTACATGAGACTCTGCTTTTCTTTGCTGGGGCCCTCCTAGACAACAAGGAGGTGGAATTCTTCTTCCAGGGCATTGGGATCCTTGCTGTGCGAAGAAAAATGGTCCGTATGACCTTCTTTGCAGACTGCTTGCTGGAGCTGGATGCAACTGGGAACATGCAGACAGCTCTTCTTGAGGTGAGCTTGTTGGTGCTCCAGGGCTCCTCCTCATGGCTCCATGGCAGTGTTGTCCCAAGCTCTCTGCAGCTGCTTTCTCTCGGCTGCCATCACCTATCTCCCCCCCTGGCCTGGACACGATGAGCTGGGCTGAGCCTCAGAAGCACCTCAGCTCCTTTGAGGGAAGGGCGAATGACACGGAGGGAGAAGGCAGTGTGGGGCTTTCTGTGAGGCAGCTTTTGTGTCTCTGAGCAGTGAGAAGCATTGCTGCCTTTGTGAGCAACCAGCACATGTCGCTGTCCCCTTGCAGGACTCAAAAATGAGAAGAATTGTGGCCTTCCCTGGCAAAAGCAAGTTTGCTCGGATCAGTCAGGAGGGGGTCATCACACTGCCCAGGTGAGCAGGACAGCTTCTGTAGCCTCTGCTTGGTGAAGGGAGCAGTTGCTTAGCTCCTGCTGTGAGGGCACCCAAACTGAAGCTCCTCTCCAGCCCTACATAAGCAAGACCAGCTCTTTCCCAGAAGACTTTCCCAGTCCACCTGACACTTGCTCCTTGGCTTTGAGAAGGCAGACACAGCAGCAAGTTGGCTCTTGATGTGCCCTTAGAGTGAGAGAGGTGAGAGGGTGTGTGGGGGCAGCAGGAAGGGCTGGTGCTAGGAGGATCAGATTTGTGGCAGGAAGGAGAGGGAAGCACCAGCAGAGGCTGATGGAGACTGTGGAATGCCTCAAGTCCCATGGAGTGCTGTGACCCCCAAGGACTTGGCAGTGGCTCCCAAAGATGCCTGCCAGCAGCTTAATGGCCTCAGTCCCCAAGGGAACGTGGAGCCCTTTCACCCATCTGCTGCCTTCTTTGTTGCAGATTTGCACTTGAGATCCCAGATGAAGATCCAGCCCTTTCAATTTCTCTGAAGCCCAGAAGAGAACTGGCTCCTTGGGGCGGGGGTGCCCGCAGAGGTAATGTCCCACCTGAGTACTGGCAGGGGGCTGTGGGCCCTCCTCTCTTCTCTGCAGGGTCCCAAAGAGGCTCTTGTGCTCTTCTCTTGCCTCCTGCTGGCAGTGAGCGTGCTGGATCCAGTGTTCCTGGCTCAGAAGAGGGTTTCCATGTCCAAACAGATGGAAAAGAAAGGCATGCAGGATAACAGCAAGCAGGCTGGGCAAGGCAGGTGAGCCTCCTGCAGGAGTGGTGTGGCTGGGGCTACAGGGACCTACCCTGCCCTTATTGGCAGGAGAGTGAGATGTTCCCTTGCCTGGCATGTGCCTGTGCTGATGCTGGAAAGGCCCTGGCAATGTTGTCCTGGGGACATATGGCCCTCCTGCCAGCCCACCTGGTGGTGCTGGAGCTGGAGCAAGAATCTCATACTGGGCTCCAACAAGCTCAGCTAGCTGTGCCTCTTTAGAGTGCTGCCAGCTATCCAGAAAAAGTCTGAGGAGGAGCTGAAGCACCAAAGACCTTCAGCTGGGCCAGACCTGGAGCTCCCACCACGTGAAACGGTACAGCCTGGGGATTTGCCAGCCCTGGGTAACATCTGGGGCTCTGGACTGGGGTGGAAAGGGCAGCAAGAGCTGCTCACCATCTCTGCTCTCCTGCCCAGCCCAAGCCCAGGAGACTAACACTGCATGCACTGTGTGTGTCTGTGGCCTCCAGGGAACAGAGCCCCTTCATGCAAGAAGAGGAAAACAGCTGCAGGTGCTGATGGCATACAAGCGCCGGGAGCTGGAGGCAGAAGTGTGGCAGAAATACCATGCCAACAGAATGGGGCAGCACCTGGGACAGGGCCAGGTATGGCATGCACTTGACAGCCCCAAGGAAAAGGGCTGAGGGAGGGAGCAGGGAAGTTCTCCCAACAGATACAGCAGCTGGCTGTGGCACAGAGAGCCTGTTTCATGCCTGTACCTCTCTGTAAGGACTTGGCACCACTGCCCTGAAGATGAATCTCAGCCTGCTGAAGCCTTGGGAGCAGCTCCAGCTGTGCATGGCAGAGCTTGAGGAGAGTTTCTTGTGCCTTTGCAGAGCTCCTGTCGCTATCTGTATGAGGATCCCCATTGCCCTCCTTACCTCCTGAGAAAGGCGTATGTTGAGAAGATGATGAAGGAGAGGCTGCAGGAGCAGGAGCGATGCCAAAGCTCTGCCAGGCAGAGAGCAGCAGAGGGGTGGGCAGAGCTGCACCTCCCGGGGAGAGCAGGAGAAGAGTAAGTGTGTGTGGGGTCCTGCAGGGGCCGGGAAAGCCTGGAGCAGCTCCCACCACCAGAGGTGTCCAGGCTGAAGGCAAAAGGCTGGCTCAGCTGCTGGGCTCTGCCTTCCCTAAGGCTTCCTGTGCTCATCCTCCCTGTGCAGCAGCATCTCCTGTTCCTCAGCCAGGCTCTGGGGTGCTGTGGGCCCTTCTACCCAACCGCAGAGCTGAGGCCCTTTCTTCTGTGTCCTTTTGCAGTGGGGAGAAGACGAGGATGCTGGAGCGCCGCTGGAATGCAGAGGAACTGGCAGCCCTGCCAGGAAGCTGTGAGCAGCCCTGCAGGGGCCCAGCAGAAGGACTGTTGGTCAGCAGGGCAGCCACCCTTTTTGACAGGAGAGCTGGCAGCAACAGGGTACAGGGCAAGGAGAGCCCGATCAGAGGGGAAGATGCAAAATAAAGGCGCTGGTGTCCTTGCCCAGCAGGAGTGACCATGCTGCTCCCTGCAATGCCTTTCTGTGCAGCCAAGGGGACAGGAGGTGTTCAGCAGCTCCCTGGGCTCAGGGGTTTGTGGACAAACACGCTGGGGTGACTGGTGCTGTCAGCCTTGCCAGCAAATACCAGGGGGTTTGAAGTCGTCCATGAGAACCAGGGCTTGTGATCCTGAGGCTACTTTCAGCTTTCTGTAGAATGCCTCATTGATTTCCTCATATAGATTGGGTGACCTGGAAGTACTCACCCACAACACTAACACCCCTGTTAGCCTAGCTCTTAGTAGTTACTCTTGACTTAATTTTCATCAACATCTAGTCAGAGCTTGGTACAGTCCAGTTGCTCTCTTGCATGCAGAGCAACTGCACCCCTTTGCCTTGCTGGCTTATTCTTCCTAAAACATGTATCCATCTGTAACAACACTGGAGTGGTGAAAGCTTGTTATGGTCTGATTCAGTCTCCTCTTTGACTGTGGACTTCTGGACTACTTGGCGCAAACTTAAGACACAATGACATCAGATGTCACTTATCAACCAAAAGCATTTTATCAGTGCACCAGTGTCCTGGTTTGGGCCAGGGTAAAGGTGATTTTCTGTCTTGTACTTTTGCTTTCAGCTAAGTCTCTTGTAAGTAGCTGCAGTTGCTGAAATTAACAGCAAGTTTCTCAGACAGTGTCTGCTTCTAGGACTGATAACACTCGGTGTTTATAGTTACTGCTAGAGACTGGTATGCAGAGCCAAGGACACTGCTCAACTCTGAGGAACATTTTACCCTCCAAGAAGAAAAAAGAGGTCCCACCTGCAGCCTTCTTTGGGGAGGACCGGACAGGGTAGATGCCAGAATTGACCAAACAGAATATTCCATTCCATACACCTCATACTCAATATAAATTTGAGGGATCACAAGGGTCAAGCCAGCTTCCAGCTTCCTGCTTCCTGCCCTTCCTGTCTTTCCTGCTTCCCTTTCTTTGCCCATTTCCTGTTTCCTTCGGCATCCTGGGAGGATTCCGTCCATTCGTCTGGCTGTGGTCCTGATCCGTGCCAGCCCATATCTGTGTGTTCCTGCCTCCAGTTCCCGACTGCTGCCAACTGCAGGACTCCAGCCTGGACTTTCCCAGGGCTGCCCTGCAGCCTCGGTGGTGACATGAGAGTTACTGGGGGGGAAAGGAAGGAAGGAATGTGGTATCCATTTTCCTGTATATTTGTATATTTGTATATATTTAGTAATTTTCCCTGTTTATAATTACTGTTTCATTAAAGTTGTGTAGTTTAGTTTCCAACCCATAAGTCTCTCTCCATTATTCTCTCTCCTTTCTTTATCAGGGAGTAGAGAGCATCTGTTATTCGGTTTAATTGCCAGGCCACAGTGTTAAACTGTGACAACCAAAAACTTAGTGCAGGGGGTTAGAGGGATAAGGAGAGGATAGGAAAACAAAGTAGGAAAGAAAGAGGGGGAGTGGATAGCATACCACCCACACAATCCAATGGTGTGCTGTGAGCCAGATTCATGGTGGGAAACCTTCAAAGCCTGATGGTGAACTGAACATCTATCATTTATAGTCCATGTCTCCTTTTCCAGAAAAGATTCTGCATAAATAGCCAATTAATTTTTCAGAACTGTTCTGCATTGCCTGGGCCCCTGGCAACAGAACAGACCCAGTGTCATCACGGTGGGGGCCTTGGTGGGAAAGACTCCAGGCCCAGACTCATGTGCAGGGGGGTAGGCAGGCACAATCTATCCAAGTTCTTGCCATCACAGTGCTTTTTGAGATGTTTTTGCAGAAAGCAATAATTTCCAAGGAAGGAGCTGCTCCTTTGTGCTTGTGTCCGAGGAAAGTGAATGTTTCGATGTTTTTTTGTGTTCTGGCACGCAACTCACACACCATCTTTTACAAAAATCCCCCATGCTGGTGATGTTTGAGTCAAATCAATTAATGGAGCCTCACATCCACCCTGTGGCTCAAAAATCACCCATCCGTCTTTGTGTGTTGGTGTATAGAAGCAGAGAGAGAAATAGGAGAAACGGAGAGATCAAGGAGGGGTGGAAGGTGGTGCAAACAATCTTTTATTTAACAATCTTTTGCTTCTAAAGCTCAAAAATTATAGGAATTAAACAAGCCAACTAACATAGAAGTTCAATGTATGTCTAATAAAACAACAATTCTATATGATAAACTAGCCAACTTGCATAATGTTTAACATGTAACTTTTAACCATAATATGTTTAACTACAACTAATTCTATTAAAACATGCTGCAATCACTTCGCTTCACTTGGTTCTCTTGATTCCGATGGATTAAAGAAACATGGCAGTGGTTTTAAATAGCATTTACAACAACAATAATGACCATAAAACCATATCAAACAAATCCATACAACAATATTTAGGAGGAAAAGTAGAACAATATTTAGGAAAAGTATCCCAGTGAAAACCAACATGTAAGTGGCCATATCTATGCTGACCATGGTTGAAGTTATCAGTGTAAAAGCTGGCAGCCACATTGTCTTCTCTTGTCAGTGTCTGGGCCTGTTTACACAGCAGGAAAACATGTTTCCACAGCCCCAGTCCTAGGGTGCATGTATGGTTTGGAAACATTTCTACAATTAAACAATATAACATAACTAACAATTTAACTTACATAGCTTGTAACCATAAGAAATTTAACTTTATTTCTATAAAACTACGCTGCAATTAAAGCTGTTCATTGGGCTCACTTGGTTCTGGCAGGGGGGAACAACATGGCAAAAGTTTACAGTGGCATATACAACTTCAACAATGACTCTTTCTGCTTGAAAGAGCTTCCAAGATGATTAAGAGAGTGGAAAGCCTCCCTTATCAGAAAAGCCTGAGGGAGCTGGGTCTCTTCAGCTTGGAGGTGACTGAGGGGTGACCTTATTAATGTGTGACCGTATAAATATATGAAGGGCAGGTTCCAGCAGGACAGAGCTAGGCTCTTTTCAGTTATGTCCAGTGATAGGACAAGGGGCTGTGGATACAAGCTTGAGCGCAGGCAGTTCTGTATAAATATTAGGAAGAATTTTTTCACTGTGAGGTTGACAGAGCACTGGAAAAGGCTGCCCAGGGAGGTTGTGGATTCTCCTTCCATGGAGGCATTCAAAGCCCACCTGGACATGTTCCTGTGTGACCTGCTATAGGTGATCCTGCTCTGACAGGGGGAGTTGGACTAGATGAGGTCCCTTCCAACTCCTAACTTTCTGTAATCAAAAGAAAAGATCCACCAGTACATAACTGGATAAGTATTAACTCGAGAACCACAATTCATAAATCCAAACGTAAGTTGAAGATGGCTATTGTTATTGATGTGAGAGCTAGTAGCCATCATGTCTTCTCCCATCAGTATCATAGGAAAAATTAGGTTTCCAAGCTCCCACTCCAAGGACACGTGTGATTTCAGAACACTGCAGCAAGCCATGGAAAAGATAATTAAAAGGGGTTTATATGGTCTCGGTGACTGGACACTTATTTGGGCTTACAAATCTGACATACTTTACTTCATCAGATGAAGTCACAGTAATTGCTGGCATATTGCTTACAACATTTTGAATTACATGTGTCAAACATGGGATAGCACATGACAAAAAGATTGAAGTGGCAAATGCACATAATAGATGAAATAAAAGCTGCTTTCCCCCTGCTGCTTCCATAACCAGGACCATAGATCACCATTCCAACTGTGCCATGTTTGGGTGGAGACATGGGCTGGTTTCCTACAGTTAGCTGAAGAACTACCTCACCTGCATCACTGATTTCTAAACAACAGTTAGAAAAATTCTGTTCCCCACGTAGTCCCCCCCCCTTTTCAGCCAGCAAATAATCAAAAACCATACAGTGCTGAGAAATTGCAGTGCTAATCTATTGAGATTGTCAAGTCAAAAGGTCAGTTGCATTGGCAGTTTTATTGGTTATCATTTCTGAGACTGCTTGTTATCAAATTATGCGGTTCAGATTATAAATCGATTCTCTTGCCCCTAACACCAGTTAATTGGGATTCCAAGTGGCCAGCCCATAAGGCTCAATTATCCTCTTGGAAGGCCATGCATTTTCCCCCCACTTTTGTGGTCCACCTAGTTGGATCTCAACAGATTGCTTGTTGAATTGTCATATAGTCTTACTCTGAATTGGGGACCGCCTGCTTCTGGAAGGAGGAGAACTTGAGCCTAGATAATCCCAACAGAGCAAATCCCTGACCAATTTGCTGGTAGTGGTTTATAGGCCTTATGTCCACGAATCCAATAATGATTTGGCTTTAGTACCATTAGTGAATGGTCCAGCTGCATTTTTTTGGAACTGGAAATAAGTTGTGTTAAGATCTCCAAAACAGCCAAAAAAGGTAGTAGGATTATTATTTGTTTGTCCAGCACAAGAACCAGTATTGTTTTCTACTCAGAAGTTTGATTCTAAATGTGTCTCCCAGGCCACTGGAGAACAAAGATGTAATTTGTATTTGACCAATATGCTTTAAACTCTTTATAACACCCATCTTCATTAGGCCATATACATGCCATGGTCTTCATTAACCAGCTTATGTGTGTCCATTGACACCTAGTTTTTACCATAGCAGGAAGCTGAACTGGCCATGTTTCATCTTTATTCCTGGTGGTGGTACCATCTTCGCTGTAACTGCTTACAATTTGCATTGGAGTGAAGCAGGTAGAGAGGGACCCATGGCCAGCTAAATGGCCTTAGAAGTCATCCACAAACCCAGCAACGGCTCAAATGGCTCAAGCACCTCAGTCTCCTTCCTGAACTGAGGGGCCCAGAATTGGACACAGGACTCAAGCTGTGACTTCACCAGGGCTGATTCTGCTTCACAGGGGCAGAATCTCTTCCCAAGACCTGTTGGTCACACTGTTCCTGATCCAGGCCAGGATGCCTTTGGCCTTCTTGGCCACCTGGGCACACTGCTGGGTCGTGTTCAGCTTCCTGTCAATCCAGACTCCCAGGTCCCTTTCTGCCTGGCTGTTCATTGTGATCATTTCCCAATAACTGGAGAAATTAATGTTAAATAGCAAAATGTCATGAGGAAATACAGGTCCAGATTTATTCACTGAATCAAGTATATGTACAGAGGCTTCTGACAAACCTTTATCCAAAAAAATATTCATAGTGCTTGACTATTTATGAAATGACATACTAGAAATAACTCAGACTTTTCATAGAAATAGTATTTGTTAAAAAATTAAGACAACTAAGGAAGTAGGTGACATTTGCTACATTGAGTCAATCTGAGGAGAGACAAGCTACAAACACATAAGTACTTTCTTGCATTTCCCTGCAAAAGAGTAAAAAAGAAATATCTCTGTGTTGAAACAGAATTGTGCACTGTCATTTTACATATCTTTAAAGACAGAGGGAAAAATGATGTATGTGTTAGAAACAAGATGACTATAAGAGCTTTGTCTTATATTGAGTCAATCCAAAATTGTTCTCCTTTACCTCCTTTCTTGGCAATCATCAGAAAGTAAAAATTCCTATATTTTTCTGTTGACCTCTTCTGTTTTAGAAAATATTCTTAATGTAGTTTGGGTTTAATTCCACATCTTGTGTATTTTCTAACACAAGATCTTGTTCCCACTAGTGAAGCAGCATAAAGCAACCAGAGTGAGAAAAAAAAGAACCAACCTAAGAAGTGGATTGCAAAATGGACATGTTGAAATTCTGAAATATTACCCATCACCCCAATGTTTCTTTTTTCATTGAGTTCTAGCCAGTGACTCCAAAGTAATATTTTGTCAGTGAAGGCACCAACTGTGCTGCGTGCTATGGTTTCAGGTTTTTTCCTGTAATCCAACTGATGTTACAGATCATGGCTTCCCACGCAGAAGGAATAAAGGACTTGAAAAAATTAGCTTCTCAGAACAGCAGAGCTGTGCAGAGTCACACAGGATGAACAGCAGTCTTACTGAGGCTACAGTGACTATCAGATACCCATCACTAGGAGACCTGATAAGGAGAAATCAGTGTAGCTCTTGATAAGTTTCTCTTTTGTTTAGGCTGCTCTAATTGTCTCTATTTTGACTTCCTGTTTCACCTAATTTTCATTTTCAAATTAGGGTAGAATTAGTATGCTCGCCATCCAATTGGTTTCATTTACATAGTTCTTCATGTGTGCATATGTTGAGAGGGAGAAAAGTTAATTTAGAAAAACCCAACAGGAACTGTTTTTCTTCATTCAGCTTTTTCTTGGGCCGTAAATGTTTGTGATTCTCAGCTGCCTTGTCTATTATAATGCCAGGTAAATTGCATCTCCTTCTCCCAGCAGCAATTAAGACAGGTTAAATAAAATCTGCATAACTCTACCCTAGGGCTATATTTGGAGATATATAAAAATTTAAAGGTCTTCGCATCAGTGCCTAGCATCTATCTGTGCATGAAGATGAAAAGGCATCAGGGGAATGGAGAGAGGCTGTGGAAAGGCTTAAGGCTGAGGTCTAAGTTTGAATTGTAAAGGCATATAGAACCTCTGGGATGCTAGTCTTCCTTGTGACATGGACATCTGGTGGAGAACGTTGTAAAGAAAAATGACTTTCAAGTTCCTTAGAAAAGGAAAATGCTGAAACCTTTATTGACTGCTTCAGGAAAGGGGCTTTAGTAAGACTCTTTTTTGTTAAACAGTCCATACAAGATATTTAATCTTGCCTGTAGCAAGTGCAGAGATCTGATGTACTTTTTAAATCCCAAAAACATGAAAGACAAATTTTCTACCTCATGATGATGTATTGTGTTATTCCAGCGTTTCTGTAGTGAGTAGGAGGGGGACTTGTGTTTATTTCCTAAATCTATGACAAAATAAGATGCTTTAATTGACTCTCGGTTGTTTCAAAACAAGATTTTAAATATATTTTACTTTGAACAGCAATTACTTACATGCTCACAGATCATGGCAGAGCTAAGAAATATCCCAAATGGGATATATGGGAAATATCCCAAATGGACTGTGTTGGCTGGCAAGTGAAAGAATTTGGCAGTGAAACCTAAGTGGTTTATCAAAATATTAGTACATGTAAATGACCAACTAGATTACCTTAATTTTACTAGGCAGGCAGCTGTGACCAGCACAGATCCAGTATAAAGATATTTATAGCAAGACCATTATTTCTGTAATTTAAAGCTAGCATTTTGCACAGTAATTGCAAAACATCTACTCCACTTTCTCTATTTTGGTTTTCTTCTGGTAAGGAGAAAAAAGCATAATGAACAATATTGTAATAAATGGTAGGGCTAGATGTATTAGAAGCAATTTAGAGATCACATAATTTTAATTACCTCTTAGCTGCTGAAGATGATGAAGATGATTTATATATGACACACTGATTTTATTTGTTCTGCAAGATGGCATAAAAAGTTCTTTTTGAAATTTAATGTGTTCTTGGTTGGGATTTTTGTTGAAGTAAAAAGTTCTGCATGGAAACAGGTAAACAAAATCACACTTTCTGCACTTGTAGGATAAATCACATTTGCTCATAGTGTATTCACCTGTGTTGAAGTCAGGGAATGATGCAGGTTTGGGCTACCTTTGTAACAAACAAAACATTTTTTTTTTTAAAAATGTGTCCCATAGCGAAACAGTGGCAAATAAGTAATGAAGGTTTTTTTTGGCCCTTGATAGCTCACTAACAAGAAAGCAAAGCCATTACATGAGTCAGCCTACTTATGCATCTACCATCAACAATAACACGGAACTACTGTGCTAGGTAGCTAGCTAGTGTTTATGGGGTTTCAGCACTCTATATTTAATTCTTTTTTTTTTTCATTTGACTGCTTCAAGTCTTGGAACCTAAGGGCAATACTTGGAGATAGTAGGGGCAGGGTGGTTCTGTTCCGTTGCATTTGCCATTTGTGCATTTGTGGCAGGTGCCATTCTTAATGAAGCAGTTTTCAAGAAAGGGGAGAGGGAGTGGAACTGGTCCCTTATTTGGAGTAATGTCCTGATGAACTGCTCATGGAAGAGCTGAAAAATTGGATTGTGATATTTGAAGAAAGACTTGACATAGAAGACAGAAGAAATGTGGTAGGTTATGAGATTTTACTAGAGTAAGAAGCCAAGACAGCTACAGTACATAGTGTTGATGGGCTTGGAAATTTTGCAGTCTTATAAAAATTAGAAATGTATTTAAAACTATTAAAATCCATATTAAAAAACTATTAAACTTCTACATATCCTAGTCTGTATGACCTAAGGAAAATCCCATTTCCAAACTGCAGCTTTTGCCGCCATCGTTGAAAGGTTGGATGTGACACAACATTTTCCAAATGTTATTAATGAACTAGAGTGTGTCATCAGTATTAAGTGCCCATAAATGTGTAGACAAATGATTTCAGATAAGAGCAACTTCAGTCATCATGTTGAATAATTTCAAAGCAATTGGAATGTATATGGTCCCTTGAGGTATATATATTTCTTGTGTCTATATGGATGTAAAAACAAAATGATTTTTCCATTATTTTCAATGAGATTTTCAGTATAACCTAAGGGACTTCACAGTGTTTCATTAATAGTTTCTAGGAAATTAGTATCTAATAAAGATCATCTGGGAACTGCTACCTATAAACATTCATTGTTAGAAAATATAATGTCATTAAAAAAGAAATTCCCTGTGCAAAATTGCTAACTTCACTAAACAGAGAAATATTTTCAATGGTCAGATTGATCTGAACCAAAATGTTTTGTTGGGAGATTTGTTTGTTTGTTTGTGGAGACATTTTCCCGATATCTGACCCACTTCCTTTCAACATCTAAGGATTTTGTCCACTTCTGGTACACCTCAAGCACCACTTTCCAGTGGTATGTAATGCATCATTGGAGTCACCTGCTGACCATGTGCCATGGCAGAAGTTAGTAATTAGGGAACTCAGCCTACCAGGAGTGAAGAGATAAAGTACCTGCACTTCAATTCCTGTGTTGCTGCAAAAATTTTATGGAGGTGCCGTTTAAGTTCCATGTGCTTCAAAATAAAAAAATAGATCTCAGAATTGATGATGTAGTTGTACTTTTTGCTTAATGAAAAGTGGTTATTTGGTGTTTCATCTGTGGTTATTAATGTAATGAAATTTCTGATCCATAGAGAAGCATTATGTTTGTTCTTATGTGTGAAAATCTGAAACAAAGCACATGTGTTGTATACCTCTCTCCACCCTCTTACTTTACTTTTTCTTTAGCACATTCCAGAATTTCTTTCTTATCCTAAAGTCTAGAGTCTGTCCTCTACTGCTCTCTAATCCTTTCTCTCCACCAGATCTTGACCATCACTACTTCACGGTCAAGCCTACTTGGCTACTGAAGCCAACGCTAGTTCTGATTTCCACCTCTCACCATAGATCCTCCTTGATTCTGACCACTAGCTCCAGCTCTGCTTCATTCCTTCTTGGCCCCTCCAAGACCTGTAAGATAACATTATCTCTGAAACCCTTCAGAAATCCCCTGATGGCTTGAGCCTCACTGTATTTCCTGTGCAGCCTGTGTCAGAGAGGGTGAAGTCCTATGGGAGAATCAGAGTTTTTGGCCCCTGCCTGGGTGGTTTTTACCAGCCCCCCATGGTGTCATCTGTCTCCCTGCCCTCTCCTCCAGCTCTGACTCACTTGCTTTAGTCCATCACCCATATGAGAGCCCTCTCACCATCCCTGCCAGCCTCTGTTGGAGAGCCTGTACATGTTCATTTGAGCATGATGGTCCCACCAGTTCTCCCATCAAGTCTCAGTTATTCCAGCAACACCACATGCCATCTGCATGTCCAGTCCCTAGTTACCACCTTCCTTTTGTTCTGTTTTTGTCTTGTACCACTACAGTACTCACAGAAGTGGCTGTGATAAAACAACACATCTTGTGTGTAGAGGTAAATAATCATTCTGCTTACATGCTTTTTGTGCCTTTGTGCAAACTGATGCTGTTTCCTTAAAAGCCTTTTTATGGCTGCAGAGTGCAGCTACTCTTATAAATCATCACAGACCAAAGCCATCACACAGAAAAATGTCCCAGGTTTGATGGAGCACACATCTTTGCCTCCCCCAGATCCATCATAAGTCACACAGCCATCTGCGATATAGTGGAAAACATTTAATTCTGATAAAAGGATTTTGAATCTTCCTGAAGCCACCATCCACAGTGCTTATCAGTTCAGACATCATCACAAGTTATTTTTGGACCCTTCCTGGGGAAAGGTGCAGGGGGTTCATGCCATTTCTGATGACAAGGAACAAGGATCATTATCAGTCATTTTCAAATAGTAATCTCAAAGGCTGAATTCCAGGCTGAATTGCCCTTTGAAGAAGAATTAGAGAGAAAGGATCAAAATTAGATAAATGCCAGTGTTTCTCATCAATTATTCAACAAAGAAAAAGATAATGAACTAACTGAGATAACGCAAATTATTATTCTCAGGCACTCTTGGTAGTAATTATCAATTACTATTCAAATTATCTTTTTAAATGATAATTTGAAAATGCTTCTGTTGCAAGCTCAGTGTATAGATGATGAAAGTGAAGTATAGAGGTGAGTTCTGTACCTATATAGAGTACAGCTGTTAGGTTTTTTGGGTGGCTTGATATTCTGCTTTGTAATTTTATGGTGCTAATAGGAGGACCTGAAGAGAAAGTCTATCAGATACTGAGGGATCTGGGTGGGGTGGAACAGGGAAGGGTCAGGATTCTCTACCATCTCCTGCCGCACTCTATAAATGCCAGGAGGACTCAAAGCGCAGCCCTTTCCTGCTCCCTTCTTCCTTGCTGCTCAGAGGTCTTGGTGAGAGGCTCCAGCTTTTCCACAGCTCAACGCTTGCTCTGCAGAATCCAAATCCATCAGGTGCTGTATGGTGGAACACTCTTCTGAGTTGGCCGTTTCCATCTCCAGCCTGCCAAAGCCTCCCTGAGGGGACAACCTCTGTCCAGTGTGCAGTCTGTTGCCTCTGAAGGTGGGGACTGCCCACCTGCTTCCTTCTGGTACCCCTCATCCCACTAGCACTGAGGTTCATCAATGCTGCTCCAGTACAGACCACTGAGAGACTCTCTGAGGGCTTTATGCATGTGTTTACAGCATCTGTCCAATGACTGCCATTCATATGACTGTCACCCACCCTGTAAGATTTTCTAGCTCATGAATGACATTCAATACTCACTTTCTTATCCAGGTTTGATAGCAAGACAGTCCTCTTTACAAAGCTTTTGATACCCAAAACATCTCAGTATATGCCAAATTTTCCTCTGTTCCCAGATATGCTCACTGTCACTTCACCTCCAAAACATCTTCAAAGAAGTCATTCGAAACTTGCTTTAATCTGTGCTGTGAGGTCTCCACAAAAGAGAGCGAATCTCTCCTGATGGAAATGAAAATTGTTTTCTTCCAGCAAAATGAAGGAATTTCTGGTTCACTTAGACACTCCTATTAAGTGGAGAAAATTATAAACTCTTATCCCTTGATTTCTCCTGGTTTCAGAATCAATCTACATGCAGTTCAGGAGGAGAAGTACTGTTTAGTTAAAAAAAGGAAGATGTAGTTTTCTCCCTGCTGGAGGCTGTTTTCTTCTGGTTACTTCTACAGTATATATCACTGCAAATAATAACTTCAAATATTCAAAAGAAACAAGGCTGTCAGTGTGGACTCATCTGATTTTGATGCCATTGACAGGATAGCAGTTGTGTCAATAATATTTTTTTCTAGTCATAGACACTAAGTTATAATAGTTTCAGATAAATATCCTGGACCACAGTAGTTTGACAGACTTCTGTCAAACAATACTAATGCCATAGAAAATAACTCTTCTTTTTTCACAGACTTTATTATTTTCTACTACAATTCCCTTTACTTGCTAGAACACTGTTTGTTTAAAAAAATCTGATTCCTTGACTATCATCCATTCTGAAAACCAAAACCAAAGAGCTGTGGAAATTAGTCAAAAGCATGTTTTGAAATGATCTGTTTGTTTTTAAAAACAGGATATTGTAAGAAAAATGCCTCCAAAAATAAAAAGAAATAAAGAAAACAACAAAAAACCCCCAATCAACCCCCAAAAAAGCCCCAAGCAAAAAACCCTGACCCAAAACTAAAACAAACAAAGAGCTCAAGCAAGCAAGCAAACAAACAAATAACAACAACAGCAAAAAAAAAAAAAAAAAAAAAAAAACAAAAAAAAAAAAAAAAAAAAAACCCAGAAAAACTCTAACTCACAATTTGGGTTTGTGTGTACAAGTTCCAAGGCACAGCATACTTTGGTATTCATTCTGCCACACTCAGTTTTCCCAAAAAGTTGCTGTGAACAGCAAGGCAGCAGACTTTAAAGGCTGCTGGTCATCTGGAACCCCCTCTATGATGTGGCACTTACTGCATAGCAATGATGATGCCGGGCAAAATGCTGATATCCAGAGAACAAAAAATGAAAAATTTCTCTCCACATTTTCTGTTCTGTTTTCTGTTTTAGCAAAGTAAACAGGATGAATGTGCTTGCATTTGAGTTCCTCTCTGCAATCTAGCAGCCTGAGGTGTTTCAGATGTCTATGTAATCTAATTTCATAAAATATAAAAAAGAAGAAAATTACAATAATTATCAGTAATTTTCAAATAGTAATCTCAAAGGCATTCCCCAGGCTGAATTGCCCTTTGAAGAAGAATTAAGAATAGAGATAACGGATTTAGCCCAGAGATGTGGAAACCAGCATGGACCAATTTAGGTAGGTGAGGATGGTCTAACTATATGAAGTACACTTATTTGCAGTATTTCACTGCACATTTTTTTCAGATCACAATTTTTTTTCACTTTCACATTTTTTTCCTTTAATTTTTTTCCTTTCTGTCTATGTACTAGGAATTATCATAAGATACTTCCCTGAGTACAGTTGACCAGATCAAATGTATTTCATTCTTACATGTTTTTCATTCAGTTAGAATCTATTTGCAGATTTTATCTAAAATCTACTTCAAGTCTTCTTAGATTAACAAATCCTGGTTCATGCCTCAGCTCCTGAATTCTGGGAAAACTGTCTGAGTAATTTTAATGAAAAATTTAAATGTTTGCTTATAAGTAATTTTAGTCATAAGCAGGTAAATTACTAACAGAAGCAACTGCAAGGAACTGAGAAAATGAATGAATAAGCAAGTTTCAGTTTTTCCATTTCAGAGGATTTATTTCATGCATTTTGTTAACTGGTTTGAAACCACAATCCAAATTCTATTAGACTTGCTCTGAAAACGAAAAAAGAACTGAGAATTAAACCCAAAGCAAAAAGAAGCAAAACCAAACCGAACCAAACCAAACCAGAAAAACCAACACAACGCCTCCAAACTATCATTGCATTAAGCTTCAGTTTCATCAATTCAGTGCCATTTACCAAGCTGCAATTATGGCTTGAAGCATTATTAGCAGGGCTTTTGATAAAAGACATTTTGGCCTGATATAGAGTAGGTTTTAGAAGTAAGAGGCAATTAATTCTATTACAGCAGAAAAGTCAAAAGGGAGACTTTATATGTCATTTCAAGCTGCTTTCTGACTGACAAGAATACTCTGAGTAGAGCCAAAAAGTATTTTTGGGCAAATACCTGTATTTTCCACAAATCTGAAGCCAGGTTTGTCAAGAATGACAAATTCCTGTGTGACACCTCACCACACACCTGATGCCATGGGAATTACATTGTCATTGTGAGTGGCATTCCCTGGAGTGCTGGTGTTTTCTGGTGTACATGGGATGTGTTTCCTGCTTGCTGCAGATATACCAGGAGGCATGGATGTTCTCCAACCGTGTAGCCAAGCCCTGAGTCATATCAACATGTTGCAATCACATGCTATCTTAGAGGTGTACATTTAATGTAGTGCTTACAACTACTATGGATAGTACCCTAACCCCCACCACACAGACAGACACACAAAAAATATAGATTATTTGGAGATGTGGTACTTTTTGTCATTTGTTGTTTTGTTGGTTTTTTTTAAGGGTCTTACTTGGAATTTCATGCAGCTAGAGGCATTGCAGCTCTTTTATGACCAAAAGCACATTTTTATCGCTAGTAGTGTTGAGACCCTTCATTAGACGTTGACTTGTAGGTCTTACTTACCCAATAAGGAGAGGAAGCAAAAGCTCAGCTGTTCAACATGCTGCCCATGCTGATCAGCAGTGTCTCTTGTCTTGTAACATTTATGATACAATGCTGATGACAAAGGAAGTTCAAGAAACTATTTTTTTCTCTATAGCTATCATAACAGTTTTTGCTAAGGTTTTATGATGTGTAATTTAACATCCAAATTGCTAAATGGGTGGTAGTATAGCTATGAAAATAGCCTCCCTGCTGTGACTGTAATTATTCACTGCTTTGTAGCTTTACATTTCTTGTCCTTTCATTCACATTGCTTGATAAGAAAGATTGGCTGTTCAGCTGGAACATGCTTTAGGCAGCATCCTCTGTGATATGTGAAGAAAATAACTGTAATGACACTATAAAAAGTGAAATTTAAAGCTTTGTTGTCCAGGGTGTGATCTTATTATTACAGGTGAATCTAGATCTTATTATTACAGTTTTGTATATTACAATAACATGGCATGAGAGGGTAAAGGAGGGACTACACAAAAATGAAAAGGATGGTCATCTTACCACACTGGGCCATTAGGGAGGCGTTGTGTCCTTGGAGACATGCTTTTAAGTTCAAGCCTAGGGGTATGTCCAGAGTAAAGGAAATAAAAACTAAAGCCAACACAATATATATTTTTAAGCTTCAATACCCAGCTGAATCAAAGCCTACAATCACCAGAGACCCCAACTTGCCAGTAAAACAAGAACTCAGAGACCTAAATTCTATGTGAGTCCCAAGTCCACTCCTAGGACATCTGCCTCAGCAGCCATCCATGCTCTTTCCCTCCTTATAATAGTCCCAGAACATTATAGATTTGTTATAGGAGTGCCAGCTGTAACTGACCATGCCTAGAAGGATTTTGGCCTTGTTCATATGGAACAGTTCATTAGTTAGGTTTAATTCTTAAACCTAACCTGCATGAAATCAAACCCTTCCCCTCACCATGTCCCTGAAGGAGGGAGAGGTTTTATTGACCCAGGCAGCATCCCTAGAGCACTGATAACTGGAGAGGTGCCTCCTGCACAGTAGTCCAGCCATTACTGGCCTCCATAGGCTGAAGGACACCTCTTTCTTCCCCCAAAGGTCTTCCAAAATGAAGGGAGGTAATGTGCCCCTCACATTGAAGCTGTTCAGTTGTGCACTACTTGCTTCTCTTAATATCTTTATCCCAAAGAGAACATCCACCCCTCTACAGCTATATCAAAGTCACTGCTCTTTTTGGTGTTCACTGAGACACACAGGATTAATTAACACCTCATTGCAGCCCTGACATCCCTTAACACTGTTGCCAGTATAGATGGAGATGGAGAACTGGTGGAGAAAAATTTGCTAAAATAATGCAGTTCAACTAAATATTGAAAACAAAATGATGACTTGATAGCTATACTCATCTTTCTCCTGCAGCACAGAGCATTCATATTTTATATACTTCTCTTCTTTAACCTGCACTATCAAATTGATAATGCATTATTTATGGGAAAGTATTAAACTGTAATGGGTTTGGGTTTGAGTTTTTTTATTGCTTTGGTTTGTTTTATTTTGTTTGTTTCTACAGCAGACAATGCACTTAGATCCAAATATCAGTAGATTGAATGTGATGAGATAGGATTTTATTAGAAGCCTGAAGAATCTTGAGGTGAATTTAGAAATTGGTACATCACTTGGACACATGCCACAGTATATTACTGAGACATTTACTGTTGAATTTCTGACTAAGGATGTGCTTGACTCATTTGAATTTGGACCTTAACCGGTGAATGAATATCTGTTGAAGAATGAGAGATGAACATAATTTTTATTTTGGGGTTTGTCATTCCATCCTCTGATCCATCTAAAAAGAGGCCAAATGTGGCATTTCAAGGAAAAGAAACAAGTTTGCTCTGTGTTTTGGAAGCTGCTGATGGCTTCATTTGAAAGCAGTGAAAGAAGCAGATGAATTATTCCATAGGTATTTTGCATCTGTTTGCATCTGAATAGCCACTGAAAACATCTGAGAAATCTCCTTTACCACTGCATGTTCAGACAAGAGGAAGCTCAGTTCAGTCATCCAAATATATGTTAATTGGATGAATAAATGCAATAACAGCACAGAACAAAACTCAACAAATAAATGAACCCCAAATCAAAGCCCACAAAACAATTTTGCCACTTTTGTTATAAATCACCTCAAAAGAGATATGTCTATATAAACACTACATCCAAATTAATAGCATGAGTTATAGAGTGCAGTGTAAAAGAAATAAGCACATTATTCAACTTTTTGAAAACTTAACAGTAATTATGTTTTATTTTTTAGGAAGACTCATTTAAACAAGGACAAAATTTTTATTCTATTTGCAAAATCAGTTTACTCTTGAACACCCAGGAACTACTCAAACATGCTAAAAAAACATAACTCTACCTTGATTATTGTTTCCAAGCTCTATGGACAGCATATAAATACCATAATACAATCATATTATTACAGCAATATTAATATTAATGACGACAGCAGGAAAGATAATGTTGTGGACTTAGTGGAAAGTTTCCTACAAAATTCAAAATATTCATAATATTCACTTCATAGTGTTTCAGCTTCAACACCTTGTGTTTGAAATTCTGGTGAAGCTAGGAGATATCAAATCATATACCATGTTCATTCCATTTAAAGTCATTTACACCCTGAGCTAAAAATTAAATAAAATTTTTATACTTAACATGTATTGATACTGGTTTTGCTTTTTGCACAACTACTTATTTCAGATAGGTTGAATTCAATTCCATTTTTCCACCTTACTGACCTTTTGAAATACCTATCATGATTATTAAACAGAGCAGGTTCTTTTATTTTATTTTTATTTTTCCAGATTCTGGAAGTCAAAATTAAGCCTATATAATTTTTCTGTGATCTAGGATGCCTACTAGTTCATTTCCTAAATGCATGCTTTAGTGTTATCTTTGTAACAAAATAAAACTAGAGTATTGCTAGAATACTCAATTAATTCAATCATTTTATCATTTTCAACAGTTTATCATTAAACTCTGAATTCTGTTTCTGGAAGTCACTGTTGTTATGGTACTACTGAATGGATTTGAGCAGCACTGACACTGGCACAGACTCAGAAGCTGTCTGTGTGCTAAGGTCTGGTTATAGGGATTCTAAGAAGTCACACGGACAGTTTGCAGATGGATAGATCATCTTTGTCTTACATTACCATGGTAAGCATGTATAAAATCATGTGAATGGACATCTTTGATTTTTTTTTAATCATAGCTGACTACCATACAGTAACATTTAAAATGAAAGAACTACTTACCTTGAACTGAAAAGCCATCTCAGAAACGTTTGATCTATATTCATTAATTTATGTCCCACTTAACTTTCTACTCATAAATTGACCCCATGCTTCAATGAGTCTTTATCAGAGGTCAGGCTGAGATCTAATACAGGACAGATTGTTACACATCTTTTTTGCTTACAGGGTTTTTTATCTCTGAAGCACATGATCCTGGACCCTAACAGAAAGATTCAGTTGATGTATTTCATGTGTAGGTCAGTATGTTTATTCTCAGGAAAGGATCATGGGTTCTCTTATACTCTTTTCCTTCTGGAATGTTTAAATAAATGACAGACAAAAATTCTTTCCTTGACTTTCTTTTCCGCTCCTACCAATCTCTATCTTTACAATTAGGTTGCATCCATTGATTTTTCCTCATAATTAAGGAACTGAACGTTTGACTCCAAAAAAAAACAAACAACAAAACAAAACCAAAAACAGAACCAAAAACAAAAAAACAAAAAAACCCAAACAAAGAATACCTTGTAGTTAGGATTTCATTAAAGTAGGAATAAATAGTTTTAATGTTTATATGAGGTGGAATAGCATTGCAGCAGCTCTTAAATTTACCTGCTTATGGATGACTTGTTTGTTTGTTTTTCCTAATACTTGTAAAGCCACAAACTGATATCAGTTCAAGAAGAATTAAGCCATCTCAATAGCCAATTAATAATCTGATTCTTTCTTTTTAAAACAGATTTATAGTTACTGAAACAATTTAATTTGAAAATTATCCTTCTCTCATTTAATGAAAATAGATAGCTTTTACACAAAGTTTGTAAGAAACAGTCTGCTTTTCATTTTCCATGATGATATCTTCACATTCCAGAGATGTAGAACAATACTGTCAAAATAATTACTAAGACATCTCTTCCTAAGGCATTCTTTCATTTAAGAGTGACTTTGTTAATCCCTAGAGGTCTTTCCAAATATTTCAAGGTTCAGAATGGTTTGGAACCATTTTGTATGGGTGTGAATCATGGGTCATCTACCGCCACCACCTGCGACTCCTTGAATGCTTCCATCAGTGCTGCCTCCATACAATCCTAAACATCCCCTGGACTGACTGAGTGACCAATGTTCCTGTCCTTGAACAGACAGGGGTCACCAGGACTGAGGCCATGATACTGAGGACACAGCTGTGCTGCACAGGGCACATCTCCAGGATGGAGGATCACCACCTCCCTAAGATTGTGCTCTGTGCTGAACTTGCCACCGGCTGCCACAAGAGAGGAGCCCCAGAGAGGAGATACAAGGACTCCCTGAAACAATCCCTCAGCTTTGGCCATACTGACTGCCAGCAGTGCTCCCCACTCTGGCCTCCAATCAGGACACATGGAGACACCATCCATAACCCTGCTGCCTCCTTTGAGAACACATGTGGAATGAGAGGAGAAAAGACAGCACAGAAAGAGCTGTGCCTTGGCTGTCCCCTCACAGGAGACTCTGCTGTGCCTTTTGCAACCCCACTGCCTGTCCCGCATTGGCCTCATCAGCCATCAGCAAGTGTAGGGAGAGCCCTTCTGAAATCTTTGGTCATGGAGCCAAGCCATGATGATGATGGTCACACAATTATGGCAGCAGTATCCCACAGCCCTCACTGTCTTATGGGAATGTTTTCCACTGGGCTCTCTCTCTGCAGGACATGGTATTCAGAACTCCTGTGTCAAGGGTTCCCAGCAACTTAAGCAATCAGGTGCAAATCCATTAAATAGTGAGGCTTTATTTTCCTAGCAAAAGAGAGCTATGCTATTTTCAGACAAGCCATCAACATCACACAGATTTTCTTTTTTGATTTTTTTTTTTTTTTAAGTACTGTCTGTCTTGTGCCTGCAGCACTTGGAAGCAGTTGTCTATCTGAGCATTTGTGAGCATATTCAAGTCCTGTTCTGGCAAGGGGTTGGACTCAATAATCTTTCAAGGTCCCTTCCAACCTGTAACATTCTGTGATTCTGTGATTTGAGGAACTTAAAAAAGTTCTAGTTGTCTCTCTCATAAGGGGCCCACTTTTTCCAAATAGTTAATAAGTCTGCTTCTGCAAGCAAGAAAAGTCTTCATTTAGACATTTCTTCCTGATTACATCTTCTGAAAGTCATTGCTGAAAAATATGTTTGGATGATAGCCACCCATTTTCTAAATGGACTTACCTTTGAATGGGGGGCTTCAGAGGTTAATAAATGGCTGCTGCTTACCCTATGATTACCATCTTGGACAATCCATCCATACTGAAGGCTAAAAGCTGTATCCAGTAGTCACATGGGACCAAGCACGCTGATGAAGAAACACACCTTTCATTCTCTGAAATCTGGATGAAATCAGCATCCTGCAAAGCCAAAATTGCTTCCAGCTGCTTTAAGGCAAAACCTCTTGCTGATTACATTCACACAAAACCAAGAACACCTAATGGACACATTCAGTACTATCCAATGCAAGGAGAGACCTTCAGTCCTTACAATTTGTATATAGAACCTCTAAGGAGTTAGGCAGATGAACAAATGGTACTGAGTATCTTCCACATCTCATAGGTCTTATACTGCTGCAGACAAACCCTATGTACCCAATAAGGCACTTTGGAAAGCTCTTGATAGTGCTACTGAAGTAAGGCCGTGGAGAGCCCTTCCAGAGCAGGAGCTTCATGAATCAATATTGGTTTCAGGTTAATGCAAATTAATGCACTGTACATAATTTTTAATTGTAAGTGTTATCAACATTTCGAAATCACTTTTGTTTTTTACTCTGTTGGGGTAAAAAACCAACAGAGTGGACTCAGATATAGCAACACAAAAGAAGCTGTTGGTTACAGAAGTAAAAAGAAGTTGTTAAATCATACTAGACTTAATTAACTGATTTATCAGAATGATGTATTTCATCACAAAAATAATGTAAAGGAGAAGATATTTTTATTTTGAGTATTTTAGTTCAAACATTGAATACGAATATGTATGGATCTTTTAGTCCTCACACTTCTCTCCCCACCTCCTGCCCCAACTGCCCCAAATACTCCTACCCTACTTCATCGAGGCCTTTCCTTCTCTTTGAATTCCCATTTTAACTTTAACTTAGCTTCAGCACATCTGGCAGAAAAGGTGTTTCTCAGAGGCTCTCAACCATCATTGTCAGGTAAATATTAGGGCAAACGAGTGTAAGATCTTTAAGCTTTCAGTGATCCAAAATACTGGTGTGGGGAAATATTTTGTCAGGAATTTTCTTTCATTGTTTTAAGAGATTATGAAAATTAATTTCATAAAGCTTTCAGGATCATCTTCTTTCCTATGTTTGTAAGAACAATGCTTAGGGATTCATGCACTCTTATGATCTAGTTTTTGCAGTATGTTTTGATTTTAGACACCACCTACTTCATCCTAAACAGGGAGAAGCTGTTTCTCACAAAACTGTCTTCAGCATTTTAGAAGAATATTCTTTGTCTGAAAAATAAAATAGTCCTGTTAAGTATAGCTCAAGAAAAAAACAAACCAACCAACCAAACAAACAAACCAAAAAAGCCCCACAAAACAAAAACCAAACCAAACCCAAACCAACAAACAAAAGAACACCCCCGCTTACCCCTCCAAAAAAAAAAAAACAAAACCAAAACCAAAGCCACAACAATGAAGCTAAATATTATTAGTTTATCTAGGGAATATTCACTGAATTTTCGTGGTAATTGGTCTGTTTTCATCCAGTTGTCAAAAAATACAGACATTTGTGGTTTGTGTTTACTTCTTGCAGCTTGGTAGATCATCACAGTTGTATTTGTCAAAGAAAATTTACATCTGATGGAGATGGCTGGATGGCATTCATCAACTAGACCAAGAAAATAAACTGATTTTTTAAAAAAACTTTTTTATTTTCTTTTTTTTGT
This sequence comes from Heliangelus exortis, assembly GCF_036169615.1. NCBI lineage: Eukaryota > Metazoa > Chordata > Aves > Apodiformes > Trochilidae > Heliangelus > Heliangelus exortis. The sequence continues at coordinate 65,736,249 of NC_092454.1, read as the reverse complement.
TGTTGTTAGAAAATTAGGAATTTGGATAAATACTGTTTGGTTTTATCTGAGGGATGCACATGTTTGCCAAGCATCCAGGCTGACTATTTACAGGCAAAAAAAGTTTAGTAATTTAGTACTTTGTGTGTCTCTTTTTCCTTTCAGAAGCATTGTAGTAGACCATCACACAGCTTGACCTCTGTGGCTGCATTTCTCTGCTTCACCACACTCCTCTTTGTGCCTGCTCCTGTCTATTGAGAGCAATCCATATCTATTGCCAGGCTGTGAAAGGACTTGGGAGGATCCTGAGGGGTCCTGAGGGACTGACTGCATTGTCATAGTCAGCTTGATCAGTGTTCATCCCTGTAGAAATTAGATTTGGGGTTTAGTGTGTAGGTGTAGGCTGGTTATCCCTTACAGAGCAGAAATTAAATTTGTTATCAGGTAAGGTTTTGATTTAAAACTCATATAAGACCTCTGATTTGTCTCAAAAACATGCCTGTGAGAAAAATGTGTCCTAACTCTTTTCAGAATAGCAGCTGACTGGACAAATATTTTTTAATTACCCTTATTTGAGAGACTGAAATTTTTCTCAGAGTAGTAGCAGACAGAAAATAATGAAAAGGAAAAAATGAGTACTATTTTTCCAGGATGAATTCATTAACCTTTATAATGCACACAATATTTAATTGGCAAAGTGCCGTGTTACTGACCTGAGCAGTTTTTAATTCCTAACCATGAAAACTTCTGTTGTTGGGAATAGATGAACTGAGCAGATAATTTAAAACTTGGCCTAATACAGTGAGTCTTTTGGAACCAGGCATCTAAACAAGTGGCTCTATTTTACAATGTGCTGAGTTTCTGTGACTATTATTGACAAATGTGAGGACTGTTATAGTCAGCAACCTTTGCATTCGGGTACCTAGAAGCAGACACAAGTAGTAATTTTCTCTACGCTTTCTTTTATTAATTTCTCCTATATGATGCTGTCCACATAGGAAAAGAAGTGAAAGATTTTATAGGTTGCATTTGAGCAAGGCTTTGCTTAATATACAGTACATAATTTTAACTACCCTCGGTGTGATTTCAATTCAAGTATTTTAACCAAAACTCACTCTGAACAAATTTTGTAGAGATTATGATCTTAATGAGAAAAGAGCTGCCCTGAGATATGGTTTGTGGGTTTTTTTTAATTTTTTATTTATATTTTAATCAATATCAATGATGTCATTATTTCCAATAAATCTCATAATCTAATAGTAAGTAGCAATGGTGAAATAAAAAATGAGAACTACTGTTGTTGTTATTTTCACCATTATAATCACATTTGAGATAAAAGCTATGGCTTTGCTAAAGCCAACCTGTAATGCTTGGTGCTAACTGTTTGGACTGGAATCATACTTTGTTTTTTTGTGAAGACCACAAGTTAAAGATGCCTGTCAGTTTTACCTTAGGAATTCCTTTAGGAATCTCTTAAATTCTCATTTATTTTAAATCAAATTCTGTGCACATTATTGGTTTTGACATCAAGAGTTTGATGACTCTTGCTCAGTGGAAATAAAGTTTTCAAAGAGGAACTCCTTGAGAGAACGTTGCTCTGGTTAATGTTTTTATCTTGTGTTGTCTTTACAAAAGCTCCAACTCAGCAACATACAGAAAAATGCACCAAAATACACCAAAGCAGAAATGCTTCTTTTGCAACATGAAGAAGAATTTTAGGTTAGTAACTGTCCTTGTCTAAACTGATTATTTTGTATCAGGGGCTATTCATTAGTTTTCAGAACTATTTTCTGTAAGATCTGAGGCCAGACAACTAAGCAATTACATAAAAATTAATTGCACATGAACAGTGTTTTCTACTTCCACACAATCATTTCAGGTTATAACAAGAAAAATGGTTGCATTCACATTTGCAGACATTATTTGCTACAGACCCATTAGAAACTGTGTGGTCAGTAGGACAGATATCTAAGGTTGCAGTATAAAATGAATTTTAAGGTTGAAGCCAAAATTTGTACTCTGTGATTATTCAGCAACAACTAATTTCAGAGACTAAATTTCTTGTTACAGCAAAAATAATAACACTGAAGTATACAAAATCAGCTCAATTCTAGAGTCAGCATAACCCAGTGGATCAATGTTCAGTTGGAAAATGTGCCCAATACAATAAAACAAGCCAAGAAAAAACTGCCTGGTGGGATGGGGTTCTGACTGCCCTCTCCTACTGTGCACTGTGTCAGTTAAGTTTAACAGCACACATTTTTACCCTTCAAGGGCTGTTTTTTGCTGTAGTTTATAGCTCCACTCCAGGCAATAGCTTGCCTCTGTAATTTGCAGCTTATGTTGGAGTGCCTCACCTCTGGAGCAGCACTCTGCTCTCCAGCTACAAAAGCACAGTGCTTAGAAGCTGCATAAATGTGGTGGATTTTTTTTTTTTTTAATAATTTCTCTCATGAAAAAACCCAAAATCTTTCTAAATATATTGTCATATTGTTGTTATTACACCAAGAGAAAACAACCTGAGTTTTTCCGTGTTTAAAACCTGGAGAAAGTTGAGGCAGTTTCTCCATTGCTTTGTGATTATGATTGCACTTCACTCTTCACATACTACAAACAAAGCAGTATCTTTCTCTTATCAAATAGTGTTAGTGAGGAAACTAAAGGACATTTGATGGGAGTAGATGAATAAATCCTGGTCTCATTAGCATATAGAGAACAACTTTTAGTTGTATTCAACATGACTATTATTACACCCTGTATTCTTAAACATATTTTTCCCCGTGTTTTATTTTCTATTGTGCTTTTATGTTATGTACAGTTCTGCCAGGTCATGTCAGAAGTCATATTAACATAAGCCAATGATTCTTTATTTCAAATGCGTAGCTGTCTGACTTTACGTTACCCTAGGTCACTTAAAAAATATGTATTTTGGCAAAATGTAATGCTAACAAAACAACTGAAAAAAGGAATTGTACAAAATGCTGAGATTTAGTAGCTGATATAGACCTGAAAATATTTTCTCTAGAAGCTAGCTGCCCCAGATACCTTTTAAAAGATAATTGCAAAGATCATACGGGAGCACAAATTTTATCTCTGATTATCTTTTTTTATAGACATTCCAGGTTCTAGTCTACTTCCTAGCTGATCAGCCATTGTTCACTCTGAAGAGATTTATCTTTCATGCCTTCAGTAATTTTAAAACTATTAATATCCTTTGTTTTCATATCTATCAGAAGCTCGAAGAAGGTTCATTATTTATCATGAGAAGAAATGCATTGCTCATGACCATAAAAGGCTCATTTTGATCAAAATCTGAGTTGAGAATTTTCAGACCTTTGCTAAATGGACAAACGTGTTAATTTTTAACTCTTAAGTGCTGTATATAAAAATGAGATCAGGCATGTCACAAGCAATCTACTTTGATGATACCAATGTAGTGTGACTTGCTCCAGTATCTCCTTGGCATCATTGTTAGTTGTTCTGTGTTGTGGATTTTTTTCAGCAAAAAAGTTTTCTTTACACACAATGTTAGAATATATGTTAATTCCACTGCTTTAGCTAATCAGTGAGCCAAAATTCATAAGGCTTCTAAGTTATTTCTTTTAAGAAACACAGGATGCATGAAGCATCTTGGTTTTTGGAGGCTTGTGGGTAGGGTTCCATGGGTGGGTAAGGGCCAGCAGGAGTTTTTGGTGGTCACTCTTTCCACTTGAATTCCAAATCTGTTCTTGTGGACTTCGGTTTGTGGCTCCTCCTGTTTCAGCAGGAGATAGCTTGTCAAAGGGTACAAAGAGGGAGAGAAAGCTGCCTGAAAATGTTCTCTTATATTAATGACTTTATCTTTTCTGCCTCTCAGTATGCTGGCAATGTTAGCGTGTATGGATTTTGTAAATTAATAATGATTTACCCCAGCCTAGCTGGAATGAAGTGGGACTTCGGTTTAATTGTCTGACACCAAGATATTATATTTTTATAGGTTCACTAAAACTGCAGTATTCAAATACTGCGTGACACAAAGATATTTAGAAAAGAGAACAAAAGAGGATCATGACAGTTTCATTAATCTGCAGGGAAGAGTTGAGGACATGTTTCTTATATATGAACTGAGATTTTATTTTTCACAGAAATTAGGAAAACATAGTTTATGCTGTGACATGAAGTCAGAGGAAAGTTTGCAGTATGAGAAAACTAATTTGGCTATCACTTTTTTCCTTGTACATGCAATTTTTACGAATCTTGGTGGAAATGAACTAAAACTACTCAAAGTAATCACATTTTCTTTTTAAAGCACGGTGAAACTATTTTTATGAGTCCTATGCCATAGTTAAGCACAAAGAATCATCAGGAGATGCATGTTTTCACTGTTATGTCTCTTATACATGAAGCCAAGGATCTGGTTCAAGTTAGAACTCATAGTGAATTATTTTATGAATACTCTACACTTACGGGTTATAGGTAATTTTTCTACCATTTCCTACTGAAATTTACCAAGACCATCAATATTTCGAAGCAAAATAAAATTATTTTCTAATTTAACTTCTGAAAGAGTATTCAGGTGTTGGAATGGTCTGCCCAGGATAGTGGTGGGGTCACCACCCCTGGAGATATTAAAAATTTTGTTGATGAGGCACTTCACACACTTCAGTAGGCATGGTGTTTTGGCTTTTTTTAAATTTTTCTGGGAGAGAGGGTGGCAGGAGAGGTGTCAACAGTTGGACAGGGTGATCTTAACGGTCTTTTCCACTGTGACAGTTCTATGATTCTGTGAATCTTAATCTTAGAGAAATCCTAAGACATATAGTTCTTGTAAACTACAGAAACATAATTGCTTATTAGGTAACTACATCCTGAGTTGTTTTTTTGAGGCTTAAAATTTGATCTTAAAAGAAAAATGACAACTTCAAATCTGGGAACATACTTGCATTTTTTAAAAAAACACTCGAAGCCCAGATACACAAACATGTTTACATCTATTACCCCTGGAGAACAAAAGGCTTCTAAATGGCCTTTATATATCATTTCTTGTGAGCTATTCTTACAGTTAGTCCACCCAGAAAACTGTCTTTTTTGTCTGTATTTTGGCTCAAAACCCCACAAGCACATATGGTTATGCTTCTCATAAGTCTCCATGGTAATTTTACACAAGGTAAATGTGAACTATTATTAGTAACTAATTTAAAGTAGTGTGCAGTGAGTTATTAAGGGAGTGGAACATATGAATTTCTAACATTCTTGCAAAGGTTAACATTTGTTCTGAGGAGTGATACATTTTAGGCCCTGCAGCTGTACCTTGCTAATGAAGCCGTAGGTGCTCTTCTATTTAGAGAATCAGTTCTTTCTTTATAAAATATCTTTTGCTTGTGTTTATGTAGGCATGCTATAGCTTTGGTACTCTTGTAGAAGATTATATTTTTCTCCTTTAGTCTGGATGGTTAGTTTACTCTGTCTCTTTCACACTGGCACAGAACAGAAAGTTTACTTGAGGAGATTGCTGAAAAAATTATCATGTTGGAACAGAAAGACAGAATACAGTTTAATTAAATTTAGAACTTCTTTTAATTTACATTTTTAATATTACATCCTGTGTTCTTAATTTAAATAATGTTTTAGGATAGATGGAGCGAAGAAATAACTTATGTTTTTTCCTGATGTCTTAGCAGATGGGTTAAACTGAGTTTTGTCTTATATGTTCTTTCAAATGCTACAGTTGATCACTGTATTAAAGCAAGCGTCATTTTTTTAAAAAAAATCATAATTTTTGCATGAAGAATGGATTATTCTGATATGCTAAAAAAGTAAAGTCTTTGGTTTCTAAAATGCTTTTCCCATAGTAACCCCAGCTCCCTTAAATTAAATATGTATAGATCATGTTTCAATTTGTCCCTAGTTATCTTTGTGTACTACTTCAGCTAGGAGAGAGAACAGAACTGACTGATCAAAATTTTATTCCTCCTCTTAAAGTTGATCTCTTTCTCATTACTTTCCTTGATAAGAAAAGTAATGTCATTATGTGGATGAAAGAAGCCCACACATCCCATCACAGATATCTGCTCCATTTTAGGAATCCAGTCAAACTCATTTTTGTTTTTTTGCTTTTTCCCATCTTTTTAAGGGGACTATTGTCTCTAGTTCATATTAGCAGTGGGGTACAAATTCTAATTGTGACATATTTCTCTCCATCAAAGGGAAAGGGCATTTTTTTCCCTTCTGTTTATTATTAGTGCATCTTCCTTTTATTATAATGCTATGAATACTAGATACAAAATCAATTGGTCTTGCAGAAGTCTTAATGGGAAAAGGAAGTTTTAAGAGATAGTTCTCAAAGATGTAGATAATTCTTTGATCTTTACAAGACTTGTAAATAATGCTAAAATGTTTGAGTATTGTGATTTCTGCATCCACCATGTAAGTGATCACTATATAAACAATTTATATTTCAGAGGTTGCAAACCAGCAAGGAGTCTACAAACTGAAGTACACCTTATGAGGAGAAACTGACCAGTTTGTTGATTACTACCCATTGAGTTGGATGGGTTTGGTTGGTTTGGCTTTGGTACTTTGGGTTTTGCCTTTTTCCACAAGTGCTGTGAGAAATTTTTAAGTAGCTGTTCAAGTAAAGAAAGCTGTTCAAGTAAAGAAAAGCCAAGGGGAAGAAAACAGTCAGAAAAAGAAGAAAAAAATATTCCCTGTCAGACTGTCCTTCCAAAAAACAAGTGAAGGAATGTGACTGTCAGTTATCTCAAAATGTTAAACTACCATCTGCCTCAATGCGAATGAGTACAATCAAATTATACATATTTTTTACTCATATGGCAGTCGAACATATGCTTAGCAATATATGAAAATTTGATCCTTACTGCTACCCTCTGTACCATACAAAACTTTGGCAAATGGATCTGTTTTCCCTTAAAATGTGTTAATGATTTATTTAGGGTTGGCTGAGTCACTGTGTCATTGATGAGTCTGCTTAGCAGGCTTTTCCTGAGAAATACTAGCATTTCCAAAAGTTACAGTTAGTTGGGTTTGAAAGATAGTATTAAGGAAAAGAAAAAACACTAACATCATAATTACAATAATGATAATGGATTTTGATTATCTATGAAAAGTGCATGGTGCTTACTTTAGGAATGGATTTCCAACCAAGAAGACGGTTGGAAAACCATCTTATATGAAAAGTAGGTAAAAAGAGAGAAAAAAGGCTTTATTAAATAATGTCTACATTTGGCTTTTTTATATCTGAACTGAAACAAGCTTAATGAAAAATTCTATTTTTATAGGTCTGACAGTCATTCAAATGTAGGCACTGGTTTTCTCTTGAAATTCCTGGTCTCCTTTTGACAAATTGAACATGCAATGAAGAAAATTAAGTCTTGGTTAAGAGAGCCAAGCACCTGAAAAAGAACAAAGTATCTGAAACTTGAAGTTTCAGTTTCCAGGCCCTCCATTTCTAGTACCATGAAGAAATTTTAAAAGCCTTTGTATTTTAAACCCGTTCCTCAGTATGTTTGGTATTGTGGCTGCCAAATGATTTTTTGAATCATTAGTACATGAATTTAATTCAGCTGAATGCATTTCTCTGCTGACATATTTGATAAATCCCTTGCTAGCTCTTGACTTTTTTTGTAAGATCCAGCATCAGGTAATTAAAAAATCTATACTATATTAAACACCTCTGAGAGAGATGGATGTGAGGATGTGTGGAAGAAAGATGTTCATCAACACGGAGGGCAAGGGGAAAGAAAGATGTCTGAGGACAACATGGAAATATTTGCAAATCCAGGACAGAGTGCAGGTTCAGCTCTTCAGCTCTGTAGCCACCATTTTCACTGCTCTGCAGAAAGTGTTAGTTCATGAACAGCCTGTGGAATCAGTGCCAAGGCAGGGAGTGGAGGAAGAAAAGGTTCTTTCCCCACCATTGCAGTTAAGCAACAACATAATTTTAGTTTTCTTGGACCTGCTGCATTGTCCCAGACTGCTCCTCCATTTTTTTCTCTACCTGATTCAGGCACATCCCAAAGCTGAATTAAGAATAAATGAAAATTAAAGACTGTCACAGCCACAGGCTAGCAGCAGCTGTGGGGGGCCTGGATGGGCTCAGATCACTATAACCATAGGCATTTTTATCCTGACTCTCTGAAACCAGAACAATGTAACAGGAGAAACTCTCCTCATTTCCATAAATTCATCAAATGTTATCCTTACAGGCAGAAATACAGTGAGTCACAGAGGAAAATACTAAAAAATATAATTTGGCAGAGCAACTCAAATGCTTGAGGGCACATTGGGAGACTAAACATAAAGCTGCTTCAATATAGCAGCTCTGAGCAGCCACACAGTTCTAGAAAGAGATGTGTATGGGAAATGTGTGGGAGCAGGGTTTGGTCCAAATCCTGCTCTGAGTTCAGCCACCTTCAGCCACACTAGCAGACAAATGTGAAAGCAAAGTAATTTAAAGCTCCATTAGTAGCAAAGGTAAAAATCAATCATCTATAGGCATGGCAGACAAAAGAAGCAATGAAATTATACTTTTATACTGAACACTGAAAGTTTACTGTTATGATATACAACAAATAAGAAAGCATACAAATCCTTTTAAAACATGCACCTAACCATGGGGCTTAAAATAAGGTGCTGAGTTTTGGGAAAATTACTAGATGCTTATACAAGAATTTCCTCCCTTTTCTCTTTAAATATCTGTAAACTCTTTTCTAGTTTCTCTCCAGACACCTAAAATCTATGATTAGCTTAGGCTTTCCAGAAAGATAATGATAATTTATCAGTTTTATTGTACAAGTTTAAGGATGTTTTCTTGAATTAGGGCAGCTCAAAACAGTTGCTTAATAGGAAATATCCCAATCACTTCTCACTGGAAACAAAAAGGAACAATTGTCAAGACAAGTTTTATAAGTATTGCTGTCTCTCTTCCACATATATGCTTGTTAGCTTGATGTCCTAATGAGCTGAACATGGTGAACAGACAATGTGTGCCATTATTTGCTGTTTCATAGGATTGTTATCTCCAGCATGAGCCTTCTGTACTGACTGTTTATTTTTCTTCCTCTGTTGTTATTAAGTGATCCTTCGTTTCCAGTTACAGTTCTATCCCTGCTGATATCTTGAGGGGCAATCCTACACAGCAGACTTTGACAGATATATTTTCATCCTGATTTGGGTAAGCAGCAAAGAGAGATAGTGAGATAACAAGAATTCTTTTTATTTAAATATATGAGTTTTAAAACCTAATCTGTATTTGCCTAATCATACTCATTTCCTGATCTTAAATTAAGTTATAAGCCAGTAGTCTGAAACTCTTTTTTCGGTGTCCCACTGTTTAATAACCTTTTCCTTTTGTTTGTTACCAGCATTTCATTACTCATAATCATCACAGTTCTTCCGGGGGAAAAAAAAAATAAACAAAGCCTTCTACTAACCTTAAAAATAGGTAAATGCCCCAAAGCTTACAAATGTTTCCTATTTACCACTTCTAATTTACACAAAAAGTTTTAGAACTAAAGTTTCAGCCACTTGACAGACTTGCTTGGAAGAATCTCACTGGATAGAGCCCAGAGGCAAAAAAGGGGAGGAAAGGGGAGGAAAGGCAGCTGATATTCAGAGGTCCCCCCCCAGAAGCTCAAAAATGCTCCATGCCAGCATGCAGGAAGGCAGCAAGAGGCCTGTGTGGAAGACAAAGCCAAAACCCCTGTGGAGTCTGACCAGGTTATAGACATGAAAGGCAGAAGTGGTTGTTTCTATAGACACATCAAGAGCAAAATGAAGACTGTCCACATAATTTGGATTTTGCAGAATGGGAAACAGCATACAATGACAAAAACTTTGGAAAAGGCCAAGATAGTGGTTGATTTACTTTTCTGTGTCTCCAGCAGCTTACAGAAATCCCAGATCATTAAGAGCAATGAGAAAGTCTGGATCAAGGAAGACACCCTAAGTGGAGAAGGGTCAACTTAAGGACCACAGAAATTAACTGGACACAAGTCACAAGATCAGTTTACACTCACAGGTGCAGTTTGAGGAAGTTGTTGGATGTCATTGTCGGGCCACTCTTGATTATTTCTAAACGGTTACATCATCCAAGGGAGGCTTCTGGGGATTGGATAAAAGCAAATGCCACTCCTCTCTTCAAAAATGAAAAGAAAAAAAAAGTGATTGATTAGTCTCCCCTGCATCTCTGGGCAGGTGTTGGGAAAAATCACCCTGGAAGCCACTTCCAAAACATGCTAAGGACAAAGAGATGACTAGAAATAATTAGCACAGATTTATAAAAACAATGTCATGTGTGACCAACTTGCTGGTTTCTGTGATGAGAAGACTGACTTGGTGGATGAAGCAGTTTAACTTGTCTTTAGAAAGACTTTCAGCACAGTCTCCAATAACTTCATCAACAAATGGTTGAAGTACACACTGTGCAATAGGACATTCAATGAACACAGTTGCATCCAAAATATAGTGTCACTCTGTGTAAAACATTTTGTTATTGGTCCTTCCTGTCCTGAAATGAAGTCATTTTGCACTGCTAATGCCCTACATTGCTCTCAACTGCTGGTGGATAGCCCTTTTCTGGAAATACAACTTATACTATTCATGTATGATGATTAATTACTTTTGATGACAGATTTCAGCTGATATAATTCAAAGAACCTTTTACAAAACCATTTCATTATTATAGGTGAAGTTTTTAGTAGCTGGAATAGAGGAGGTGCATTCCCCCAGCAGGCAAAAACAGGCCTCACCCTCAGCTTCCTGGGCCTTTCATCTCATGTTTACTATTTCAGTGACCGTAATCCCCTCAAGAGTGAGTCTTTGCAATTATATCCAAATTCTGAGCTAGCCAAGATCTGCAGAGGAAAAAAATATTGAGTATATTTCAGCAGTAGAAAATACCCATACCAGAGTAAGAAATAGAATCATAGAATCATAGAATTGGCTTGGTTGGAAGGGACCTCAGAGATCGTCAAGTCCAACCCTTGATCCACTCCTGCTGCAGTTCCCAGCCCATGGCACTGAGTGCCACATCCAGTCTCTTTTTGAATATCTCCAGGGACGGAGAATCCACTACTTCCCGGGGCAGCCCATTCCAGTGCTTGATCACCCTCTCATGCATGATCCTATTTCAATACCTGTTCTATCCTTCTCCTTTTTCCTTTCCCTCCAGCTTCACTGACTTTTGAGCTTTTCCTGAATATAGGCAGAAGGGATTGCTTCACTGAACTGTGCAACTCTTCTATGTAATCTCCTCTCTCTGATAGCTTTTAGTAGCAGCCATACTAAACATGCACTGACAAATACACCTCTTAAAGTACTTGCTAAACTTTTCTAAACTACTATAATCCACCTAGGAGATTCATCACCTCTTCTTATTTGGAGGAGACAGGTAGGATAGGCTGAGATTCACATTCAGCAAAGTATTGTTAATGGAAATGGGAAAGGAAATATAGATGTGAAAATCACTACCATCACTTGACCAGAACAGAGGGAATAAATAAGCCCTAGATAAACCTTCTAGATGTACAGAACAACATAAAATCACTCTAAGCAGTGGCAGCAAACTGTTGTTGCATTTATTGTGCTGTCCAATATTTATCTTCTGTTGACTGGCTAAACTCTAGGCTAGCATTATCATTGAGCAACTGTCTCAGACAGCTCAATTCTTTATTCCCTTAATCAAAATCCTGTAACGGTCCTGGTCCCTCTGAAATAATATTTTTCTCCAATTTACTATTGTAGGAGAAAAAAATATGTTACTTATAGACATCCACAAGGATATTTTGGGTAAGCTAAACTCCCTCTGCAGAAGTTCATGAATATTATTAACAGGATAGTATCACCTGTGAGCTTGGCTTAGCAGGCATCCCTCCCCCAATCTACAAGAGGCATAAGCACAAGTGAGGTACCCTGCTGAAGAAAAGTAATGTGCAGTGAGATGTGTGGGAAATTAGGGACAGGCAATTGGAAGATCTCGTGTTGTACGGGCAGTACGTGCTGTACGTGTTGTATCCTCCTCTCAGCAAAGTTACCTGTTATTCAGTAACACCCCGTTTGTGATGCAGGCAGGGGTGGCACAGTGAGCCGAGGCTATATAGCCCCAGGTAACCAGTTAATAAATTCCATTTGCCATCCACCATACTGGTGTCTGTGAACTTATGGCCCGAGAGGCCGAGGGTGGGCTTCCCTGCCGTTCCTGAACCAGGTCGCCACGCCTCAGCAGAAGCAACAGAGATGTTATTCCAACCTCTGTGCCCACTGTCAGTTTTGTTGATGCCAAATGTAACTGTGTCCCTTCTCCCTAGATCTCACACAAAGTCCAGGAAGCAGCAGGAGTTGGTCCCTTTAATATTCTCAAGGAACAAAGGCTTTTCAGGACTAAGAGTGTTGATCTCATTCTACTCAGAAATAAGCAAAGCAGAATTATTTTAATGGGAGGCTGTGCTCTCCTAAACCTGCCTCTTCTTTCTCTATGAAGCAAAGTTGTGAAGCATTATCTGTACCAAACTGTCGTTTTTACCTACGTGCTGTTACACCAGATATTTGATCGATGTGTCCAGCAATGGACAAAACACTGACAATGCAGAGCAGCTGATAGCCCATGCCTCTAAATCATCCTTTGGCCTAGAGGAAAGCTTTTTCAGGGGAGAAGGACTCTATACAGTCCTGTTTAATTCATTAGCTCTGCAGGAAAGCTTTTGTTCCCCTCATGATTTTCATGTTACTCATCTCCTTCTGCGGCAACCACAGTGAGTCAGAGACTCACTGCAATGCTGAGTGCAGACAGCTCCTATATATGAGAAATGCATCAAAAGGAGTCCCATGTTTTGTAAAATAATATAAACCATACAGAAAATCATCATAGTCAGCTGGGTAAATATGATTTTGATTACACAGGAACATCAGCCAAGCGCCTTAGATCTCTTCAAAATTCAGCACTTTCCTGAAGTGGCAAAATGTTGGGGACGTGAGGAGGAACACAGAACATTCAGAAACAGGGGACATTTCATCATGGAACAAGATAGATGCAGTTTCAGAACTGGCTTTTTTCTTGTGTAGGTTGCACTTGTACTCATGCTCTGCAAAGATATGCAGTGGTGAAGTATGCAGATATAAGCACAAAAGGTTTCCTGATTGTCATTTGAATGTGAAAAAAAGGATACAGAAAATGAAAAAGGATACAAATGAGAGCTCTAAAACCACATCTAACAACCTCAGTAGAGTTTTATTTATACCAATTAGACATTTTACCAATTAGACAAAAACATTAAAATAATTTCTTAAATTTGTTTTACAATAGTATTGTTTAATGGACTTCAATTAAATGAATGCTAATTTTTCTAAGATGAGAATCTGACAACCACATCAACATTGACAGTTTTTGCTGCAGTAATATTTTTGTGCTCAGGAAAATCCAAACCATGGGTGAGAAATGTAGGAAACTAACTTCTTTGCTGTGTTTTCTTTGTTATCCTGTATTCAATAGCATTAAAGTCCATAAACACTCATATAATTTTTCTGTTTCTATGGTGCTTAATCTGATGCCTAATCTGATAGTTATGGCTCTACACAGAAGAGGAATATGACATGAAAGTAATAAAAATGCTTAAGATAGTGTCATTGTTGTGTCATTGTCCTATTGTACCAGTGTATAGCACCAAGCTGGTATCTTGGGCCCAGTATGTACAGTACAGTATGTATCAGTACATTTTGAATTTGGTTTATTCTTATAACAATAAACATTTGCATTTTGAAAACTTCCATTGCTATGGACTTGAAGTGATTCAGTTTGGATCAGGCAAGGAGCTCAAAGTATATACTACTTTCTCCTGTCTCTAAACTGGAGAGGGAAGGAATATATTTCTATTCTCACAAATATTTTCTCAGGCTTAAAAATAAAATGCAGTGTAGAGAATAAGTTAGGGCAAAGATTGGGGCAAAGATTTAACCCTTTGTAAGGGTTTTTTTACTTAATTAAGTATTTATGAACCCAATGATTTTTTTTTTGTTTTCTTTTGCAAATAATATTTTATTTCAGCTACAATGCATCTTTCTATCACGCAATTACTTCCTCTCTCGTATGGGAGCTGTACTGAAGTAATACAAGGAATGCAATTTACATGTTTAAACAGGAGTTATCTAGGGCATTTTGAGATGCCCTTGCACAGCCTGTCTGGTCTCCTGCTGCCACTGCAGAAGGTTGTTGACAATTGTCAGTTCTGTGTGATCAATTGTCAGGACTTTACACTTTCCTGTGAAGAGAAATTAAACCTCTAAAGTATACAGTTGTATCATTATAATTTGGCTAAGAGGTAATTTACATTGTCCCCCATGGGGATAACCTACTCAGATTCGCTGCCAAGAGCAAAACAACTTTAGGTTGCATGCACAACAGCTCAAGTTTTATTATTTAGTGCTTAATTTTCCTAGCAGGTTTCCTAGTTGCAATGCATTGGTCTTTCATCCTCTGACTCCTTTACCCTTTATTTCTGACATAAAGCTTGGGATTTAAGCTTTGTAAAACAGCAGGTTCTTCATCTGAGGACAAACACACACTAATCAAAAGCATTGCAAGTTCAAGAGAGTCTGAGGCAGAGAATATTCCTCATCTGTCAGTGTTTCCAGAGCACATATCAACTGACTATTGAGCTACGGCTCTATTGAATGCAATCACATTAAAGAGCAATAGCCTTGTGCTGAATGCTGCAGGCAAACATAGCAATAAATATCTAATGCATTTTTCCCCTCTGTGTTTCTTATATATGCAAATTAGGGAAAAGAGCCCTTTGCTTTTTCTTGTGGTGTCTCAATTATACATTACTATAGATACTGTTGCTTCCAGAGAAATTTCTTCGGGAGCATTCAGTCACCCCATCCACCAAACTGCCCCTGCATGCTCTATGCTGTGGATTAGAAAAGCCAAAGACAGAAGATTTGAACACAGTAATGAAAATACTAGCAGTATTTCTCATGCTAGTGCCATGGACTTAACCATGGTGATGAGGAATACAGCAACAGGATATTGTCTCTTTCTTGACAAGACTGAATATGTATCTCCTGTGTTCAGACCTTAATCTCTGTTAATTTTTTCACTTCTCTAATAGCTTCAGAAAGAAATTGCTACATTTTATGAATTGGCCAAACAACAACATACTGGTAACACCACAAAGGTGCTGTGCTGAACTACAGTGAATTCATAGAATATTAGATAAATTTCTTTTCCACATTGTCCAAAACCAAAAATTCCTTGTTTGCTCTGCTAATAAACTGTTTACTAGTCACATATTGTCTTCTGAAACAAGAAGGTCAATTAAGTCAAACTTCAGTCCAGTCCAGGGCAAGCATCCTGAGATCTGTTAGAGGATGTATGTGATAAGAAAATAAAAATTTGGAATAAAAAAGATGTAAATGTTTCACTAGACTAGATAATACTAATATTGGAAAACACTTTAGTGAATTTGATCTCTCAGTCTGCATCTACATGATGTGTATTTTATCATTTAACATGTAACTACAGTGCACAAGGCATTTAATTCTTACCTTCATATCGTCATGACTGTGTTGGCGAGCATATCTTTAATCAAAGGCAAAGCAAATTATCCTGCTAAATTTGCTGGTTTTTAAAAGCCTTGAGATACACTTACTGGCAGTGGGACTCATAGAAACTTCCACTCTTTTTAAAGACTACTGAAGAGCTTTTAAGTCAAAGTGTGATATAAATGTTAATGATCATATTATCTCATTTATGTGCTTGCTGATGCCACCATGCTTTTCTCCCTTAAAAAATTGTAATAGAAGTCAACTTTTACTGGACTTAGTGACAATTCAAATATGAACACAAACAAGTACAACATTGTGGCTCCAATAAGAACCTCTTGATTCCTGGACTGGTAAGATTTGATTTCTGCTCTTAATTACCAGGATCGAATCCTCTCAAGCAGAAAACTGCAGGGTCCAGACTGTCTGCTCTCAGGTTCAATTTTATCCTTTTGGGTTCTTTAACATGTGGTCTGAGGAAAGTTCTACAATGGAGAAGCTAAACAAAACAACATATGCAGTGTTAAACTTCTATTGCTCAGTTAGGAAATCAAGCTTAAAAAAAAGAGGCAGTAAAATGTTTCAGATATTCTTGGGAGATTGGATAAAAGAGTTTTAGTTGTTGCATATTAATAGTCTACCCTGTGCTAGCAGGGTCCTACAAAATGTCAAGTTAAAGATAAATTTTGTTACCGTATCCATTTTCATCACATATTTGAATGTGGGTTCCATAAACATTAATGTTGATTAAGAACAAAGGATGGATGTAAAAATAAATCCTCGTACATCAGATGGAGCTATCCTAGAGCATAGAAAGGTCTATAATACTTTATCCTTTGTGTTATGGTGCTATTGCTACTCAATCAAAAAAAGACTTGTCAAATTTATTTTCAGTGTCAATACAAGTAGTGATTAATGTCATCTTTAAAGAGAAACTTTTTTTAATACAAGAAAGAAAGACAGATCCTTTCCTATAGAAGTGTCAAAGCTAAGCATGAGTTATCTACACAACTATTGGGAGGGGTAAGAAAGGTATCTCCTCAAATGAAATATCAACAAATATTATTACATTGCCAGTTATTGATTTATTTTTCTTCAGCCATGGTTTTATCTCCCTTTCTTTTTTTTTTTTTTTTCTTTTTTTTTCCCTGTAAATAATGGTATTTTAAAACCATGATAATTTAATTTGCATCTTACAATAAATGTCTCCTTCAATGTAATTGATTGTTAAGTACACCGACTCATTACTAATCATATATAATTTTTTTACCATTTTGTGCCTGGAGTTTAATATAAAGTGTTGAAGAAATATTACACATAAGTTTTAGAAGCTGAAAGTTTAAATCTAATCCTCTTATGTTTGAACTCTTAAAGTCAGTACAGCTCCATGCAGGCACATTTTTAATGTTATCTTGAAAGATTCAGGCAAAAGATTGAGATAGCAAGTCCTATCTTTCTAGTCAACCAGTAAAGAGCACCATGAGCAAGGCCCTCATCTTGACTGGTCTTTAGCTACAAATTCTATTTTTTCTTGTTTGCTGGAAAGCTCACTTGCATATGCTCCAAT